>NC_134701.1:157622409-157969909 GCF_043290135.1 Rhipicephalus microplus
AGCGGCGTCGCATCTAAAACAACAACATCAAAAAGAGCATGGGGGCACAAGGCTTAAGGCACCAGGGAGCTGATGGTAACCTAACTTGTCCTCGCGTTTCTGAGATAATGCGAGGTTACTGCAAGTAATGCGAGGTTATGCAATGCGCATTTGGTCATCGCGTAACTATAGCGCAGCAGAATACTACGTGATATTATGTTGCTACACGGCACTAGTATCAGGTTATAGGTGGTTTGACACCAGTTCAATTAAAAGATGACGCCTTGCGCTTCCTCTCTTGGGCAAGGGTCCTTGGGTTTTAGTAGACTTATTGTTCTGGTAAGATCTCGTGCGAAATTGCAGAATGTGCGAAGCCCGGAATGCAACGTAACAATGAATAAACGAAAGAACTTTATTATGGTCCAATAGGTAGTGCCAGTGTCCTAGCCTGAAGCGGGCCGATCCCACGTTGGGGCTGAAAGACCTAGCCTGTCAGCCACTTCGCAGGCCCGTCGGACTGCACATAATTGTCCCTCTAATGTAGTACTGCGCAAAGCTGCGTCCCATCGTTCTTCACTATTTTCCTTGTCGCTGCGTAATGCGGGACAATGCCAGAGCATATAAGCAAGATTTTTGGTATCATGGCATTTATCGCATGATGTAGGAACACAAAACTCCGGATAAATCCTATTAATTAACAACGGGTTCAGATAAATTCTTGTTTGTAATCCCCTGAGTGTAATGGCTGGAGCTCTGTTTAGTTTACTGTGTTACGTTAAAATGAACGCACCATGTTCACTTACACTGTATGCCGAATTTTATAAACGATGCTTTCCGAGAATATGTGTCGCTTCCGTGGGTCAATTGGGCTGTGCTAATGCTCCCCCTTGTGCCAAATATCTCTTGGCCGTCGGTATAGGTATGATTAGCGCCTTTTACTATTACAGCAACTTGATTTGTACATGCTGTGCGGCTCCTGGCGCAGGTCTCTCCAGAGCTGGATTTGCAGAAGATTTTGGCGACAGCACGCCGCTGGGGCTCGATTCTGCCTGCATCAGTGGTCTTCACGCGCGCCACATTTGACGAGATGATCGCTCAGCGGGCCGTCATCTTCCTGGAGGACAACGCGATGCACAGCCTCGTCGCGGCCCTGTATCCACAAAAACCGGGACTAGGCATCATCTACCCGGCCGTGCAGCACACAATATCGGCTCAGTTCTCCATGCTCATGCGAAAGTCTTTGGACCCGAAAATTATGAAACTTTTGCACACTAGGTAAGACTCTGCGGCTTATGCGAAAGAACAGTGGCACACCGCCGGAAACATTCATACCTAAAGAAAGAAATTATTTCGTTCTCCAGTGCAATCTAGTTTCTTGCTATAGAATACCGGATATCTTGCTAACCCCCCATCGTACCTCAGCGATTGATGTGTGGTTCCACTATACTCAAGAACGCAAGTTCTATTTCCTGCCACGATGGCTGAACTTTGATGGGAGTGAAACACAAGAATACTGCTCACACTCGGGTGAATTCGAAAACCCCAATCGGTTCAAGTTTATCCGGCGTTCCCCCCCCCCCCCCCCAAAAAAAAAGAACATGCCTTCATATCATATTGTTAACTGGACACGTGAAGAATTGATGAAGTTCCGAGATTTGAACAGTTATGAAAACAAAGAAAAAAACACGCATGATTGAGAAATCAATGTGTCAGAAATTTACTACACACGGAACGAAAAGCGACAGCCATTGTGTCTCCAGCAGCCTGACAGTAGCCGAACATCTTTTTCGGGACGGGGTGGTGCTCTAATAACCCTTAATGTTCACTCATGAGGGCATTTTGGTCTCATTTGTAGATGATTGTGCGTCTTGGGTGTTGGAGGCAGAACCCGCAATCCTCCTTCCACCCCCTGGCTACTCCTATGACGTATGCCATTCTCGCAGATGCCGTTGGATGCACGAGTCAGGCCTGACGGAGCGGAAGCGACTTCAATTGCTGCCGCGCTCTTGGTACCTGACTCGGCCTTCTTCGTCCCAAGTTTACTCCCTATCGACCGAAGATACAGCAGCCCTGTTCTACATGATGCTAATCGGACTTAGCGTGGGGCTGGCTGCACTCGCGGGTGAATTGCTCCTTCACCGCTTGATGACAAGACAAGAAGCTATTCGGGGCCCACGGGCAAGGCCGATTCGTCAAGAAGCGACCTCGTTTGCTGAAATAAGCTGACGAAGAACTTTGTGCTTGTGTACTACGCTCAAAATGTAGCAAGGCTCCTTGTGCTTATCGAAAAAGGTTTCACACAGTTCTAGTTTTAACTATACTAGATTTGATTTCCGAGTACAGTGTGAAGCACGTGAGCAAACTTGAGAGTGGGGTCATAAAAGAGCACGCTGATTTATTGTTTGGTTGTTTCATGCAAATAATGTTCCTGATTAGGGCGACATGATAGTGTGTTTAGTATGAACCGGCATAATAAAAGATGAAAGCATGCAAACAGTGTTTGTTCTATGCATTGTTTTCACAGTGTGTGTATAAAAGTGTGCGGCGCCCCCGCTTCGCTGGTGGTGCTCTAACGGCGTGTACTGGCCTAATACCTAGCCAGTATAACCACGTAAAACACGAAGAAACAAATCACTTAAAAGACGAGGAAACATATAGTTAGCCTCATGCAATATAATTCACTAAACTTAACTTGCGGTTCTTTTATAAGTGATCTATAACTAAAACATTGTCATGCTAGAGAATCCAGTAAGTGATTAGGGCTAGTGAACGAGTCTAAACAGCTGTAACAAAGATGTTGTTCTCCGCTCTTCATATGAAGTTCACGGAATCGAATCCAGTCTGCGGGGACTGCATTTTGATGGAGGTGAAGTATTAGAGGCCTGCGAACTTGGATTAAGGCGTCCGTGAAGAAACACCGGATGGTCAAAATATCTGGACCCTCCACCACGGCCTCCCCTGGGTTGATGTGGCGTTTGGCTCTAAAAGCCCAACAGTTATATTATTCAAAATGTTAATGTCGCGGTCTTCTGAATTAGTACGTGAACTCGAGGCCACATTGCGATGAATAAACGCAAGTACAGGGGAAGTCAAAAGTTCCCAGGCACATTGTCGTACGAATACGTGGGATTGTGGCCTGGGATTCCTTGACCAGCCCTGTACATCTCGGCATCATGAAGCGAGATATCAGCCGTCTTTTGTAGCGATTGAGTTACCCTTGAATAAGTCACATTGAAAAGAGAGGATACCAAAACTGCTAATGAAAGAAATGCTTAGTTGTCAGCCATTCTAAGATGACAACTTGACACGCACGTTGCATCTCTCGTAAAGGCAATTTGTAATTCCTTCAATGTAGTTATCTGCAAGCTCAGAGCTTTTAAGGCTTCCTTTCAGAGTATACATTAAAGTACTTCGGTTGCTGTACGAACATCGCAAGGCAATTGACGTCGTCAATGGAAGAACAACAATGTGAGTAGCTGCTTTTGACATTAGTTTACATTTTTGTGGTTTTCACTGTGTTAACGAAGGTATGCCAGGGACATTGTGTACGCAACTTTAGTGATGGAACTGGTCATTGTGCACTTGGCCAACATGACGTGGCGTCTTGGTTGAGCAGAACTACCGAGCATCTTGACTGTCATTGCTCATTATCTGTGCTTTCATCCAAAGACTGATTAAAGAAGTCCCGAGGAGGAGCACTGTTCCGTCAAGACCAGGCGATATAGGGCGGTGTAATTTGTGACTCCGACTACTGGCGTTGGTAAGCGCCTGCAAGCTGTCAGAAATTTTCGAAGTTCTTCCATGAAGGACATTCAGTCCGCACTCTCTACTGGCGCGATTGGAACGGTGGGACTAATATGGTCAGTAAGTGGACAGACGATGTCTGTAACTTTGTCAGTGATAGTAGCACGAAGAGCACCAGGCAAGACAAGCCCTCGACAGATATGATGTATAGTTAGGCCAGTGGAGAGACTAAGTAAAAAGCAAGCAAAGATGATCCAGCATTTTCCGCGCAATGTATGAAGGCTTGCTAGTGCTTAGATATTCGTGGAATACATAGGGCAGTTATGCTTCTCAGAAGGATAGCGGATAGGGCGCAAGTGTTGAGCCTCTTGAATTTTTCTCACATTTTTGCGCGGCATGCCTGGCGAGACGCTTGCCTAGGTCTGCCAGGTTAACCCTGGCTACATATTATACCCTCTAAATACATCGCTTCGACGAATAGCCAGACGCGTCAACAATCCTTAAATTCGGCGCATATATCGTAGATACTTTTCATCGAACGAGTAGAATGTTGAGTTGCTTTTTCCCTCTAAATAATGGCAGTGTATGTCTCCGCCGCTGTGCTCCAAAGAGGGGTTATATGACTGAAATTTAGTTTGTGCTGGTGTAACGAAGCAGCATTGGGAATCGAGTAACGGTGAAGCAAATACGTTGATATATAGTCGTTTTTGGCAGAACCAATGTATAAAAACTGCAGAGCTTGGCAGGCGAATATGGTACTCACCGAAAAAGAAGCAATATCACTCACACGCAAGGAGATATTTTTAGGCCTAATATGTGTCAACTTTTCGTCACTTGTATTACTGTGGTACACCAATTGTACTTGGAGTCATGTACTGAGGCACGGCGAGTGATGGAAATTATACATTCATGCCCTAACTTCGAAAACCTATGTACCATGAAAAGATATATCGACCACATTAAAAAAGTATGTATCATTTGATTAAATGAAAACTGGCGAAACTTGAAGTCCGGGTTTCGACAGTGTTGAAATAAGCCGCGCAAGGCTTGAAAGAGCGAAACCAGACAATACTGCAGGCTTCTAGATCGTTTCTAGGCCTTAGCTTGGTGATGCGGGATTTTTATAAGTTAGTTCTACGTCGTTGCTAGACTTCAGCCAGATGTTGCTCAGCTGTTTCTACATTCTCAGAGCAGAGATTTTCTAGTTGAACCCCCAGACAGTCACAGACACAACACCAGCATGACGTCGTTGGCGTAGGCCTTTCACAACTTCGTGGTCTTGTCGCAGCCGCCATTGGCTTTTCCGTTCTTTCATTTTTTTGTTGTATATACGAAATTGAGGTCTTCGACTCGATACCATGGCTTCGCTGACACTTGTTGCTTTAACTGTCACCTTGTTCATTTTAAGTGAACCAGTGGCCAGTAGTAGAATTTATGCAATTTCTGTGGCACATACCCGTTTATAATGACGGTAGTTTTTGGTGCGGGGTGAACAAAGAACGATTCGCTAAACAGCTACCCTGTTGAAAAACTTTCATGCCCCTCCCCTCTCTTTCCACGAAAACTAATGCCCCAATGCACCATAATACAGTATATCGGCTGAATTAAAAGTGTGTCATTTTGTGAAATAAAATTAAAATATTACAGCATTTGTAGGTGGGTCCGTACTGACCATTATTGAGGCCCTGAAGAAGTCATACCCATGTTTTCCTAGGCGTGTTTTTTATTTCGAGCGCCTGCCGTGTTAGCCCGGATAACACTTTAAAATATTTTATAGATAAGGAGCCTTCTGCCGGTGTCGATACATAAGAAGTTGGCATTGCGTAGCCTGTCTATGTTCAATAGCCGTATAGTGCAAGTGGAGGTATTGAGAATAAGGGCAGATTAAAGGAACCCTGACACCAAATTTGGAAACTTGAGATGCTTGTGTTGTTTGATAGTCCTGCATGCGGGCACACCTCAGACGACTATTGGTGGCGAGCGTAGCCTAGGAGGTATATTAATTTGGTTTTAAAGTAAGGGTGCGTGCTCTTCCGAGTATTCAGGTGCAATCGGCATTTTCTGTGGTTTGATGTAGACCGGGACTCCCCTTGTGACGTTGCAGGGTCAACAAATGTAGGGCACACACAATATCCCTGCCGGCTCCCGGCGAGAACTATTGTTCATCACCCCTCTCGCTCTGTTGTCGTGCTGCTTTCACTGTAAGTTAGGCTGCTTACGCCAGGAAAGTTTTTTTTTCTGTGAGGGACATCGTAGAGAAATATACTATATAAAGAGTGGCCACTAAAGCCTTTTCGCGGCCCAGCAAGAAAGGGTCTGACCAACCGCTAGATACCGTACCCATCCTCACTTTTACTCTTTTGCTAAGACTTGTAATTCATTGTCCTGAGGAGGAAAATCAATACCCAAGTTTGGCATCGATTTTTCGCAAAGAAAAAAATATTTATTTGTGCAATTTTCTATATCCGCTCTGCATAATGCCCCGCTGAGGACATTTAATGCCTTACAACAGAGAACAGTAAAGTACGACTGGAAACTTGTTTTTCTGCGTTTATTTCGCACAAAAGGGCACATTCATGTGGTTTAGATGTACAGTACATGTATTCCATTTGTGAAAGCATGGGTGTGTAGCCTAGTGGTAAAGACACTCGCCTTCGGAGCATAAGGGTACAGGCTCAAATCCCAGTGTCGGAAAGAAAAAAAATTTGTTGTTTTATTTGTGCTGAATACATTATCGCGTCTGACCAACCACTCGTGGCGCTGAAAGCAGCGCAGTAGCTGGGCCGCAGGGCCCTACGGGAGTGTCCGCTCTTTATTTATGTTTGTCTATTGGGACACGTTCAAAACACCCACGTACTTTAATTTTCACCGCACGTCGGTCCATCTATTAGAAAATAACCTCAGGCGCTGCAACGCTGTGGGGCGCTAGTTTATTACGGTATTACGGCGGGCGTTTCAAACTGACGCAAAATTGTTCTGAATTAACGCCGTTAACAATAATTATACAATGCGTTAGACAATCTACGATATGATTTCGGCATTACCAGACGCAAAGCCACAAATTACTGCAAAAAAATTGCAAACAAAACTTTCGCTGTCAGGGGTCCTTTAATTTATCATTTAGGCACACGCTGTTGCTTTATTTCCTTACGTACTTCACAGAAGAAAGGATTTTATCGCAGAACTTAGCCGGTAGTGATGAGATATAAGGAAATGGACCTATGGTCCTTCTATCGAGATTAGATAAAGGTGCGTCTATAATCATCAAAGTATGACGATGACTGTTTCACGAGGTTGGAAAACAAGTGTCGAGAGTTAATGAAGCGTGGTACTACGAGGACAATCTGATACACTTGCGTGACGTTATCTGTATTCTTGGACATGGTGAACGATTAGAAACAACGTATGTAGTCCATGTAATCGACTGAGCCTACATATATTGTTCAGTCGCAAACATTTACATTTGCAAACACATCGACTCTTAGCTGGCCTAAAAGCCTCTGCTAAGTGCCCATTACGACTTAAGCGATGTCTCGACATTAAGGCATGGCAGCTCTCGCTTTCTTTTTCGATGGACCTGACGTAGTACAAATACTCTGCATGGGTAAACTAAATGGACAGATATAAGCTGTTTTCAATTGAGGCACACAATTTTGATTGACGGACACAGAATGTGTGCGTACGCCATGAATTCAGGTGACACAAATGTCGAATGCGCCGATAGTTTAAAGTAAGTAGAAAACAACGGCACAAAACAGTGCATGCAAGCAAGGATAGTAAGCTTGTATACAATTTTGCGTGTTGTGGTCGCACCAATACGAGGTATTGCATGGCAGGTTAATGCTTACTACTTATTTATAAAATGAGGCAGAACTCTTGTGTAGGTGTAGGTTGAGAGCAAAGTTGAGTCATTGGTAGTCTTAATTCGCCAAAAAGGAGATTTTTCATAGCCCAATAAAGGCATTGCTATGTAATTCCCCCTACACACTCGAAGTATTTTGATGTAGTGGCTCCAAGACATGTAAACTGTGATTCGAAACACTCTGTTAGTTGAACATATCGATGCCAGCATAATCATAAGGAACAAATTTTTGACATCGCATTTGAATTGGTGCATTTTTCGCCCCAGGGACATCCAATTTCTCTAGCATTGATACGAATCAAGACAAACGAATGGGCTAGTCAGGAAACTTCACTTCCTGAGAAATATTTAAAACGCAGCTAGTTGTCTTGAGGCACTTCAAAAGGTTTCCTTATAAGTTGTACTTCATCCTATCCAATGCTAAGGAATTTAGTTCCCGAGCTTGGAAAGCTCGGAAGTTCGGTAGTCTGATGGACTTTGTCCGCGTGCAGTAGAAAAAGTGGACCAGTTCATTTGAAAGCGACTAAAACTAACGCACACTGAAGACAGGATAACATAATATACGTATAAGCCGGAAGAACAAGCACGGAATCGAAACAACGTTTTAACGGCGAATTCCCACATTACTATCAAAAGTTACCGAAAGCGATCTACTGGAGTTCGCTGCCCGTAAGGTGCAAGGGTGCGTACGGTATGCATTTCTCGCCTCCTTGCCACAGTATAGAGCCGCCGGTCATGACCAACGCCTCAGCAACTTTTTCTAGTCGGACATAACTACGCAGTACGCGCCCACTGATATTTACGGGCGTATTACACTGGAGGGAAGTGGTTATAGATGAAAAGAAGAGAAAAGTGAGCCCCATAACTGTCTCTCAGGGGGAGGACACCTCAACAGTAACTCATGAGGGATGGGGGTAGAGGTGGGATTAAAAAGATAGGATTAAAAGGTAAGGAAATAGAGAGAAAGAGGAAGGAGAGAGCAAGGTGCAGGGACAGCGAACGACGGAAGTAAGGAAAAGAAAGGAAAGATGTACACGGTTGCAGCAGTTCGAGGACGAGGCACCACTGGCGAGAGCTCTTGTCGGCGTCAGGAGAGGGCATAGGGCTAATCTAGTCGGCCAGAGCTACGCTGTCGTCGTCGTCGGAGACCGGCGTCAGGAGTTTGCGTAGGACCAGCCCAGTCGGCCAGAGCTGCACTGCCGTCGGAGATCGTGAGGGCACAGCCGGTCGGCACGGAATCCAGCGAGTGAGTCCCTACCTGTTACACCACTGAATGGGAGTGTCGGCTGCACGTGCATTTGTTTTTTGTTTTTGTTTTATCAGTCATGGCTGTTTACACTGGCATCGGCGGAGGGATTCTCCCGTCCCAGCATGTTTCAAGTTGTGGTCAGGGGCTCTCGGAGGAGTCTTCCGAATCATATATCATGCTCTGTTGCCTTAGAAAGGACAATAGGATGGGCAGAGACGCCGATACCAGGCAAGATTCCAGAACTCCAGACAGGTAGCCTATGAGTTTGTGCGGTGGAATACGAGAATAATCGTAATATGTCTAAACCCGTGTATAAAGTTCGTGAGAACCAAGCTCTGAAAACGAGTGGCTCAATTTATACACGCAGTGTGCAAGGGTCGTGAGAATTACCTACAGTTCTGGAAAAAGGTTTACGTGAGCAAAAACACAGCCAGTGACTCTGACTTTCCCCAGAAGGCGGTCTCAGTGCCGTTTAGCTAGCCGAAGACGCCGCCAGGTCCCAAGCGTTACCAGCAGCCTCCTATGCGGGAACTTGACCCGCCCCCTCCCTCTGCTGGTGGAATACACTAACGCTATTTCCTCCTCCCCCTCCTCGGTACACGTCACTGCTATCTCTTGCGGACGTCTAACACAGAAAAATGTCATCGTCCGCAACTTCCAACAGCTGACCAAGCGTAGATTCTTGGATTCACACATATTCTTCGCATTTCATTCTCGCGCATACGTTTTCAAAGCTATGCCACCGTGTAGCCGGTATCATCAGATTAGCTGCTACCCGATTCATCACACGTGCAACACTTTCTTCGAATTCAAATCCCAGATATGGCGGCCATGGGTTTATCTTAGCAGTTTGCTTTGATCAGCTATGAAGTTCAATATTTTAAGGCAGTTTGATGCCAACAAAAAAATTTCGATGGTAACGCTGGTTATCTGTGCATACCGGACACTTAAAAAGAAAGGGAATACTTGGCCTCCAGCACCTCAATGCAGTCTCAGTGTAAAATCACCCAATATTTTTTCTAAGCAAGCAGTCTAGACGGAGAAGACGAATGATTGATATGTGGGGTTTAACGTCCCAAAACCACTATATGATTATGAGAGACGCCGTAGTGGAGGGCTCCGGAAATTTAGACCACCTGGGGTTCTTTAACCTGCACACAAATCTGAGCACGGAGAAGACGAATGACCATTAGCCGATTTACAATAGATAAAAATAAAACCTGTGAACTTGGGTCTAAAGAAAACACTCAATTCTCAAGAAAGTCTCTAAATTAAAATTACATCATAAGGCAATTTACTCGGCACACAGTCGGTGGAATACCTGAATAACCGTAATATGAATAATTCTATACTCATTGCTAGACCTTTGCTTATACTTTTAAGCCACGAAAGACTTGTCCGGGCAGGTTGCCATAGAAACAAAAATGTGTACATACGTGTTTAAGAATGGTTACAGAAACTTAACTTCGATTTTTCGGGGATAGAACGAAGCCTTACAGGGAAAAATCAAACAAAGAGATCAAGGAGGGCCGTATGAACATAGCATCGGCACTGCTTATTTTTTATTCCACGCGTCATAAGATAAGACAACTGTCGACAACTCCATTTACTCGCATCGTCGACTCTCACAACAATAACGTAATCTTCTCGATGGTAAGGATGAGGACAGCGTAATGGTTCATCAGCTATCGCGGAGACACGGGTGAATGCTTCGAGACAGCGTCGCTTCCAAACATTGATACCGGCCTTTGAAAAGAACAGCTGTAGAGAGCGAAAAAACGTGAGGAGAGCTCTAGCGCGACGCAAGTAGAAAGCACAGTTGCGGTTACGAAGACTGCTTCCGCCAAGGAGTCCACATTATAAGGGAAGCGTATCACTAAGCAAGAGCGTCCTTCGTTCAACCAGGCGGAGAACATTGAACATTCAAAGGTGGGTTCAAAGGGCTGCGCCGAAAAATTTAGCACGCGTATTCGCGTTCGAAGTGAAGCTGATAAGCTATACACAAACTACGCCTGGCCGTATTTGTTGCTTTTACAGTGCTTTTTATTTTTTGTGCTGCCTTGCCATTGGCGATACTGTCGAGAAGAATTGTATGGTCTCATCCGGACGAGATGGTCTGTAGTCATCAACAAAATTTGTTTTTGTTCAAACAATTACGAAGTCTTTCTTTTTCCTTTTTGCGATACAAAATTTTGAATCCTTTCGTGCTGGTGTTCTGTGGTATTGATTGCTGCTTTGAGATCGAGCATACCTGACTATTGATTGCTGCTTTGAGATCGAGCATACCTGATGTTACTGTAGCAAACAAAATTTACTAGCTTTATGCCTCATCTAAGGGCACGCGCGCACAAAGAAATAAACGACATATTGGTCAATTACAGAAACGTTGCATTTAAATCTTTGTATTATTAACGCGACTGCGTTAAAGAGCCCGTTTATCTAAATTTGGGTGTCGGCAACGTTGGATACTAACAAAAAACGAGAAAGAATTACGTTTTCTAGCCCGAATCGAAATCTGGCATTCTGCATGTGGGGCTGTCACAAGTTGCACCGCGGAGCCATGCCAGTGCTCGAAAGAGTTTCGACATAAAACCATGTGCGGGCTTTGTCAGTGGCATAGCTAGATTTAGTTTTATTCGAGGGGAGAGGGTGATCCAACCACACTTTACCGTAGCTCATGCGTGTGTATGTATGTGTGCTTGTATGCGCACACATACAAAACAGAAAAAGTTCCCGGGAGTCGTTTTCAGACATCCCCCATATAACTCTGGCTACGCCAATGGGCGTTATGTTGAGTGATACGTCTCGTGAACAGATTTAACACTGTGTTGTTGAAGCTTAAAACCCCTTTAGGTGCCTCGCCAAGAGAATTATGCAATGAAGGGGTAGTCTGAAGGTTGACCCGTAGCAAAGCGCTCAGCCATAATTAATCATCACCGTCAGCCACATAAGCTACGAAGCGCACAGCTGCGTACGCTTGCACGCTTCGTTACTTTGTAGGGAAGGAAGGAAAAGAAAAGTCTGGACGTTAACCAATCTAGGAGGACTGGCATGCAACGCTACACAGAGGAAAGGGGTAAGGGAGAGGCTGCCAAGTCACTGTGGCGTGGTAGGAAACGAAAATGCCGACAGTGCTCCTCAATCACCTCTTCAAAGTGACCTGGTCGATACAATACCCCTATCGAGAACCAATGCCTCTAGGCAACTTCAAGTGGTCGCACAGAAAGTCACTTTCTCCAATAGAAAACAGCAAGTAGGCTGCGCAACCAACACCGCATCTGCCCTAACACTTTACATATTTAGAAATGTTGTGGACTGCGCTGAAATTACCCTATAGTCTCTGCTTTACCGTTTATGGCTGAGAGTGACTTTCGCGAAGTCATACTTTTTAATTAGAATGGCTGACAACCTTTTTTTTGCGACAACTCAAGGTAGCGAGGAAACATTAGAACACATATTCTGCGACTGTCCTCGCTACAATGCACAGAGAGCATCTCTAGCAGCCGCTGTAGCTCGCATAGATCA
This sequence comes from Rhipicephalus microplus, assembly GCF_043290135.1. Classification (NCBI taxonomy): domain Eukaryota; kingdom Metazoa; phylum Arthropoda; class Arachnida; order Ixodida; family Ixodidae; genus Rhipicephalus; species Rhipicephalus microplus. Next base: position 157,634,769 of record NC_134701.1, read on the forward strand.
GAGACCGATACCATTCTTGAATGTCCATCTGAGAGGACATCATAGGTAACGCGACGAAGACGGTGCCGAACCTCTTGTAGGCAACAGTCTTGCACCGGCGATTATAAACTTGATCTGTTACGATGTCTGCGAAGTGTGACTTGATTGGGGTGCTAACTTGTATAAGCTAATCAATTGTGGCGAAGTGGACACTTTGTAACATAACTTGTGGTCCGCCTCGGTGGAAATGCTGACTCGAAGAACGCGGTTTTCATCTCACGGCGGCCGCGTTTCGTTGGAAGCGAAATGCTGGAGCCTCGCGACTACTGTGTGATGTATTTGTGCGTTAAAGAACCACAGATTCTCAAACTTTCCGGAGCCCTCCACTACGGCGTCCTTCCTAATCGCATCATGGTTTTGGGGCGCAAAGTGCCAGATATCATTATTGGCCATTTGTAGCTTATTGGCTTAGCGTGATAGCTGCGGTTAAGGAAATAGCGTTACCTTGCCGTGACCGTTCATTGCGGAAGGCGTGTTTTAGTTTAGCGGGATAGCGTTTACGTGCCCAAGCTGTGGCGGTAGCCTAACCTAGTGGAGGGTGAATGCACGAAAAAAAATCTGGCGAGAGAGAGAGAAAAAAAAATAAGCTGAGCATTTGCGCCTGTATTCCCGCACGCAGAAATACTTCATTTTACTAGTAATAAAGGTAAAGAAGTATGAGCCACACACCATAATCGAGATTTTTCAGGTTGCGGATTTGTTTACATGGATTTTCAAGTTGGGCTCAAGGAAGCTCGAAAGTAATAGTGATATCAAAAAATAAGCTATGTTATGAGTTATACTCCATCGCCGAAGATTACTGAGATCAAGCGAGGCCGCATTACTCAGTCGTTTTCTACGAAAGAAGTGGATTCGTCCAGACTAGTGATAAATTCACTTCGAAGCGGACGTGCGCGTTAACCACGCAAACAGAGTAACACTAAGTCGTATAAATAGCGTGCTTACGGTAAACCATACGGTTTATTAGCGTAGCGCGAATGCGCATTGCGATCCTTCTATTCCGCCTAACCCGCTATCCCACTGAACTACAACTGTGTATCGGCAGGTATACATGCAGTGGGAACCTTATGAGAGTGCAGAGTGGCCAGTGTGAAGCGCACGCGCGCTCTTTTCCCCATGGAAAGGTGCAGATGTCCAGAAAAAAGCGAAGTATGGTAAACGAATCCAAAGACAATGCGAAATGGGGTCGATTACGCTATTGCTCTGCACTCTCAAGTGCGCAGCTTAACAAGCCCTAAACCCCTCCAGAGCTCGAAATTCAGTTGAGGCGTGGTATAGTTCAGCGCGAGTCTACAGCGGTTCCTGACGGAGTTAACACGCGTGCCTTCGCTTTGCTCTTTCCTTCACAAGGCTGCATTCGTCTACTCGTCTGTCAGAGGTCTGTGATAATTTAGGGACGTTACGTCTCTCTACGTCTGTGCATCTCTTCGATCGTATCCCTTCATACGAGGTGCGAACGCATGAATCCCGCAAACCTGGTGGCGAAATGCATACTCTTATTCGTCCGCTGACAGAGTATATATGTTGTTCGCTACATCACTTTATTTCAAAGGTGACGTCTTCACTCCTTGATTTATATGTTGGGTTTAACGTCCCAAAACCTCCATATAATTATGAGAGACGGCGTAGTGGAGGGCTCCGGAAATTTCAACCACCCGGGGATCTTTAACGTGCACCCAAATCTGAGCACACGGGCCTACAACATTTCTGCCTCCATCGGAGATGCAGCCGCCGCAGCCGGGATATACAGGTGACGTCTTGAAAATTATGGTTGATAGAAGAAAAACAGAGAGAGCAGCACTCTAGTGCCTGCTGGTGGCTTAGAGGCCTTTTAAGCGGCCTCGAAGCCCTTTCTCTTGCAATTTTCTTGTTTTTTTTCAGATGCACGAACTTCAGAACATCACATTGCGGTTCGTAGGTCTATCGGTAAGTATTCATACAGTGTCCAATGGCAGGCAATAGCCTGTTGTCGTAGCGGCAGAAGTGAGCCTACATCTGTGAACCACGATTGCTACTTTCCTCCAAAGATACAACGCGTCATCCTAGGTGTCTTATTTCTCAGCATCACTCAGTCAGTCAATAACCTTATGAAAAGGTCTTGAGGAGGTTAAGTCACCAGGGTGCCCACGAGAGACATCCTAGCATCCGCTACTGTAGATAACGCCCGAGACGGGGCGGGAACGTGGTGGCGTTCCGCCAGTTATTGAACCCTCTGGACCAGTTTTAGTTGGTGTTGCAGCTTGGGGCTCCCTGAGTGCCTCTTCTCCGTCGGTATATTTAGTGAAAGGTCCCTGAGGTAACGTGGGACATGGCCACAGCATGTGAGCGAGTGAACAGTACACTTCTGTGCAATCTGGGCATTGTAGATCGGTGTCCGAGTTGTAACGGTGGAGTAAACCCCGTGATGGGTATGATCTTGTTTGTAGCATGTGGAAGGCTACCTATTGCACGCGTTCGAGCTTTGCATGTGGAAAAGGTCTCAGTCCAATACTTAGCAGTGTAGGAGGTCTGCGAATGGTTGGATTGCCACAGTATACCAGTCCCGGCGTGGGCGCGGCCAGCAACTGAGGTGGACCCCTCTTAGGGGTCCGCCGCAGTTGTCTGACCAGTTCTCCAGGACCACATAAAGTTCACTTCACTCCATTAGTTTCTTTGAGTGATAGGTAATTTTGTGGAAGACGAGTAAAAGAAACTGTACTTCTGGGCCGAGCTCTTCGGTGGCTGATTGATCGTTTGAACGGGTCATTTCTCGCACTCGATCATGAGCCACTTCGTTTCGTTGAGATTGGATTGCGGTGGGTGGAAGTCTTTGCCAATGTGGACAGGGAATCAATAGAGGTAGTGCAAGCCCGTGTATTTGCGTGTTTGTGAAATGTAAGATACTTATTAAGCGATGTTAACGGTTTCGTAAGCCCGAATGGCGGCGCGAGAGTCTGTGAAAACTTTGGTGTGTGAGGGTTCCATCGTATAGATAAAGCTATAGCAACCTGCTCGGATATGGCGCTAGTTGCTAGCCTAACAGAGGTGGCTGAGCGTAGGGCTCCGTGCTCATCTACTACCGCGAGTGCAAAGATGGAAAAGTTACCGAATCATGCTGCATCGATGAATGCGGTAGAGTTGCGATTAGTGGCGGTACGGTCGAGGATCGCGTGAGTGCGAGCCAGGCATATGCCTTTGTTGTGTTGTGGGTGAACATTTCATGACAAAGGGGTTACCATGTAGGTAGTGCAGACAGGTCTGGGTACTGCACATTCAACGTAGGAGTGTGGGGACATGCCGGCCTCGCTTAGGAGTCGGTGGCCTGCCTTGGAGAAGGAGGGGTGGATCCTTTGGGCCGTGGTCTGGGCCTCGATCACTCTATCGATGTCATTGTGCATGCCTAGTTGCTGATGTCTCAACATAAAAAATAGCCCGGATAACGTGATCTCTGACGAAACCTCACGGTGGAAATGCTAAAAAAAACAGGCTTCATATAGACAGGCCCTAGAGCAGTGCATGGGCTCGGGCTGGCCTGAAAGTCTGGGCATGGCCCGGCCCACGGGCTGGGTCAGGCCGGGTAATGGTTTATTGGATTGGGCTCGGCCCCATGAGCTTCAGGCTTCGGTCAGGCTGGGCCTAATTGAGGTCCATATTAGGCCCGGGTCTCATACATAGTTCTAGTGGCTCGTGTGCACTGTTTGGCTTTTTTTTGCTCGAATTCATCATTCAGCTTATTTTGTCGACTTAAAAGCTCTCACTGTCTGAAAACAAGCCTACGGAAGCAGTAGCATATGCCTGGTCCACGACAAATGTCCTTCCAGCGGGCGCTAGCCCTGTTGAAAGTTGGCTTCTTTAACTTCTACCTTTTCTTCCCCACCATAGCCACTGCTTTTCCCTTCCTGCGACACATCTCATTCTCCTCTATTGTCGCTGCTGCGAGCTGCAAGCCTACAGAGACTACCGTTAGCCATTGACGGCCACTGTTCGCTATACCCTGCTCGCACCGAGGTCTTCGGCCATCGGCGAGTAGGCAACCCTCTCTCCAACTTCCAGTTCCTGTAGGGATCGCTCTCTGGACACCCGACATGCTCAGTTCCACGGGGAGCGCTAAAAAATCCGCCACGTGATTCACTTCGGTGCTCCGACTGTTTTGGAACCCCTTAGTACAATCTAGTTTTAAGACATTAATACTTTCAAAGATCGAAGACTACCAGACGAAGACGACTACAGAGGCGCCTTCATGAAACAGCGAGGACAGTGGCCTGCTCGCTGACGTTTGCGGTTCGCTTTGAGAGATCATCGGTGGCACTGTGATGGTGGCGACTCGGGGAAGAAGGGTGGGTCAAAGAACTTTCTTGTTTTGAGCGTGAAAGCGTAGTGTACGTTGGGGGACAGTTCCCCGCTGAAAAGTCGATATGGCAGTTTTAACTGAAATAACGCTACTCAGCCCGGTGTATTCCTCGCGGAGACAGTTAGAGCTTCCCTCTTTCGTTGCCTAGTGCAATAAGTCATTTTTGCAAGGGAATCGGTAGTTTTTTTTTTTTTTGGTACTCGAAACTCGTATGAAGGTCCTGCAGACTCAAACAATAAATTTGTGCCATTGTTTTCCACTTTATGGCAGTGTTATATTTGGCATTCATTCTTTTAAATGTAAAAATAAGACTGCGTCGTTAGCACTGCGTACATTAGACAGCTAGATATGACTCCAATAGTAATTTATATTGCCCTGAAATTATTTCGCAAAAGCGTTACTGGCGTAATTAACACGAAGTACGCAGACCACCAGAGAAAGTCGGGACACCGAACTAAGTTCTCAAACCACGCTAGAAAATTACTTTGTGTGCTACAGGTATCTCCACAATGACCGAATATTGAATAGTGTCTCGTTTTGCCCAAAGAATAATTGGCTGAAACGGGCTTGACCTAGCCGGGTACGGGCCATATTTAAAAACACTGGGCCGGGCTCGGGTGGGCCAGAGCATGGCGTTTTCGGCGCGGACTGGAAAACAAAAACGGCCCATGTATTGCTCTGATTAGGCCCAGATTGTGTTTGTATGTAACACGTGTTACGTTTGTCGTAAAGTGTCCTATAATATTTGCTATAGTAAAGTCTAGCGCTGCGATTGTTCAGTCAACATGAGAATTACGGGATGTACATGAATGCGCCTGTTCTTCGTAATTGTGGCTTTGTGTGTTGTTATGTTTTGGCGTTCGTGTCAGGTAAAATAATGGGCCACCATAAACCTCGTGTTTCTATTTGTATTAGCGAACCTGAATAGTTCAAGGTGGTGGAGTGAAACTGGTGCAACTTTATTGAACTTAGTCTTGAAATAAAGCGGCTGTTCAAGCCACGTGGAACCAAACGAAGCCGAAAGAACGAAACTTATACAAATGCGTGTAATACCCATCATTCCCGCGCTGGTTGCAGCGCCTTGCTTTGCAACTCCGATGAACACTAGTGCGGGACCCCCTCTAGCGTGCGATTATAAAACTATGACGTTTGCCTCCACGTGTTCGTTTTATTAGGATAGATATCACACGAGAACAAGGACATATTTCGTGACATCGACGCTGTCGTGTTATGAAGCGTGGAAGCTTGGGCAAGTTGGTAGGACATAACTGAATGCAGGAACAGCGCAACCTAGAAGTAGTTACTTCGTAACTACTTCAGCCCATTCAACAAAAGACAAGAGTTTTGCTGACATTGTATCACAGTAGTTGTTCCTGTACCCCTCTAAGCATGCCCATTTTTCTCATTTTTCGCCTATATATGTACACCACTCCGATATTAAGTCTTTGTTGAAAGTCAGCGCTCTTTTCTGTCCTTGTTTTTTCGCTTCCCTAGTTACGAAGCAACTACTTCTAGGTTGCGCTGTTCCTGCATTCAGCTGTCGTGTTGTTTTGGTGTTCACAGCATGCGTGCGAAGCTTCCACATGCTTCCAGAGGTGTGTTTGCTTGTGTTAAAAAAACTAAGAAAAAAGAAAACAAACCCACCAAGTACAGCGTTGTGATTGACAATAAAAATTAAAAGGTAGAAAAGGATCATTCCTTCGTACGATCATTTACTTTGAAATTTCAAATAAAAGGCACAGCAAGCAAAAAAATGAAAATCGTGAAAAAACATATCAACACGCGATACCAAAACATATGCAAGCCACAAGCACGAAAAAGGGCCAAGACACTCATACAAGCAGAATGGTTGCTATGGTTGTATCTGGCAGCTGCTGCGTGCGTGTTTGGGAACAATTACAATAGTGTCATGAAGTGTCGCGTCCATTTTCTGTTTCATTCATTCAGCGGCATACTCCGATGACATCTTGTTGTTTATTCGGAACATAGATAGCTACAAAGCATTTTTGCGAATATTTCACACGTATAGTTACCTGTCAGGAGCACGTATTAATTCCGAAAAAAGTAAGGTATTGTGCTTTGGAATGCACATCGAAGAGTTCCCTGATGACGTCCAAATCGTCCAACTAGTTGAAGTCTTAGGTGTAACTTTCCTTTCGACTGGTGAGGTAGCCCGCACCACATTGAAAGAGATCCAACGCAAAGTGGACTGACGCATTGAAGTCACCAGAACTTTTCAACTACCTTTCACTGAAAGAGCTTATCTAATCAAATTCAGCATAACAGCGCCCCTGCTTTATGTAGCCAGAATCACTCGACCACCTCGTCGGGTTTTGCTGAGAACGGCTACTGCGTGCGTCTCCTTTTTTTGGGAAGAACACGCTGAAGCTGTTGTTAGAGCCTTGGTCCGCCTACCAGTAAAATGGGGAGTGCTCAGTATACCCAACCTTGATGTAATGTGCCGCATGTTGGCTCTCAAAAACACCTGGGCACTCTTTGAGAACTCATCGTATCGAGGCAGGCAACTCTTAGTGTATCTGCTAGGTACCTCTAGAAGGCTTTTTGGTTTAACAAATGAAACGGGACCAGCCGCTGAACAGCCACCGGCGTATTACACGCATGTGATAAAATCTTTGCAACAATGGCGAAACGATTTTGCAGTTCAAAAACTTATGAAAATGTCCCCCACCGACATGAGTGAACTAAACAGCATTTAAAAGCCTAACTGAGGAATAGCGCCGGAAATGCCGGGCGAAAAGAGGTTGGACTTTTACAAACACGTCTCTCCCCTCCGAAGTCAGTGACCTAAACTGGCTTAGGGAATGGGCGGCTTTACCAACGGCCGACCGCCTTGCGGCGTGGGGCGTGGCTCCCTCCGCCACATGTCCACAATGCGGCCGCGTCGAAACGCTGAACCATGTCTTTCATAAATGTATAGTAGCACGCACCTTTTGGCGCATGGTTGCCTGTATGTTCCAAATAAGTATGCAGTGAAAGTCTAGCCACTGGGATAACTTCGTCGAACTCTTAATGGCTATTGGAGCCTTCGTCTTATGGAAGTGGAGGGGACTGGCCTGCCTGAGAGGACGCCCTAAGAGAGCCATGTTTCCTCTGCAACATCGGCTAAGAAACGTTATGCTTATGCATCTCAACGCAGAACTAGTCATGCTGGGAGAGGAGGCTTTCCTCCGACGCTGGTCTACGCGATTCATTACTGTAAAGAAACAACAGAGTGTCCATGCCTTTCCTCCCCTATTGAGGAGGTGGGCTAGAGCTTGTACCACTGTGAAATTGCAGTGTGTATTTTCCTTTTTTTAGAAACATGTCTTTTTTGTGCAATATTGTTCTTGAGCACGAGAGCAAACTGTCCTCAAAGGTGAATGCAAGAACATCACCCTACACTGTGAATGACCCCCCCCCCCCCTTGTTTGTTCATATAGCCTTACCATTTATTCAAGTTTAATCACCTCCATGGTCATAAATGTCCTGTCTTTGTTGTACAATTTTTGCATTGTACATCAATGCATACGCGAATCAGTTCTTTTAGCTGTATATAACAGCTTGCATTGTACATACGCATTGATCACCATTGTCCATTTTTCGCTGCGCACATAAGCTATGTAAGATATATCCGGAAATAAAATTCTCTTACACCATTTTCTGTTTTTAGTGTAGATAAACTTTTGCTAAACATAAAATCTATCGAAGTGTGAGGTCCATGGGACAGCTTTATGCTCTCCCATAATAGAGTAGCAAGTAGTCATAGTCGTTAACAATTTTGTCTGAACACACAGCATAGTCGGGGACGGCTTGAGGCCCCCTGTAGTATAGTATGCAGTGCTCTAAATTGTTTACCATTTGTTCCAATCAAACATGAACTTTTAAAATTATCATAAAAACAGTCCCAGTGAGCAGTAAATATTGAAAATATCATCCACTCCTCCAGAAGATGTGATCTCATGGGGCAAGTATTTTTTTTATTCCCTCATACGAAGGGTCCTTCATGACGAGCTTTCTATCGCTAGAATGTCCGAAAGTGGTCGTCATTTAACTCACCTGTTCATCAAAGAGACACTGATTACGGGAGCTCATGTTTCGTAGTATACTCACCAAAAAAGGTCGCCTGCCTTGACTAAGAAAAGAGAACCACCAGCCATGCTGCAGACAGGCTGGTCGTCCAGTCTGTCTGGTGTAAATGATTGGGAGAGCTCTCATTCATGCTGCTAGTAAATCTCATAGAGACAAAGGCAACTTCCAGAGTTCCTGCCCCGTGTTCACACACAGTTGTGCACAGGGGGAAAGCATAAAATGAAGGCTTGAGGCAGGAGCGTAGCCAGACGTCTTCTTCGGGGGAGGAGAGGGGGTGTTCAACTATATCTTCTCTATGATCGTGCATGCGTTTGTATGTGAGCGTGTATATATACACAAGAAAAGTTACGATGTTTCGAAAGCGTTTGAACCCCCTCCCCCTCTTCCTGACTACTCTCATAACTTGAAGTATTATTTGTTTAAGTTCAAGCTCTATGACTGTACGAGGGCGAGGGGTGGAGTGGAGGACCCACTTGGGCTGCTTGTCTTCCAGCCTATAGACTAAAAGGTATATATGTCCGGAATGTCGGGCAATGTAGGGGAAAAAGCTGTGTCATCGTGCCCCCGCCTACCCTCTGTTATGCTACCACTACCCCTGGTACTTTTGGATTTAGGTGGACTAGTCTTTCGTCTGGTATTTTTTTTGTCTTCTGGTCTTGTTTTGCACCACACGATTTAGTACTATGAAAAGCCAACTGGATCAATGCATCCTAAGTACTGAGAACAAGCACGCTACTTTGTGGCTTTGCTGAAAATAAGTTTCAGTTTCTCTATATAGTTTGCCTCGGCCGGTTCTTTCTAAGATGAAGCCCATGCTGGAGGTGTCAGTAGTGGACGGTGAAGTCGTCTTTGGGGGCCTCGGTTGGTACATCATTCAGAGCCTGCAGGGAGCCCTTCGATTCAGGTAAGGTTTCCCGGTTTTGAAGCAGGAGCAGACACTGTAAGTACTTCATTGTTTTCACTAGACCCGTCAGGCACAAACGTCAGCTGGCTCGCCTTGTTTCACTTGAATACCAGTGTCAGTGAAGATTACCTCGAAACAAAGGAGCATTCCATGTTGAGCATGTAAAAGAGGCTGCTGTAGCAAACAGCCAATGCCAAGTATGTACACACCACAACGTGGATCACCATTGACTAGCTCTTAAGACAAGCACGTAGCAAGGATTTTTTTTTTCGTGGAGGAGGGGGGGAAGGCCTAATTGTTCGAAAGAGTTTTTTTCATGGCAAATAGAAATTTGCCCGCGGATATTGCCACGTTCCTTTTCTCAAGTTTTGTTATCGCCCCAATACACTACGTAATTCTCAACGCAAACTGCGCCTGCACTCTTCGAGAAGCTTCAGGACTGTAGTAGGTCATTTTTATAAGATGACGCCCACTACTCGAACTATACAGATTATTCTGGAGCCTAAGTAACCACTAGCGATAACGCTGGAACATTCGATGGCAAGTGTATAAATGCCGACGCGCTTCGCCACTGGTCAATTGATCGACGGCTGACGATCCGTTTGCCGCCATCAGTACAGGTCTGCTACTGTGATCCGACTTTCCATTCACCGGGTACAAGTTCGCTCAAATAAGCAGTTTAACCTTCACCGTACTGTCTGCTTCTTTGTCGACGTCACGACCCCGTGACATTATATAAGATGATTAATGATTACAAGAAAATGAAAAGAAAGTTGAATGCTGCGCAGGAGGCAAGTTAATCAGCGATGGAAAGCAAATTTTGACGCTGCAGTTAAGCTAGTGCGTGTGCACCAGATAATAATTTCTTACCCAATAATCTCGACCAAGAAAGCCCACACAGCGTCAGTAATGGGAAAACGAGTGAACCAAAAAAATAGCAGCATATCCCCGGAGTGAATGATGCTGAATGGGGTGAAGCATTCGCCCGTCCACTCGTCCTTCCGTGCATTCATTTGTCCATTCGTGCGTCCCTCCGTCCGTCTGTATGCCTCGTGACGAGCACGAGCCGCCGCGGCCCTCCGCGCCCAAAACTTCGCTTCGTCCATGCCCGACCAACGATCTGACACATACGGCGACGATCCAAGAGACTGAGAGAGGCACTCGTTTGATTTGACTGAGTGATTATGGAAAGGAGGGAAGAAGGCACCTTATTTCTGTCTGCCTCTTGGGCGACACGGCGCAGTGCCTGCACTCGTTTCCCGCTCACCCGGGCTCAGCGCGCTCAAGAGCCAATCGAAGAGTAGCAGTACAGCGCCATCTAGAATATCCTCACTCAACTGCCACTTTTGTAAACTTCTATGAGACAATGCCATTAATTGTTTGGGAGATTTGGCTGGCTACACCTGATGTGGGAAAAGCTTAAATTAAACGGAGCTTCGTTCCTAAATAAAAGGGGGTGGGGGTGGAATGCAAAGGAATTGGTCGTCCACTTACGCATGCGCAACAAAAAATATCAGATGCTTTCTTTGCCGAACTTGTCCCACTTTGTCTTATATATTTATAGGACAAAACTAAATATATAAAATAACAGCCCAGTGAGACGAACGGGGACCATCTTATGGCAGGAATTTTTAAGGAATGAACACATACATTCGGGAAAACAATTTGATTAGATAACAAAGAACTAAAACACGGATGTTTTCCTGACACAAATGAGGCAAAACATTAACATTCATTTTAGCAAGCAATTTTAAAGACTGGCATTCACATTACTTTTACCATATAATAAATATCAATGCAAAAGCAAAAAACAAACAAACATGTAGCCAGGCCGAATAGAGCAGTTCACGCTAAAATTTTCATGCGTCTCGGTTTCTCCATAAACACCACGATAACTTCGTCGACACTCTGATGGTCTGGCCCTAATGGACATTAGGGCCAGACCATCAGCCGTCCGATTTCTCCAATAAGTTTGCACTTTACTCATTGTCGAGAAGCTGCGTTCTGCAGCAGCTGTACTCACTGGAAGCGTTGCCAATATGTTACGGAGTGTGCGAATGTTCGGGAAGAGGGCTTTGTCGCATTCAGCTGAAGCATCCGTCGCAAAGCGAGTATATTCATTTCTTGCATGGCTTGCCATTTAGTTTTCCAAATTTCTCATTCACCTTTTAGTGTAAGAATATGAGCTGTTGTCATATCTCTCAGGCAAAAATCGAAGGCCGGCTGCACAGATTAAATTTGCCTTTGGAGGCGTGCTTTGGCAACACTAATGACAAACTTTGCAGTGCTTTACGATGATTTATAAAGTGCCATCGGAGGGAAGCTTTCAAGTTTTCTATGAATAGACTGAACAAGGCTCACCTGTAGTACTGTCCCGCAGAAGTACAATCGTAGTTTTCCCGGTATCTCAGTGTTCCTATAACCCGCGGTATCTCGCACTTAATCCGAATCCGCCACTCTGTCTTGACGTAAAAAATATTTTGTAGAATTCTGCCTCCGCGTTAGTTTCCATTTATTCCAGTTTAGTCAACACCAAGTCAACCTGTTCCAAGTCGACGCTAATGTCAATATATTGGCGCTGTAGAAACACAGACAAGCTGTGTGTGGGGTCCATCAATGTCTCACTAAGAGCGAGGCATATAGGTTGGGCGAACAGATTCTATGATGGGGACAATGAGCAGTGGACGCTGTTGCTTTGTCACAAAAGGTGTCCATGAACTCTTCAAGCGAGCGAACCATCTCGGAAAGCACTTCTCCAAACAGTGCAACTTAATCGTAAGGTTCCACCCACCTTGTTTCACAATATCGGCGCCGCCGGTTGAATGACGTTGTAGACGCTCCTAGATATTTTTTTCATTGGACAGCTGAGGCGTCACTCAAACGAAGGTTCAGGAAGAGTGACCAGCAAAGCGTGTACAAAGTCATTGAAAAGCCCTTGCAGAATAGCGCCTGTCCCCCTGAAGGTTAACGGCACTCTTCCCTCCCGTTTCACCCTGTCGGATTCGTCCTCGCCGCCTGGTCGTCGAGCGATTTGAATGGCGAGAGCTGCGGACACCGGGTGTCCGAAGGTTGTCAGACGGCTGGCTAATAAGCCGAAGACTGTTGTACATTCCTCGCTTCCTTTTCTTGTCTATTCTCATAAGATGTAAAAAAAACCGCCGTCTGTCCTGGAAGAGTTTATTTAGTCAATAGAAAGAATCGGTCCGAGAGCCGGCTACCAATTGAGACCGGCTGGACCCAACAAACTGGAGGCAGTGGTGAGATCCTCTTTACCCCCGACACCTAACAAGATCCAGAGAACTCAAAAAATTCAAGTTGATTGATTGATATTGATTGATATTTGAGGTTTAACGTCCCAAAACCACCATATGATTATGAGAGGGCTCCGGAAATTATGAGAGGGCTCCGTAGTGGAGGGCTCCGGAAATTTCAACCACCTGGGGAAAAATTCAAGTGGCACAGACGAATCAGATTCGTCTGATTCCACAGACGAATCTGTGAGAAGGATGCGGCCCTTTCTCTACAGCTTTCGCTGTGCCAGACATACACGAATCACGCAGAAGCTTCCCTGGCTTCCCGGCCCAGGTCTAAGAGCGCGGCGACGGAGGCACGGAGGGTCAGTCAAAGAGGCGCCAGTAAAATCTGTTGCTCAAGGAATAGCATGGTTCGCCCGATGAAGAGGTGTATACATGTTTGATGATGTGGTGCGGTCAGTCGGACTCTAAAAAGTATCAATAAATGGCACCGTGGGAGCAGCGGCATGTTTTGAAGAGGGTTGCTGGAGAGACGAGGAGGGCTGGGCTGGGAGAAGAGGAGGACTGGGAGGTTAACCAGATATTGACATACGGTTTGCTATATCCTGCCCTGGGGGTGAGGAAATAGGGGCATGAAAGAGGGTGGAGAGAGAGAGAAAGGAGAAAAGAAAACACAGGTGCATGCTGGAGAAAACGAGAACACACACTCAGGAAAGGCGTTCTGGCTACAACCGTCCAGAAAGGCCAGTCGATCGCTGAAAGCGCTGCAGTGCTTATAGAGCCTTCTTTGACGTTGCGTATTCGTGACATTGTAAAATTATTTTCCCTGATAGAGGTTCATTATCTAATTTGTTGAACTCAATGTGAATGCATACTCACTGTGCTGTTCTCTATAATTTAGGTGGTCACAAAAGATATGTTCGAAAAGTTTCTTCGTTGCCACAGTGGTCACAGGCTGCGATGTCAGCCATCCCAATCTGAAAAGCGTAGGCGTTAGCAAACACAGCACCTAACCACAGCTTACCCAAAAAGGTCACATCTACTCGGCGAAGCCTCGACGGGACTTCAAGACTTAACCTATAGGGTGAAGCGAGGCAACAATCGGGCATGCTTGAAGTGCGGCTGCTTCCATTGTGACGTGGTGTGTCGATGAGCAAGCCAGCGGAACTCCCATGTGGCATCAGTCCTATATAGAAAGCAGTATATTAGCAGGTCATGCTTTTCTGCTGGTTTTGTGCCATGGACCGCAAGAGCAGCTGGTACTAGAGATAGCAGAGGTTATGTACCACCTAATTGAGAAAGCGCACCGAAGTACTTTTCCGAGGTCACCCAGTCACTGCGGAATCATCGGCAATGAACGGGCCCGCTGCGCGCTCAGCCCATGGGAGAAATACGCGGCTGGTGTCGGTGTATTCGTGACCCGTCCAAAAAGGGCAAATTTTGCTTGACCTAATTTCTGGATCCATGCATGAAGCTACTCCAACGTTCGTGCACGAACCTATGTATTTATTTTGTTATAGCGACATACCGCATACAACTATATATATTTTTTGGATTCAGGCATGCTGGAATGGCACAACATGAAAAAAGGCAGAGAAATGCCTTAGAGAGTGTTTTATTAAGTGAAACATTTATTCATACTACCTATATATTACATTGTTTTTGTTTAGGAGGGTAAGGACGTACAAGACAACATTATATACAGCTTTATAGGTGGAAAAGGACATGAAAGAGCACTGACTGCTGTTGAGGACAGGACACGCTCCACTCACGCTACATTGAGGCTGCTCTGCGTTCCGAATGTTGCTCTCAAGAGGCGCATGAAAAAAAAATGAAAGAATAGTTCGCAAACGCTTCTTAGAATAGAGTTTTATTGACATTAATTTTTTCATACCAGTATTAAAAAAAACAAGCGATAGAAAATCTGAAATTCCCCCCGCCGCGGTGGTCTAGTGGCCAAGGCACTCGGCTGCTGATCCGCAGTTTGCGGGGTCGAATCCTGGCTGCGGCAGCTGCATTTTCGATGGAGGCGTAAATGCTGTAGGCTTGTGTACTGAGATTTGGGTGCACGTTAAATAACCCCAGGTGGTCGAAATTTCCGGAGCCCTACCCTACGGCGTTTCTCATAATCATATGGTGGTTTTGGGGCGTGGAACCTCACATATATATCTATCAAATTCCGAAATTTATCACCCCACAAAACGCGGCTGACGATGCTGAAAGCCACAAAGGGCCCGTGCAGTTCTGCATGAAAAAGGGGAAAAAAAGAAGTGAAGGAGATGCGCCACAACATATCCAGCCTCAAACAATTGAATAATCTATTGAAGTGCAAGCGTTCAACAAAAGTCACCTTTAGCGCAAGGAAGGACTGGGGGGTGCTTGATCTGTTAGGAGTTCTGGAAGAACACAGCACCAGGTTCTGTCTGGACTCAATACGTGGAGTGCATGGAGTGTGTTCATGAATAGTGCGTGGGAGCCCACGAAGTGAATTTGAAGTGCTCATACTGAAAAATCTGAAGTGATCGATTTTTTTCATTCTGTTTCGTTTTGACCCACGCTGTGTCTTGTTTTGCCCCGCAGGTTGGATAAAAATGAGACATTTAGTGCCCTTTTTATTTCTTTTTAAAACAACCATTTGAACTGCAGCACGGTCATATTTATGCAGGACATACCTTGTAACCAAAGGAAAGTTTTGGCATTAATGTTTTATGGTAAAGCGTGAAATAAAAAAAAAACATTATTCCCTGTTTTCAAATTTTTGTTGTGTTTTACCCCACTCTACCCTCAGGTCTCAAAAGAAACAGAAGACGGAGAGAAGAAGGAAACGTTAACTAAATGGAAGAAGTTCTTAAAAAGCGTTATTATTGTTATTTCATTTTCTCGGCATGCGTTACAGACATTCATTTTACATGAAATTACGAATGTCATCATCAGTGTCATTACCTACCTTCAGATTCTCGTCAAGGCGTAGCTATGGGCGCAGCACTTTGCCGCACATTTGACCAGTAAATTTCTTTATTATGTTTCGTTGTCCCGCCAACCAAATCGAACAAAAAGTTTGAATAGATCAGGCCACGCTGTTTCAAAGTTACGATAGGTTTTATTGCCTTCACAAGACATAGCTATTAGCCATTTTTTATCATAATCTTCAATTTATTTAAAAGGCCTCCAAACATCCTACGAGATTGGGACCCCTGAAAGTAGTAAACTTCGACGAGGGCCAATGAGGCTGCACTAGTACAGGTGCAGCCAAACTATGAAAACTCGCTGTGTTTAGAAGACACTCTCTGACCGTGAACGCATCGGCCTCCTTGGTTCAGTAGTTGGCCACCCGCACCACCACGGCAGCTACAGTTAAACGCGGACCCTAAATTCTCGAGCGGCTATGGAGCATCTGACCACGCCGAGGTTCACACCACCAAAACGACAAGTACAAAAATCACCGCATTTGAACAGTCCAGACGGGCCGAAACGGGAAAAGGGTACATAACACTTAAGCTTAACAAAAAACAAACAAAAAACACGCATTATGTTCAACGCATGAAGTGCATTGTTTCGGATATGTGAGGTTTAACGTCCCAAAACCATCATATGATTATGAGAGATGCTATAGTGGAGATCTCCGAAGACTTCGACCACCTGAGGTTCTTTAACGTGTACCCAAATCTGAGCACACGGTCCTACAGCATTTCCGCCTCCATCGAAAATGCAGCCGCCGCAGCCGGGACTTGATCCCGCGACCTGCGGGTCAGAAGCAGAGTACCTTAGCCACTAGATCAATGCGGCGGGGCGAAGTGCATTGTTTCAATAGACGCGTGTGTGATAGTGTGCAGTTGCAAACGACGGATGAGCAGATCTGGTCCAGTAGGCGCCCTACGGGAGAGTGGGGAGGACCCCTTGGCATGCTGGAACGAAATGTGAGTGCTTCCTCGTAAATTATGCAATGGCTTATCCCATTGTGCAGCACACCGTCACGTCAGCTTGTCGATGAAACATATAGTCGATGAATGCAACGCTTGTTTGCTGTATCTTGCGATATGTTCAAGCTGTCAGGCTTTCACGTATGTGATAAATACGTATAGGAGTACAGCTGCAGAATGATCTGACGGGTGTTTTTAGAAATATGTCCAGAAAAAGATAAAAATTGTTATAAACTTGCAGTTAAGCTGTCAACAGCTTTGATTCAAAGATGGGTGACAGCAGAAAAAAACTAGCCTCATGAGCCTACGTTGGAAGACAAAACAAATGGCTAAATGTGTTGCCCTGAGGAGCTGAGGTAGAAAAAAAACTTGATTATAAAGAGAGAGAGAGAAAAAAAACTTTATTATTGCTGAAGTAGGTCAACTGAAATTATGGAGTGCCACCAAAAACGTGTGCTTCTTTGAACGCATTGAAGCAAGCGCATATTGCGGTAGTATGCGAGAGGAACTTCTGTTATTATTAGTATTTTTTTCGCTCATGTCATGACCTCGAAACGCCTGATTATGGCTGCATGCATGCACTGAATATTGACAATGTCGCGGCCACACATTCCCGGCTAGAGATTCGGGTAATGCGTATAAGCAATATCGCAAGCTGCGGCGCGTTATTCTTTCATTATAATGAGATGTAAAGCGAACTGTAGACAAGTGGTCTGAATTTCAGTGAAGGTGACTGACCGTTAGGTCAGTCACACGGTGCTTGGCAGTGGTACGAAACTAACTGTAACACATGGCCTAGAGCGTACACTTCACTACTACTTCTTGAAACGCAGGAGTCGGACATATCGGCGCACCCCGTGATTCCGACAGCTGACCGCATCACGGTGGGCACACCGTTGCCGGCCTACGTGTACGCCAACCCGCGCTACTACGCGGGCACGCCTAATGAATACGTGACCAGCGTGTTCGGCTACTTGATGAGCTTCGATCTCGAGGCAAGTGACGCCATCCATCCATCCATCCATCCATCCATCCATCCATCCATCCATCCATCCATCCATCCATCCATCCATCCATCCATCCAACCGTCCGTCCGTCCGTCCGTCCGTCCGTCCGTCTATCTATCTATCTATCTATCTATCTATCTATCTATCTATCTATCTATCTATCTATCTATCTATCTATCTATCTATCTATCTATCTATCTATCTATCTATCTATCTATCTATCTATCTATCTATCTATCTATCTATCTATCTATCTATCTATCTATCTATCTATCTATCTATCTATCTATCTATCTATCTATCTATCTATCTATCTATCTATCTATCTATCTATCTATCTATCTATCTATCTATCTATCTATCTATCTATATCTAGCCGCCTACGACTTTTAGCTCTCCTGGCCGTTTTGATAATAGTACCGACACCGAAATTGGTATGGCATAATATGAGTTTATGACGACCGTAAGGAACTAGTCATAACACAAATAACGCGACATATATGTCATGAATGTCATCATTTACATTTCATGGTCTTGCTCCTCTTGCGGTGGTTTTGTTGACATGACACATTGCAAAACTGGTATGATATGAGATGACTGTATAGCGAACATAAGTGATGGACCCTAACGTAGAAATCATGACATGCATGTCATGAAAGTAATGACTATAGCCACGCTCATGGTGCGCTCGCAGTCGTTTCGCTAGCTTCACATATACCGGATTGGGTATTACGGGAGGTGAATGAATGGCGAATGTATATGACTGGTTCAAACATGGTAATCATGAGATGCGTGTCATGTAAGAACATGACTACATGCCATGCTCATGAGGCGCTTGCGGCCGTTTCGTCAGCTTCAGAAACACCAAACTTGGTGTTACGGGACGCGAACGGATGACGAAGGTAGATGACACGTCCAAACATGATAATCATGACATGCGTGTCATGTAAAATATGACTACATTCCACGCTCATAGCGTGCTTACAGACGTGTCACAAGCTCTACATAAACCAAAATTGATATCATGTGACCTGAATAGACGACGAAGGTAAATGACACGCCTAAACATGAAAATCATGGCATGGAAGTCATGTACGGCATAATTTACGCCAGCCTCGTAACGTCGCGCTGATATTATAGTGACATAATGACCTTCCTCGTTCGTGATTCGCATTTCATCAATTCGAACTGTACGTGGGATCTGCCAATTTTTTCTTTTTTTACAGCCAAGTTGCTACAAAACGCTGCACTCACACGTCATTTATTCGTCCTGGTGTTTGCCAGGATGCCAAGAGTATTTCGCGATGTGCTTGATACAAAAAGTGGCTCCCACTCTGAAATGATTGTTGTGAATGGAGGGTATGACGACAATAAACAGCAGTCTGGAAAGTTGCACTCGCCAATCTTATTAGAACGCATTAGCAGCCGAGCAAGACCAAATGCTTTCGTACGTCGTTTCAGGCATACGTAGAAACAGCCACACTCGCACTGACATGACCGGACAAACCACACTTTGAGAACGTGCATGTAAGGTCTGGCGTCGCAGGCGAGAGGGGTGAGTCTTCTTTGTCCCAAAAGTGTGCGCTTTCTAAGGAGCCGATTCTCGGAAACGAGAATCCCGGCAAAAGGACGCCCGTTCTTGTAAGAGAAGCGTGGTGTGGCGATAGAACCTCATCCCCCCTCATAGTTTCCCGCGACCATTCGAGGGGGGGGGGAGGCCGCGGTCTGTTTTCGCTTTTAACGACGAACGAGGTAGCCAATCCGGCTGCGTGCCTGCCTAAATGAATTTTTCATGTCATCAAGCTTCTCCCTTCCCTGAGCTTTCGCCTTCTTTTTGATATCCAATACTTCAGGATGCAAAATAAAAAATAATAATATAAAAACAATATACAGTGGTGTCCACTTTTAGGGAAAACACGGCTCATCGTGGCAGTGCTATGCGGAGCGCCAGTGCCGCCGGTGCGGCCACGCGTCGAATCGAAGCGGCGCAGGCGCACACGGACGTGCCGCTCTTGACGTACTACACTCTAAAAAGTATTGTGGAGGAACTGTGCAGTAACCCCC
Organism: Rhipicephalus microplus; assembly: GCF_043290135.1. Taxonomy (NCBI): domain Eukaryota; kingdom Metazoa; phylum Arthropoda; class Arachnida; order Ixodida; family Ixodidae; genus Rhipicephalus; species Rhipicephalus microplus. Next base: position 157,654,376 of record NC_134701.1, read on the forward strand.
GGAATGCACGCAAAAGATTGCACACGGAACGGAGAGGAGGGGCACTTTCCTCGTTGTCGAGTAAAGCAAAGTTACTAGAATGAGTAAAGCGCCCGTTTATTGGAGTAACTGCAGCAATGTTCGCGCCGAGTGCAAACGACCCTTCAGTGCCTACACAATCCGGTTTCCTTTCCGACGGTGCCGTAGCGTCATGTGGTGTATTTAGTGTACGCGCATGCTGACTGAATGGTCATGAGATTGAATTCCGTGTGTTTGCTGCATATTTTACGAGGTGTATTTCTGAATGTGATGCTTGCCGATCAATTGTACATACAATTTAATGCCACCACGCACTTCGAAAGGCTAGTTAAACCGACCATAACTTGATTTTTCTTTTGCTAATTGTTGCTCCTTTGGGGAGTAACCGCGAGAGCACGCTTACTCCTTCGTAGTTACTCCCAAAATGAAGCAAAGGGTGTGGCAAGTTAGTTACCCCCCATAAAGGAGCAACCTCAAAACCCCTTTTCCTTCTTTACTTCTTAGAGTGTACGCACAAGTGATACAGGTGCCTGGCTACTACGAAATGGCGGTTTCAAGCAATGTAGCAGATGACTTAAAGCATCTCCCGTGTGTTCGTTTGCACATGAGTCGCTATGCTTCGATGTGCAGCCGCGCCAGCACACTGGCGCTGGGCGGAGAGCGGCCACGCTGAGCCGTGCACACCCTAACAGTGGACGGCACTGTACATGTTTCCGAGGACATGCAAAGTTTGTGTTGATACTTCTTCTGTGCTTTGGTATATGTAAGTTTAGCTTGTAACTGAAAGGAAGAAGCGGTGGTTCTAGTATACTGACTTATTTATTCACGGCAAAATTGTTACAGTTAGCCTTAGGAGGGACGACTGAAGGCTAATCAAACACCTTAATGGGTCATGCCACCGTGTTTGGTGCTTTAAAGTGATGTAGCACACGACGTAAAACATCTCCCGTGTGTTCGTGTGAGCATGCGTCGCTACGTTTTCCGTATTAGATGTAACTTCGTGGTCATTGTAAGGAAACATCAAGCTCAAGTTTATCTGAGGCGTTCTCACAAACGTGTAACACGCACACGCGCAAATTGGCCAATGAACATAACTTTGTTTCAATTGTTCATAATTGTTTCACGCAGGTGTGGCTGGGCCTCCTGGTCTGTTGGCCCCTGATGAGCGCGCTGATATCATTCATCCAAGCTGTACGATCTCCACTGCGCTTTAAGGACACATTAACTCGCAATCTATTCGACATTCTTGGGATCATGATGTTTGAAGGCGAGTAGAAGAAATTGGAGGCGATCCTATAATCCATGACTTATGTGCCTTGTAGAATATTTCGGAACATGCACAATATAATACCGACATTCACACATTCCGACATAAAGTGTTTGTAAAACGTGCCGCAAGTACTTTCATACACGAAAGACGATGTAGTTTTATAAGCAAAGTACGAGTTCGTAAAATTTTCGTAAAAGTTAGCGTTCCTTCAAAAATGTCACAGTTTCGGCAAAAGGGTGAAGAAATGAATGTGATAGCAACGTATTACAATGTTTTACGAAGCAAGACTAGAATTTTAGGAGCAATAATAATTCTAGTTAACATGCGCTTACTGAGCAACCAAGAAACGAGAAAAAAAGGAAGGCATGGAAGGCTAAGTAACAAAGTTTCTTGCGGCACGCCCACAGTAGATGACCACAAGAACGCTCATGCGTAGTGACGGCGTCTGTGGAAACGCCTCCCGTAGCCAGCGCACGCTGGTATTAAGGGCTATATGTTCTGTGTCGCCACTAGTGACGGTTTGTTATGTGTAGAGTGCACCTATGTGGATATGGTTGCTTCAGGTACTCTTTAGGCACTGTTTTTTTTTCGTGTTGAGATCGCAGCCCGTAGAAGCTCCTGCCGGCTGTGTAGGCAAGAGCCATGCGCTGATCGTTGCCACGATAGCGCGGCAGCCACAAGCCTCCTCCCCCCCCCTCCCCCCCGATGTCGGCTCACCCAGCCACTGGTAAAGAAGTTGTGGGACTCCATTGACTTGTACACTTTTATTTCGCCCATAGTAACAAAGTGCCGAAAAACCAAATGGTTCACGACGTTCTTGTATTAAACTTGTGGGAAAGTGGAGATGTGTGAAGTCGTGTCCGCAGTGTTAGTTCAGAGTCGAAGCGCGTAAAAATTTAATCCGCAGCACAACCGCATCTTTTCCTCTAGCGAGAATATACACTGTTATGCCTGCGAGTCCACAGCGAACGGCCGTGCCTCTCAAAAAGGCAATCTGTGTCAAGGCCAGCCCGCAGTCCGCCTGACGCGAACAACTCAACGGCGTAAACACGCGCGGCGCCTCTCTGGCGCCCACGTGCAGTGAGTCAGCGCACGTGCAAGCGAGCCCGTCGAGTAAACAACCAGCGTCTTCCTGTCTGGGGGAATGACGCGGCCCAGCGGCGACCCCATTGGAGGAGTCTGCCCTGACGACCAGCGGCGCTTCTGATTGGACATTTTGGTTGGACCCGGTGCATATAAAAGAAGCCCTGCGGCGCGTCGCGATCGGGCGGTCCTAGGTGAAAGCTGACATGTGTGTCAGAGTGGACCCGTTTGAGAGCAGACCTATGTGTTAGAGAGGAGAGCTCGGCTCTTCGAGTCTCTGTCGGCCCCAGTGCCGAATTTGTAACGCCTCTGTATATATGCTGTACATAAACCTTGTTTAACTCACCGTCGTCTCGTCCGCTCGTCTATCAGCTCTGCGCTGAAGCAGTCGCGAGCTGAGAAACCTACGCTACTAAAACGGCTGGTGACCTTCCCGGCGGAGTTCGAAGCAGTGGCGCCTTCGGGACCGTGTTGGCGTCGCCGTCTTTCGAAACAGTGGTTGCAGCGGTGAGATTTCGAGGCGCCCTTCGTAACGTCGTCGGAGGCGCGCGTCGCAACAGTGGTTGGCAGCTGCGGGATCGGCCGGCGTCAGCGACATCGATGCGGTGAGTGCCTGATGTTTTCCCCTCAGTTCACCAGACTACTCTAGCTCAGGTTGTAGTAGTTTAGAGAAGGGCTGTGTGAAGCATTAAAGTGAGCTTTGATTGTTTCAAGCCAAGTCGAAGCGCTTTGAAACCAAAGTTAATGCAGAGGGGGTAAACACGGGAGTGTGAAAAATTGCTTGCGCGTCTTGCTAGTAGGCTTATAGTGGGTACGGCAAGTAGATTCTTAACAGGGGCAAACAGCAAGAGGCTAGTGTGAACGATGGAGAACCTTAAAGTGAAGGAACTCATCGAAATTTGTGAGGAACTCGGCATTACTTTGGGCCGTGCGAAACGAAAACAAGCGATCCTTGAGATCATGAAGGATGAGGGAGTGTCGGCTGAGGAAGTCGATGAGGCCTGGGTGGATATCAAAGCACGCCGCGAGGAGGCTGAAAGGCGAGAAGCTCGTGAAGAAGCTGAAAGGCGCGAAGCTCGCGAAGAAGCTGAAAGGCGCGAAGCTCGCGAACGTGAAGAAGCTGAAAGGCGCGAAGCTCGCGAACGGGAAGAAGCTGAAAGGCGCGAAGTTCGCGAACGTGAAGAAGCTGAAAGGCGCGAACGTCGCGAGCGCGAGGAGGCCGAGAGACAGGAGCGCCTCAAGTTGAAACGAATAGAATTGGCAATCCTACAGTGTTCGCAGGCGCCTAGCGTAGCTTCTCCGACGATTCAGGGCAGCGGTTTTAGAATTCGGGACCAACTGCCGCCGTTCGTAGTAGGCGAGGACATGGCGAAGTATCTCGTCAAGTTTGAACACGTCTGTGAGCGAAACGCTTTGGAGCGGTCTCTTTGGGCGCCGAACCTGTTAGCTCTTCTTCCCGGCGAAGTGTCCGACGCGATAACTTGCTTGTCGAGGGAAGCGTTTGAGAGCTATGACGAGGTTAAGGAAGTGCTCTTAAGACGTTATAAGTTGTCACCTGAGGCTTTCAGGCAAAGGTTCCGGTATGCTGAAAAGGGGAATGAGTCACACGTTAACTTCGCGTTTCGTCTTAAAGCCGATTTAATTGAATGGCTCAAGGGCGAAGGTGTTTATGACGACCGCGATAAAGTGGTGGAATGCGTTGCATTGGAGCAATTCTACCGCTGCATCGAGGAGGATGTCAAACTTTGGCTGCAGGACAAACTTGGTGAAGTGCAGCTAAACAAGGCAGCAGAGTTAGCTGAGGAGTATTATACTCGTCGAAAGTTGCACAGCAGGGCAGTGCGCGTTGAAAAGGATGAGAGAAAAGAGGGCTTTTCAAAGAAACCTGATCAACGGAGACCCGCTCCGCACCGTAATTTCAAGAAGGACCCGTCTCTTACGAAGGACAGTGTAGGGGAAGGGCAAACAGAAGCGGAGAAATCGAGTGAGGTTCCTAAACAACGCACTGATACAACACGGGCCTTTGAATCACGGAAGCCGCTAATCTGCTACAACTGCAAAAAGGAATGGGCACATCGCGAGAAACTGTCAGGAAAAGTTTGCCTTCGCAACGATCCGAGAATCAGAAAAAAACATGCGGTTGTTGGAGCCGTATCTCCAAGAAATTATGGTGAATGAGAAAACGTGCCGAGCACTTAGAGACTCAGCGGCAACCATGGACGTTGTCCATCCTTCATTGGTGTCTCCGGATGACTTTACAGGAGAATTCGCGTGGATCAAGCAAGTCGCCGAGGAGCAGAGTGTTCGCTTACCAATCGCCACGGTGGTCATTGAAGGCCCGTTCGGTAAGCTTCGCACCGAAGCAGCTGTGTCTGCCACGCTAAATTGTCGGTTTCCTTATCTTTTCTCCGACAACTCAGAGCAGCTTCTCAAAGAGCAGGGCAAATCGTTCTTCCCCAACTTAGCGTGCATGGCCCTCACGCGATCGCAAGCGCGGAAGCTTTCGCGGAAGCTTGACCTTGTTCAACGCGGTGAACTCTCAGGTGACCTTGTCGGCGGGTCGACGGAACCCCAGAAAGGAAATTTTCCGCGTGAGTCATGTGAGCAGTCACGCGAGCGGCCCGTCGCCGAAGCGATCAGCGCGGTATGCGTAGGGGGAGACGACATGGCGCCATTGAGTCAGAGCGAGAGGGTTGCAACGCTCTCGCCTGTAGCGGAAAGTTGGAGCGAGCTGCCGAGAGTTGATCGAGAAACGCTCATTCGAGAGCAGCGTGAGGACCTCTCGATTAAAGCGCTAGGGGAAAGCCACATGAAAGCTGCACAAGTGTTGTCGAAGGAGTACAACGACACATCGGTGAATAAGCGTGCTTTTGAAGTTGATGATCAGGTAATGCTGCTGCAGCCGTCCAAAAGGAACAAGCTTGAGGTTCATTAGGAAGGGCCCGCCAAAGTGATATCGAAGCTTTCCGATACCAATTTTGAGGTGAAATTAGGAAGGCGGCAGAACAAAATTTACAACTTGATGAAACCCAACGTTCAACATGAAGCAGTCGTGAATGAGCTGTTGAATGCTTCAGAGGAAGAGGAAGCAGAAATTTTTAGTTCTTGTGAGGTAATCGAAGGGGGATCGAAAGTAATCTGGGAGCAGTTGAACCTAGAGCCTAGGTTAAGTGAGGTCCAGGAGGAGGACCTGAAAAGGATTGTTTCCAAGTTTGGATACGTGTTTTCGGACCGTCACGGAAACACGACGGTGATCGAACACGATACCGAGCTAACTTGTGAGGAGCCAATCGCTAGCAAGCCGTATCGTTGTTCTCCTGTGGAACGTCGCAAGTATGAGCAGCTGTTGGTACCGCATAGGTATCGTCGCCTAAAAGTGGCCGGTTACTGAGGTGCAGCGTGATACTCCGACAGCACAACTTCGACATGCGTTAAAAAAAAGGGGAAAGCTATACGCTAATGCAGGTGCATTGAGCAGTGCGTTCTAGCTAGTACCTTCTCAACCTTTCGGTTTCGCGCTGGCGATTCGGGGCATAATTTTGACCTCATCACGACCTGGGCTGAGCGCTCTCGTTCAGAGTGATCTCAAGGGGCCAACTTTATGTGGTATTCTAATTCGTTGCGTTGTTGTAAGTGTGAAAAATTCAAGTTCTTATTTTGAAAGTCTTGTGTCCCACATGTGCCTCTTGATGTAGAGGGAACGGAATTCCGATAGACACGTAGATAGGTATATGTTGTACTATACTTTGTCTGGTGTTCTGTTGGGTGACCGAGGGCACTTGCTTGTGTCGTGTGTTGTCTGTTGTCGATCCGTTCTTGACAAGTTGCAGAACCATCGACAAGTGCTGAAATCGAAGATGGTCAGAAGAGACGAGCGAAGCTGGCCGGCAAGTTGTGGCGACAAGCCAGTGGAGCTGGGATCCGTCGTCAAGAATGGGAAGTGTTCCCGGAACAGTCTGGAGCTGTATTCTCCCCATGGCCCTGGAGGCGAACCTGGAGGGACCTGGCGAACGAGCGCGCCTGACATACGAGCCCCGTGGAAGCAGCTCGTCTTTTCGGCGCATTGTCTGGCGGCGGGGGTGCTGTTATGCCTGCGAGTCCACAGCGAACGGCCGTGCCTCTCAAAAAGGCAATCTGTGTCAAGGCCAGCCCGCAGTCCGCCTGACGCGAACAACTCAACGGCGTAAACACGCGCGGCGCCTCTCTGGCGCCCACGTGCAGTGAGTCAGCGCACGTGCAAGCGAGCCCGTCGAGTAAACAACCGGCGTCTTCCTGTTTGGGGGAATGACGCGGCCCAGCGGCGACCCCATTGGAGGAGTCTGCCCTGATGACCAGCGGCGCTTCTGATTGGACATTTTGGTTGGACCCGGTGCATATAAAAGAAGCCCTGCGGCGCGTCGCGATCGGGCGGTACTAGGTGAAAGCTGACATGTGTGTCAGAGTGGACCCGTTTGAGAGCAGACCTATGTGTTAGAGAGGAGAGCTCGGCTCTTCGAGTCTCTGTCGGCCCCAGTGCCGAATTTGTAACGCCTCTGTATATATGCTGTACATAAACCTTGTTTAACTCACCGTCATCTCGTCCGCTCGTCTATCAGCTCTGCGCAGAAGCAGTCGCGAGCTGAGAAACCTACGCTACCAAAACGGCTGGTGACCTTCCCGGCGGAGTTCGAAGCAGTGGCGCCTTCGGGACCGTGTTGGCGTCGCCGTCGTTCGCAACAACACCCTTGCCTGATCAGTTCTGAATAGTATAGGCCGTATTCAACACCTGCCTTTAGCCAAGAGGTGACATGATGTGCCTGAAACTACTCGTGAAAACGGAAGTGATCACGACAATTCAGCTCTGTCGAGTACGTCTTACTAAACGCTGTAGTCGTATGGCTGATATGTATGGCTCATCTGTGCAGCGGTTGACCAATATGGCCACCGCATTAGTACCGTAGCAGAGGCGACACCACGTTCGAGCCATGTATAGTCATTGAAACAACGTGCTTTGATACATCTTTGATTATTTATGAAAAGCGTGACATGCATAGCATTTTTTTTCAACTCTTGAAATGCGATCGTGAAATTGAAGCTTGTCTTTGCATTTCTTCGCTTCTCCTTCCTGCGCAGGCAGCGTTCGTCCTGTGCGTGACGTCATAGGTCGCGTAGTGGTCGCCGTGTGGTGGCTGGCAGTGCTGGTGCTGATGAACTCGTTCCAAGGAAACATGAAAGCCAGCATGAGCGTCAAGACACCAACCGAGCGCCTCGAGACATTCCGTGACTTGGCCGAGAGGCCGCACCTCAAGCCCATCATCATACGAGGAACCACATTCGTACACCAGTTCAAGGTATGTCAAAACCGGTACACTTTAACGTTATAGTGCCGTAGCACGAATAAAGCCTTCGTTAGTTTGAAATATGAAAACATAGTGCACCATCTGCGATTTATGTTTAGCGAATAAGAAGAGGGAGTGAATAGGCCAGTTGGTAAGTCATCGTCACGAAAAGTTTAATAGGGTGGAAATAATGGAACGTACCAAAAGTTAACTCAAAGCGGACAATCACTGAATTCCAACTGATTTTCTATTGAGAAATGGCACATATATGTTGCGTGAAATCACGCTGCTTAAATGAACATGTCACAAGCACATGTGTTTCTTCTTACAAAAAGCATTTGGAAGTCAGCGGGTGTACGTGTCAGCTTCCTTTTCGTACGGTCCTGTTTTTCGGCACAGATGATTTTTATTACAACAAAGGTAAAATAGAAGCGGCGTTGTCCTGTACTACGGACAACTACTCATGTACTGCCTTCACTGATTAGCGCTGATCATAATAATTTATCTCTTTAAAACCTGGGTGTAATGTAGGTTCACTATGGCAAATGTTAACTAAATATGAATAAATCGTTGATATGCAGCTATTCGTTAACTAAACGATAACTCGTGTTTGCTGAATAACGATTAATGCTAAATGTATTCTGACGTTGGCTAATGCATGCTATCCGCTGTTACAAGAGCCACATCATACTCGTGTAATGTCAGTCCTACGAATCAAATGATATCATTACACATAAGTGGATAAACAACGTCAGTTAGTTGTGTCCGATTGTTTTATTTTAATGCTGTCAGCACCGCGGAGGTCCTGACGCAGAACGAAATATGGGCGAGACGAAAGCGTTTACACCGTCAAAACGTTCGATGTTACGCAGGTGTCCCCGGAATGGGAACTGCAGCGGATCCTGACCATGGCGCATGCCCACCGTTCGATCCTGCCTGCCCTCGTTGTCTTCAGACGTGATACCTTCGACGAGATGATCGCTGAGCGCGCGGTCGTCTTCATGGAGGACAACGTGATGCAGAGCTACATCGCAGCCCTCTACCCACACAAGCCCGGATCGGGCACCATCTACCCTTCCAAGCAGCACACCATATCGGCCCAGTTCTGCATGTTCATGCGCAAGTCACTGCAGCCAAGAATCGTAAAGCTCTTACACACAAGGTCAGCACTTCGTTCAACAAATAACCCTTTGCTTACACTAGACTTGAATCCAAAGGAAATTGCGTGTGATCACAAACGACCATCATGACAATCTACAGTGATTATTGTGCCCGACTGCTGACCCGAAGTTTGCGGGACTAAATCCCGGCTGCGGTGGCTGCATTCTGATTGAAGCGGAATGCCTGTGGCCCGTGTACTTAGAATGAGGTGCAAGTTAAAGAACATCAGATGGTAACAATTTGTGAAGCTGCCGACTAATTAGGGCGTACTCATAATCTCGTCGTGGCTTAGAAACATACACCGCCAACAATTAAATTATCCACGTACGCTCTTCACTAATCGTGGGAATCTTCTTTAATAGAGTCGTGGACAGTAAAGTGGTATACGGAACACCACAATGACCCGAGGAAGCACACGGTCAGCTTTTGTGGTGTTGCCACTTCGCGCATTCTGAATGATAGCTAGATTGCTTATTCTTTACGCAAGTGCGCACTTGCGCACGGTCGCACGCGAGCGTGCGTTGTGAGGCATGCCCGGTCATTCAGTGAGATAATCAGGTACTCAGTCATTTTTATTTGCAATTCAGGCAGTGGAGAGCATAAGAAGCTTCACTAAGTTTTACAGCTTGTTAAAGTTCAGCAGCACGCCATGACAGCACAAATCAACTAGCACACATAATCATGCGCGCCAAGAAAGCATACACCATACTCGCACATGTTTACCAAAAGAACGTGACAAATAGAAACAACTCAGCCAAGAGAATAAAAAAAGCTAGAAAAATGACCGGGAAAAAAGAAACACTCCAACAAACACAAAGTTTATATCTGAGATTTTAGATATCAGCTCGCGAAGAAAATATGAAGCGCACACCTCCAACGAAAAATGGTAAAATGATTAGGCGATAAAAAAGTTAACACAGAGAGTTAAGTTATTTTCTACTTCTGGGCCTAGCAATTCTTGCGTGGTGTTCTTGTTTTGTACTTTTTCATAAGCCGGTATAGATACAAAGAAGCTAGAGCAAGTGTCATATAATGAGAAACATCGCATTAACTCTGACCAATGGAGGGAGTTTGACATGTGTGTAAATCTAAGTAAGTAAAACCTTGGTGATATGGATCTTGCGGGATCACCAGAAATATTCATATAAACTAAAATTTGCATCATCAGAAAACATGGAATGTTATTATACGAGAAACAAACGCTAGCGTACGTTTTGATGAACTGCTTCTTAAGGCCATAGTAACGCCATGAACAGCCCTGGAGCATTTCCAGTAGAAGTTTTAGACGCCAATAATTGTACTTGTACTCGTAAATATACGGTTTATAAGCGTGTCTGTAAATAATGATCCAGAGGCGCTGTGGCCCATGATAGCGAGAAGCTCCTTCATAATTTTTGTATGTTTTTTTGCTTAACAATAAAGCACAGCGGCAAAAGTGACTGAAGAAGCCGTTTGCATGTGATAGATGAGGAGCAGAACATTTTACAACCGCTCGGTTCGTACCTGCGCGTTAGTGTTCATTTGTATCAAATGTTAAATATTGATGTATGCAGAGGACACATGCCGTACGGTAACTGCTGATGATATTACAGAACACTATCAGAAGGTAAATTTGGAGTTAAAGGGTATATCGGACTAGTTACCAGGTAACAAATTAACAATAAATGGAAAGAAAACAAAATAGGAAGTCTTTCAGTCACGTTTCAAGATTGTAGACACCACACCTTTAAACATACAGATAAATAACATTCAGTTACAACGGACTGACTCTTACAAATACTTCGGAGTGATTTTTGACAAACACCTTCAATGGGAAGAACACATTAAAAGCGTATGCTCCAGATTAACGTCTTGTTGTTATGGTTTAACATTAGCCCGTGAGTAATTTGATATACCAATATTGCGACTTATGTATTTTGCTTTTGTTGAAAGTCACTTGAGATATTGTAATGATTCGGGGGGATGGACGTATAAAACCTTAATAAAACCGTTTATCAAACTCCAAAAAACGAGCAGTTAGAATCATGTATCATTCAAGGTATTACTATCACACGGTCCCATTGCTCAGCCAATACGACATATTACCTTTTGAAAGCTTGCGGCAGCTGAGTATATCAATGGGCATTTATAAGGTCGTGAGAATCAATCTTCCATTCAGCTCAGTAGTAGTAGTAGTAGTAGTAGAAAACTTTATTGTGCACATAATCCAGACAGGCTTGAACTTCGGTGCCCCGAGAAATATACAACCCTACTTTTTTCGTCCTCGTGCTGTACTAGAAGAGCAACTGCAGGTAACTTTAATCTCGCGCAATGTAACAATGTATACGGAGAACGTATGCTACAGTTCACAAGAACGGAGACCTGAAACACGCTCCCAACGATAGTCACTAAATCGGCGAACATCCCTAAAGCCCCGAAACAATATTTTCTTCCTTTGGTACAGACAGAGTAAATTATAGAAGCTTTGCTAGTATTGTACAAGGTTGTAGAATTTATACATGTATGGTAACTGGTTTTCCTTTGCAATAACTGACACACCATAGTGCTGTCTAATTCGGTGACATAGGATCAGATTCCTGTCGTTCATCTCATAAAGTGCGTATTTTTCAGGTCACCTACAGTCATTTCTTTGCCTACTAACTCAAACATAATAGATTTTTGTATTCCATAGCTTCTTGATCAATGGCACCGTATATTTTTATTTTATCCGTATGTAGCCCGTATACTTTGTTCTTAGGTACTCTATTGTAAGATGCTTGTTGGTTGATGTGAATATTTAAAAGGAGAAAGTTGGTGTCCTTCACCTCCGACAACCAACTTTTCTTGCTAAATGACGGCAAGGCAACGTTTCTACGCGGTTCAAGGTATAGCAGCAGCCTTGACCTGGCCTTTGTCTCACGAGGCCTCGTCAGGCATGCTGAGTGATTTCCAGACATAGAAACGCATGGAAAGGACCACATTCCCACTTACGTCAAAATCGAAGGACTGCCTCTAGCAAAGATACGCGATAGTGTTCAGAGAGTGGACTGGTTGAAATTTCAGTCTCGCATGGAAAAGCAATGTGAAGCAAACAGATTCCTCGACATAGAGGCGATAATTAAAAGCACAATACCCGACACTACGTGTGCCCTCACCTGCTCTCCCAAAGTGAAGGAATTTGACATCGAGCTAGAACGACTTCGAGCAATCCGACGGCGTGCTGAACGAAGATACCGACGCATGGAGGCAAAAGAAGACTTACGGATTGCTCGACGTATACAAAAGAAGCGCCGGATAAATAAACTCGAGTCACAACGTTGGACTGCTTTTTGTGAGTCGCTTGACCCACGAAAACCTTTATCCCAATTGTGGAAGACGGTACGAGGTCTCCGCACAAAACCCACTCAGTGGTCACCATTCAGGGCTCTCGCACTTTCTGAACAGAGACGCGGCATTGACGTGGCAGAAGACTTCTTTTCTAGAGTATTTGGGCCACTCGCACTGCCCAATAGCCTATTGCCCTCAACCAACTGTCCGCAAACACTGGATTTCCGCATGGATATGCCTTTTTCCATCGTTGAGCTCAGAGCAGCACTAGCTTTGTGTGGACGCACGTCGGCACCAGGGCCCGATAGAATTTCTTATAGGGCCTTGTGTCATCTGTGTGAACACGCGAGAATGTTCCTCCTGGAGTTGTACAACCAATCTTTGCAAGATGGAATGGTCCCGACAAGCTGGAAGACAAGTCGCCTAGTTCCCCTTCTGAAGCTAGGCAAGTCACCGTTGGAGCTCTCATCTTATCGCCCGATCGCATTGGCCAGTTGTGTAGGCAAAGTTATGGAGAGGATGATCTTGGGACGCCTGGAGGGGTACTTGGAGTGTAACAATATATATCCAGATGCCATGGCAGTATTTCGGCGTGGTCGATCATCGATTGACACCGTAGTCGACCTGGTCACTTACGTCCAACACGAGAAAGGCCGTAAGCGTCTCTGCGCATCTTTGTTCCTAGTCGTCAAAGAGGCGTATGACAACGTTACGCATGAAGCTGTTCTCACCGCTCTCGAAGAAGTAGGAGTAGGTGGTCGGATGTATTGCTGGATACGTAGTTATTTATCAATGCGATCCTTCTTTGTGAGCACTGAAGACGGTCAAACCAAAGATGGACACATTACAGCCACCGTGGCGTCCCCCAGGGTAGCGTACTCAGCCCTGTGCTGTTCAATCTTACGTTAATTGCTCTCACTGAGCATCTGCCAGGCCCGGTCAGGCTATCAATGTACGCAGATGATATCTGCATTTGGGCATCGGCTGTAACACGCCTGCAGTTACGAGAGAGAATTCGAAAAGCTGCCACTGAAACATTACGCTACCTCCGCAATCGAGGCTTGGAAATTTCTTTCGAGAAATGCGCCCTCGACGCTTTTACACGGAAGCCTATGCATAAGTACACTATAAGAATCAATGGTCAAACTGTACCATACGTTCGATCGCGCAAGTTTTTTGGGCGTCATAATTGACAGGAATCTATCATAGAGAATTCACGTTTCGTACATGAAGAAACGGTTAATGGACATCTGTAATATACTGAAGTTCTTTGCAGGGAAGACTTGGGAAATGTCTCCCAGTGCAATGCTACAGCTATACAGGGTACTTTTTCTCAGTTTCCTGTCGTAGAGCTTACCGGCATTGACCAATGCAAGCAAAACGAGCCTCCGAACGCTACAGTGCGTTCAGTCCCAGGCACTGCGGATTTGCCTCGGCTTGCTTCGTAGTGCGTCGACAATGGATACTATGAAATTGCCGGTGACCACCTCATCACGACACATATCGACGTTGAGGCACTCAGAACACATATAAGGCATATCGCTCAGACACCCTGTCATGACCTAGCCTCTTTACCAGCAGACAGACCACGTTCGTCATTTTGCCAAACGGTAGCCACATATCGCGATTCTTTGCCAACATGCTTCACACCTACCGCCAGGTATTCTACTCCTCCTTGGTGCCTGGCTCAGGCTAACATCAGGCTAACTATACCTGGCTTCCAGAAAAAACAGCTATGTCATACCTGCTCTTAAGCAGCTTGCTCTGCTCTTGTTATACGAGACGTATCAAGGCTGTATACACGTATACACCGACGGCTGTGTTTTACAGAAGAGTTCAACGGCATCATTTGTTATACCGATAAAAAACACGACAAGAAAATTCAAGACCTCCCACCTTACGACATCAATGGAAGCAGAGCTCACAGCTCTTCGTGCCGCATTGCAATTCATCAGCGATCAACAGACACAAAAATGGACAATTTTCAGTGACTCAAAGGCTGCACTGCAATGTCTTCTATCACCTTTACGCCACGGCCCGTACGAACAGCTGGTATTCGAGATTGCAGAAAAAACTGACCAATTCATTGGGAAAGGACATAAAATAGCCTATTAATGGCTTCCGATTCATTGTAGAATAATTGGCCATGAACGGGCCGATCGAGCTGCCCGTTTTGCCCATACTGAAAGCGAGCAAATATCAATTCCGCTCTCCAGAACTGACACTGCACGGAAAGTCCACATGCTTGCTCGCAAGCGCACCACGTCACAATGGAACGGGCCACATTGCATCCATGCACGGTTATATACCTTAGACCCAACTCTCAGTCTTCGAATTCCTCCAGAATTACGCCGACGAGACGCTACTATGCTGTGCAGATTATGGTTGGGTGTCGCATTTACCAATGCGTACGCGTTCCGCATAGGAATGGCTGACACTGCTGCATGCGACCAATGTGGCAGTGACGAAACAACTTGGCACATTCTGTGTGAAGTCCCACAATACTGCTCGCAGAGACAGTCACTCTGCAATGCACTAGATGAACTGGACAACCAGCCTCTTTTGGAAGAAAGAATCCTGCGCAACCGACAGGACTTTACGCCGCAGAAGAAGGTTGTGAAGGCACTCCTGCACTTCTTGCGTTCAAACGGCTTGTCCAAACGACTGTGATCGGAATTCCCTGAATGTGTGTGCATGTGATTTTTTTCTAATTTATTTTATATCTCTCTATCTCTATCCTCTTTCCGACCTTTTTTTCCCACCCCCGTACAGGGCAGCAAACCAGTTCTTCTAGGTTAACCTCCCTGTCTCTTCTTTTTATTTTTTTCTCTCTCTCTCTATTGATTTGATCAAATAATCTGGAACTTTCAGTGTATTTTAAATATTACCATATTATTTTTTATTTTTTTCCTGGCTGTACTAGGATATCCTTATAGGTACTCTTTTTTAGATCTTCAACTAGCTTTTGGCTATAGGTCCAACAAGTGCATGCGTGTTACCTGTGAATAGATTATGAAATAAACATCCCTTCAAACATCAAAAACGTCTGTGGGTTCAAAATCGGTTCGCAATAACGATACTGTATCAGCTCGCTGACTAATGTGCCTTAACCAGGACCAAAGAAAATCTGTGTCACTAAGAAATTCGTAAAGTTGTACGAGCCGTGATAATATCACTGACGTTCTACTGTATGATCGTTCTTGCATCCTCCCCACCACTCACCCAAATCTGACAGTGGTGAACTCCCGTTCTTGAGCGTAGCAGCCCTCCAGTGGGTCACGTGTTCATTCTCTGTGCAGGTGTCGCTGGATGCACGAGTCAGGGCTGACGGAGAAGAAAAGGCTGGAGCTGCAGCCTCGTTCTTGGTATCCCTCCCGACCCGACTCCTCTAAAGTTCATTCTCTCTCAGCCGAGGACACTGCTGCACTTTTCTACTTAATGCTTCTGGGACAGGCCGTGGCGGTGATAGTCTTCCTGGGTGAAATACTGGCACACCATCTCACTTCGAAAACCAGCTTGGCGTAAAGCTAATCACAGAGACGAGTCATAATTAATGGACATTTAAATGCTATCCGTAATGAGTGATCCATGCCCCGGTGTTTTTGCGCAACGCAGCTTCCCTTAAACGCGTAGAAACTAAAATAGGGAGTTTTAGTGCTGGGTACGCATTCTCTTGGGGCGATGCGGGCATGGGAGTGCGCGGCGTTGCGTGCCCAACCCATACCCAACCGGAATGCCTTTTAGTTGGCGCCACGGTGGCACGCACGCAAACGCAAGCCGCACGAAGGTCACACGTGCTCGCAGCGCCATAGCGTCTTGTCGCGTAAGTATTATTTAATTATTTTTATGATTGAAAATGTAAAATTAAACATACATAGTGATCAGGACACTTTTTTATCGTGTACAGTATCGTGGCATACGAAAAAAGTGAAAAATACAAGGTTACTACAATGACAGTGTCGACATCTTGTGACACTTCGTGCAACCACAGTCATGAACTTGTTAGCTTACGCGTAATGTTTTTGAGATGAAGACAAATAAAAACGTTCCTCATTTGCAATATTGTCGCTGCGCAGTTTTTGCATCAGATGTACAATGCACAACGTTTCTGCAATAACAATGTTGCGTATGTCTGTTTCAATATAGCTGCGCTAGATGGCGCCACCTATTCAGCTGGTCGCGGCTGGCATATATTTAGTTTCTATGTTCCAGGCCATTCTAGCTTTAGTAATCTGGCTGAAACCATGTAATCGCTATAAGTGCTCCCACTTTGGCTTATTTTAACTCGACGGCTAGAGTATCCGCAGTGCGGATACTGTGAGTTCTTGCCAAGGTGGACCTTACAAGGCGGCCGATCCATACTGTCCGAGATTTCGCGCCTTTGTGTCATGCTATTTGTATAGTGGCTAGCCACTATAAAATTTGCGCTTAAACTTAAATGTCAAAGTGGTTGATCTGGCCTGCCTCGGCTTTGCTCGCCGTGAAGGTAACATGATGCGCCAGCATGTGCGCCGGTGCAGCTTATCTCCGCTAGGTGGCCAGTGGTGGCAGCGATGTTTTATGGGCGCACAGACGCATCGTCCCATCGCCCCAGCGATCTTGCGACGCATCTGTTTGGGGCTTCGCGCATGCGCAATACCGCCGCCCCATCGTCCTACGTACGCAAGCCGCCTGCGTACCCAGCACTAAAACTCCCTAATATCTCGATAGTGCGACAGACGTTCAATTGTGGCGTTCCCCGATAGATCCCCCGGAAATATATCTTTCTTGTTTTCAATGATCCACATATCTGTGTAACGCAAGTCATCGCTCGTTTTGTTTCTACACCACGTCCCTACTGCACCACTACCACGTAGGCGATTCCTTCACACGTCTCGTTCTACCGACATTCAACAAATAACCAAAGAGAGCAACGAAATATAAATTTAGGGGCTCGTTTTTCCTGTTTTGTTGGGTACAATAGTAATGAAAACTAAAAATGATGTCATGCAAAGTATAGCGTTTGTTACTGGAAGCAATTGTCATGCAAATGTGAAGAAATAAAAGTACGGACGAAAAGTTAACTTGCCCTCCAGCAGGTGCGGAACCTGCGACCTTAGAATAACGGGTCCGACGCTCTTGCAAGCGCTATTCGGAGGTCGCAGGTTCTATTTCTTTGTTATGTTGTTTTTCAAGTTGATCCTCGGCGAGGATGCTACTAGGTTTTAGCACGCAACATAACCTCTTCTTTTTCGCTTTCTCCTTTCTTCTATCGCTTTGTTTCGCTGTGTTGTCTCTTTCCTTCCTTCCTTCCTTCCTTCCTTCCTTCCTTCCTTCCTTCCTTCCTTCCTTCCTTCCTTCCTTCCTTCCTTCCTTCCTTCCTTCCTTCCTTCCTTCCTTTCCTTTTCTTTTCTCTCAGTTTCTTTCTTTCATTTCTTTATTCTTTCTTTCTTTCTTTATTTCTTTCTTTCTTTTTTTCTTTCTTTCTTTCACGTGCTCCACTTCGCAACGCACAATTTTCGTTGAACGCTCGTAGCTGCTGTACTGGTTAATTGGGTTTGCCCTATTCCTGTGGCGCATACTCACCTCAGGAGCTTTGGATGGCAGAGCACAATTTCGGCAGCTTAAAAAGCACATGGTAAAGTGAATGAAGAGAGCGCGTGCCGATTCATGACGACAATTTTTTTTGTGCACATTGTACACACTTGAGTTTCAGCGCCGGCTTACACAGCTTTATAGTCAAAAACCTCTTGGGAAACCTGCGGTAACGTTTGCGGTGCTTTTTTATATTTGCTTCATCTACCTCGTTTACAGTGTCGGATACTGTGTCGGATACAGTCACTGCCCTGAGAGGCTTGGTACGCACACACGCCGCATATAGGCGTGCATATCAGGGCTCTTCACGCGAAACGGCTGTAAGGTAGTACTCTAAACATTGCTTTGCCGAATAAATCCTCGATTAAAAATCAACTCAGCTTCACTGACTAGACGCTGCGAGAACGGATTAAACGGCATGATTATTGGCATCAGTTCTTTGGCTATTCCTTCGTTTCGTTTGCTTTCCTCTCTATCTCTTTCTTTTTCTACTCCCCCCCCTCCCCCTTGCTAGGCCTTTCTTTTGTTTCCTGTTCTATAGTTGGACGTGACTCTTGAAGTCCGTCACGCTTTTTTCCCCCAAAGACAGATGCACACAGGCCCGTGCCAATTGGCACGCGCTCTGCTAGTTAGAGTTATAGGCTTGTGTAGCGCAGCTACTTGACAGATACCCGCTGGGCTACTTATGCAGAAATTCTTCCTTTTTGATGGACAGAAGGTCAGTTGTGAGGGATGCCCGATTTCTGTGCAACATGACCTATGGTAACTGCGAACGACAATTCCTAGAATCAACGGTGGCTTTGGACTACTTTATTGGCAAAAAATGCACAGATATGCTCAGACGCACTTCTTACGCATAGAGTTTAAATATTAGAGGGGTACTGGCACAAAAAATTTGGCCTCGCGTTTTTCTGCTGTAACGCGTTGCTCTAATGCTGTTAGTCATGACATGACACATGGTTTGCTGCCGCACGTGATAGATAATTAGTTACAGGTCCCTCATTATCAATTAGTTTCAGTTTTGGTTTGAGAGGGTTCCAGAAACTGGGTGCAACTGTCGCCACCTTGCGTGTGCAAATCTTGACCACGTCAGCACACAGAACTGTGACGCACTTTCGCATGATCCGCATAAAAAATTAATTTCAAATAGGAAACAGGACTGGAATGTCGCCAAACAAAACTTTCTAAGCGTGCGCCACGGCCACGCATTCGCAACCAGCCACCGAGAAATATAGACTTCGGGATCTAACGCGGCAAAAGAAAATTGGCTGCTATGATGTCATCATAACCTGTTTTGTTGAACGCAGCATGGTGAAGTAAGGGAAGTAGGTGGTCACCTCGGGGTCACCTCCGATGATGTCTATAGCGCTATGGGGTCGGTCGCTCACGCAAACTTCAAAATTAATTTGAAATGCCTTCCAAGCTATATTCCTTGTTGATATCTTGCAGATGATATATGAATGTTCACGAGAATAGACTTCGTAGGCTATCTCGGCCCCGATATTTTGTGTCAGTACCCCTTTAAATACACGAGTGTAACAGTATTATTCTGTGTGTTTAGAAAAAAGTTGTTAACGACTTGGAGTACTTGGTACTCTACTATGGGAGATCATAGAGCCGTCCCGTGGGCCTAGACACTTGAAAGGGTACCCCACATAGCCTGCGTCACAGAAAACTAGCAATGCGATGGTTATCCATTTGTATTATTTTCGCATGAGAAGCCCAGACTATACGAGAATGATCGACTTTTTATGTGTCTACAGGTTGGCGTTGAAAACAGTTTCCGAATTTCGAACAATATTCGCCGCATGAATCACGCTGCACGAGAGATCTTGCACAACTTCGCCATAAAATACAACCTTTAAGCGGTAACTACATTCTCTATTAATCATTCTAATAATATTGTTCAGCACAATATTGTAATGGTATCACTATACTATCGACAGTTGAACTAGTTGACACATTCGTAGGCGCTTAATAAATGAAGAGCAAGAGAACACAGAGAACGAGAAGGCTGCATCATGCTGTTTTGTAGTTTTGTTAGCTTACTTTGCATATACCGTTTTTTTGAAACATTCAACAGTGACGCTAAAAATGCTGCAGCTTGAAAAAGAAACCATCTTGAGAGAGGACAACAAAACAGGACGCAGGATAACCAACAGAGGAGAACAGACACACTTCTTGTGTGTCCTGTTTAGTTGCGTTCTCCTGATGGTTTCTATGTCAAAACGCCAAAACGCACAACAGTCAACCTTCTGCTGCTTGAAATTGCCAATAGAGACAGGATGAATTTTTTTCGCCCTCTCAAAAGTATTCTTTGAGAACAAAAGTAACATTATATGTCTTGAAAATCTAGACGGAACGTACGCCATTTGCTTTCGGTAAAAGTGTCAACCCCCCAAAAACACTACATTGTTTTGCGCTGGAAATTACCATTAGGCGTGTTATATTGCTTCGTCGCCAAGACTTGCGATGTTTCTTTAGAAATACTGTAAAAAAATCACGTAAATAACATTTAGGCACAAGTTGAAGATCTAACTCATTGGCTGGTCAATTCAGGTGCTTTTTATAGAGGTGAATTCAGACTGGCAGTCTAGGTCAACAGCCTCATTTCTTTTGTGTTTTCCCTGTTGATTTTGCTCTAAGGAAGTGAGAGTCACGTAGATATTCGCAAAAATGCATTAAGCCTCACTGCGCACAATTCTGAACTCTTTGTTTTAGTGCACAGTGGCTTTTCTCATGCTACAAAAACAAATGCAGGTGAATTTAATGAACATTAACAATGTGTAGCTCCCGGATTTTTTGTGCCGAGAACGATATAATGGTTCCATAAAATAGCGCGTAGTATTTCGATTCTCGGTGTGTAATGACACATAGATGTTCTAAGTGCCTGAAATTTCTGGAGAACAAATGTGCAACTACATAGAATTAGCATACAATTATGTACAATCGCGCATCAAATGTATAGCAGCGTGTAACTGAAAGGTGTAGGCATATAGAGACAAATATTACACTGGATACCCAATGACAGCAAACGAATTCGCCTGATAACACACATGCTAAAGGTGATAGCAACGGCTAGCTCGCCATCGCACAAATAAGGATTTGGTTTGTCGCTCTAAGGAAACCGCTTGCTACGTTTAAGAGCTAGGGCTCATCTGCGCCGTCCTTCGCACGAGACGCGCTCTGTGTGGGGGCCCCTGTGTTAGTCCGGTTTTCTGCACTATTCACTGCGGAAGGGCCGTCCAGCGGTTCGTTCGTGAAGCTTATTAGGTCCTTGCTGCCTTGAGCCGCTACGGGTGACGTCGGAGTGAAGAACACTTCTGTGCTTTCTGTTCTTTCCTTGACCTCCGAAGAACTCGAACCATCCGCTCGCGTGGGCGCTGGTGGGCCTCCCGGCGTCATGACGGAAATTTTCTGCGCCGGACTTTCGACCACTACTGCCGAGTTGTCACGCTTACTGATGTCGGGGTATGGAGAAATGTCGACTTCTCTCCCACCAGACGCTGCGAGCGTCCTCGTGTCATCTGCAGACTGCTCTGAAACTTCGACAACAGATGTCTTCCCCGTATCGACCATAGCTATGGTACCATCGCGTTGTGCCAAATCAGGCGACGAAGAAACTAGTGCTTGATCATGGGCTTGTGCAGGAACCGGATGGGTGCCATCGACGGTGGCGAGTGGATGTTGAGAAACTGGCGGCGGCAGGAGACGGTCGGAGAGAGTTGCGACTTGTTGGCTAGACTGGTTGCTTGAAACCAATTCTCGACTCGTTCTTTCCGCGGGTTCCCACTTGGGCCGGACACGAGACTCCACGGTTCTTCCACCTTCTAGTTCAGTCGTCAGTGGCTGTGGACGTTCTATCAGCTTGTTTTGGACATCATTAGGGGGCTCTATTGACACAAGCGTGCACTCGTCTTTGTTAGATTCGTTCTCGACAGTAGCACTTTCTTTTCCCTCGGCGTGTTTCACTTGCAAAGACGACTCCGAAGCCGACTCTATGCTAAGAGCTTTGCTGTTCTCATTCTCGCCGTGTTCGTCCACTTCATCAGCCGGGCTGTCGGTCATGACAGCTATGCTTCGCTCGTAGGTTTGCACAGGCCTGTCTTCAGCTACGACTACGGAAAACGGGCCCGACATAGAAGCCTCTTCCTTAGCTGTGACGCCATCTGTTGGATGGATATATTCGTCGTCGGGCTTAGTGTAAATGTTCTTCTCCTGCTGCGCAATAGAACCACATTCTTCTCTGTTTGCAATGTGTTGATCAAGGGAAGCCGACGAAACATCGGTGGTGGTCAGCTCTCCGTGATTGTAGGAGGGCACGAGAGACTTGCCGTGAGTAGCTGGCGGGGAATAGCTTAACGGCGGCGAATCATACGGAACTAGCCATGTCTTGGGTTGCGGAGACTCTGACGTTCTTTCGGTGTGTGCATCTGCGACGTCGTACAATGGAAGTTGGCGCTTCTCAGGCGCTTTTTCATCATCTGGCTCTTCCACAACGACGAGTTCTCCGGAGGTACGACCGACACGCCGATACCTCCTTGCATGTCTGCGCTTGGATGTTGACCGCGATCCTTGAAGATCGGTTTGCACTTCCTTGTCGCGGCGCTCCCGTGGTGGCTGTGGCAGCCTAAGCTGCTTGTTTACCTTCGTGCTGCTGATAGGAGAATGTGGTGGCAAAGGTCCTTTAGGCGACGCCTTTGATTGGGTTTCTGAAAGAACGCTGCTCGTAGTGTTCTCATCAAAAATATCTTTAAACGTCGCAGGTGTCTCTGGATGCTCTAAATTCGTTGTCATTTCTGGACCACGAGCTATAAGCTTTTTAAGCTCAACTGAGTTGTGCATGTCGGTGCCATCTACTTGATGCGAAGGCATTTCCTGGAAGGACACCCTTGCTTTGATCGCTGTAGGAGGCTGCCTTACTTCCACTGGCACGTCTGTCGAGGTGACGCTGTGCTTTCCTTTCGATGTTTCATGTTCGGTGCGATACCGCATTGTCTCCGAGGTGCTATCAGGAACATTATCGGCTCTTAGGGCTGCAATGCCCGGGCCAGGGCCATCCTTCAGTTCCTGCTTATGCTGCGAGAACTCAGTTTGAACGGATGCTGTAGATGAGTTATCACGTTGTGCATTCGGAGAACCGCCAACACATTCTAGACGTGAATTAGCGCACGGCCCAGCTGCGATATCACGCCTTCCATCTGGCACATACTGTTCGTAAGAGCGGCCGTGACCGGAAAACGCCGTGCTATTCTGATTAGATCGTAGGGCGTGCTCGGGTGAACGATCGTGGGCAGTGAAAACGGGCAAGTTGTTAGCGAAGAGCGGAGGACTAGACCAAGATCCACTTGGGCTTCTTAACCAGGGGCTGGATGATTCGACTGAGTTAACACCACTGGCATGACCCTTGGTTAAGTCTGGTAGATACAGGTACCCATTAGTGTGTTCGGTGTGCTGAGCGCTGTTCATGCAATTAATCTCACTATGAGCCGATTGATCAATCGTATGGGTGGTGTCCCTTCTAAGAGGTGAGCCATGACTGCTGGACCTATCACCGTGTGACCGCGCCTTGACGAAACGGTCACGAACACTAATCTCCATCTGCGGATCATCTGACATCACGTCAACGATTCGCTCTCCGTAGTTGTCCGACCCATTTTCGTCATGCGCAGAACCACTGTGGTACTTGGGCTCACCGGAAATGTGCTGTACGCATATACGCTTCTCGGGTGGCTCAGACGTGCGGTCTGCGGCGGCGACTTTTTTGTCGGAGAAAGTGCCCGATCCACCAATGTCTTCAGACCTGGCACGGCGCACAGAGAACTTGACGTCCCTCAAGGGATGGCTCGTACTCAACACTTGACTCTTCCTCGTCTCAGGCATGATATCTTTCTTTCGGTGTTCCCGACATAGATCGGTGTCGCTTACGTCAACGTTGGTGGTTGTGTTAAACATGGCCAAGAAACGCGGAGCCAGCTGTCGATGTTCATGGCAGGAACCATCAGCGTTGGTCAAATCCACGTACGTGAATACCTGCGACCGTCCTCCACAGCTGCGGCTATGGTGGTGGTGACTACTCGTTTCCTGGGAAGACAGGAGCCGATGGTACCTGGGGCCACCAGAGCAGGACGACTCAGACAGGCGAACCAGCAGCAGGCATCCCAAGAAGATGAGTACGAAGACGACTACGGCACCGAGAATGAGGAGCCCGATGAAAAACGATAGCGTAACCTGACTGTCGTCTACGCCTTTGACGTGCTCTATGAAGATCTGGTCACTGTCCCGCCTGAGCCTGTCTGTGGCATCGTTGGGTCCGGCGGACTTCGTGATGGCTTCCGACGCCCTTGCAGAACTAAGTGCCATATGTAGCAACAGCGCTGTGGCCGCGTTGCGGACCAGCGATCGGGTGCCCCAAGTCATGGCTGCTCCCGACGCATGGCCGCCTCCGGCGGCTAGGCCACCATGACACCCTCCGACTTGTTTTCTTTTTGACTAAAAAACGGTGGCTCACACCCACTGCGGTAGATTGACCGGGAATCGTTTTGTTTGGTGACCTAGACGAGGCTTACTTTTACCCACGAGGGGGATTGGCCATGCTGTAAGTCATAAAGGGAAATGTAAACGCTATGTTTGATAAAGGAAAAAAAAAGGAGTGAGGGATGACACGTGAAGAAAGTAAAAATGAAAGGTGGTAAAATATTTCAAAAATTCATGGGAAAAGATAGAAGAGAAACAGTTTTCGGTGGGCAACAGCTTTGTCGATAGTCCTGCAAAGCTTTTAAAAACAGGGCCTTAGGTATCTCGGAAAGTCGACGCTTAGCCTCTCCATGACCTTGAAAACCTGCTGGGCGGCCTCGGGCTCGTCGCTGAGGCGGAGTTCTGCAAAGCAGCGGCCCAACGCTTAGATGAGCTATCGTTTTATAGGTTGATATAAAGCTTAAGAATAAAATATGTAATACCGTAGAAAATGTGCTTTGTAGGGGAAATTTTGGACTGCATATGGAAAAAGCCGAGGCAAGCTTTTACTACAAGTAATAATATGTTTTAATCAATGATGGACCAGTATTCGTAAGTAGAAATGTCTAGGCTGAAGACGTAATAGTAACATGTGCATCTCGCCAGCTGACCGGTTTTATTCAGATAATTCCGCATATCTACGCAGCCTTTCACATTGCAAAACCTTTCATTAAGGCCCCAAAAAGCAAGATGACAGGCGCAGACATATATATGGAATAGCTTGTAGAAAAGCTCCTAATAGGGTCTTTCTCCCTGTAGTAAATCACCTATAGGTCAAAAGAAATGACATAATGTTTCTGGCTCACCACAGAACTTAAAGAATGGAGAAGGAACCCGGCAAGACATATTTAAGTAGAAATTTAGCTTCGGTACACAGCAGCTCCTGATGAACCCTTCCAGTTTACATGTTTCACAAGATTCTCATCGTCCGAAGTACAAAAAAGATGATATTCGGTGGAGTTAGTCAATAATGAGTCCGTGAATGCTTCTGTATTTTCACACCTGCGAAGATGAACAGCTGTGACTTGGTCGTATGAAGCAAAGTATGGTAAGATCAGTCAACTTACTGAAGTCTTTGATGAAGGATGAGTAGTTTGCTCTACAAAAAAATTAATGACAAAGCTTGCAGTAAGTCACGCAAGCCTTGGAACAGTGAAACTGGACAATTTTGAGGAGTACCCTGGTGGCTTCTAGGTTGTTTAGAGATTCTGTCTAGGTGTTCAGGTTGTCGGTAGGTCCCTATAGGCTGTTTCTAGGCTTTAACTAATAGTTAGAAGTTGTTTGTGCTTTAATTATCAGCACAATAACGTTAAATTGAAAACACAGACAGTCGCAGGCACTTCTTGGTGCTTGCGACTGTCGATGAAAACCTTGGTGCTTTCTTCGAAAACACCAAGCTTTCCTTCACTTGGGTGTCTTTTCGCAGCCGCTGTTGCTTTTCCCGTTCCTTGGTACTCTGTCGATGTATGTACTGGGGGTCGTCGCTTCGCAGTTATTTGTTGGTTGGTTCATTAATTGGATTCTAAAGGAGTGGCTAAACCCATCACGCGAGATTGGCTGTGAACCTCGGTGCAGCGGAATTAGTAAAAAAAACAACAACTAAAGTGAGCATTTTTAGGTTAGCGGAAATATTAGTTGGTGTTTAAGGTATCTTGATGAAAGTGATAGAAAAAATGGGTTAATAAAAGACTTAAAATAAATATTAAAGTTATTCATATTTGCAAAACTAAACGAAAATAAATTATTGAAGAGATCAAATATACAGTTTGTAATATTAGTGGGGCAGTTTCAACCCATCTGCTCCTACACCAATCTATCAACACCACTTGATCTAGTGGCTTACGAAGCAGCAACAGAGGCCAACAAGTACTGATGCACCAGCTGGTGAACGTTGCAACCGAGCAGTGACGTACCCATCCATTCCCCTAGTTCGTAAACTCACTCCGCGCTAAAAAAGTTCAATAAAACCAGCGTGTCGAGCGTCAGAAATACTGTACGCCCCACAAGTCCAAGGGAAGAAAGCTTGTTCAATGCAGACAAATATAGGAAGGCGTTTATCGAGATCTGTTGGAGCTGCATGCAATAAATTCGACGCTATACCAAAGCTTGTGTTCGTGGGGTGGCGATAAGCCCACACGCTGACACATTTCGCAGGGTTTTTTCAGAAAAAACTGGAAGTCAGGGTAACTACTTAGGGAGGCTTAAACACGTACTTAGGTGCAACAGAATGTACAGCTCGGTAGCTTGGACCCAGAAGTGCAAACAGGGCTTTTAAATCAAGTGCGGAGGCAGCCCAGGTCAGAGGAGCTTAGTACCTAGTCCCTCGCAAATGGTATCTCCAAAACAATTTATTGTTAAGGCAAAAGTCTGAGATGCCTCACCTAATGCGCAAATTCACCGCCGTACCGCGGCATCGGCGTCAACACCAGTAACGCAGAAAATCACGTTGACGTGATGACACCACCATGAAATCACAAAGGGCGAGTTTGTGACGTGCTTGACGTCACGTGACGTCATACGATGACCTCATTCTATGACGTCGTCGCTTGGTCAAAGATTGTCGGCCAAAGGTGGGCCGATCCCCCAGGCCTTGCCAAGCACGGAAAGCTTAAAATGCCTCCCAACTCGCTCGATGAATTTCATGCCGACCAGTTGTGCACTCGCGATCTCCAATGACAGTGCAGCTCTGACCGACTGGGCTGGTCCTGCGCCAACTCCTGACGCCAGTCCCCGAAGACGATGACATCGTAGCTCTCTCCTACTGGATTAGCCCTACTCCATCTCCTGTTGCCGACAAGAGCTCTCGCCAGTGGTGCCCCTTCCTCAGACTCCTGCAACCGTGTCCATCTTCCCTGTCTTCTCCTTACTTCCGTCATTTGCCGTCCCTGCGCCTCGCTCTCTCCTTGCTCTCTCTCTATCTCTTTAAATTTTAATCCTATCGTTTCCATCCCTCCTTACCCCCACCCCTCGTGAGCTACTACTGTTGAGGTGTCCTCCCCCTGAAGGACAGTTACGAGGCTCACTTTTCTCTTCTTTTTCATTTAAAACCACTTCCCCCAAAATGCATCCGATCCTGGAATCATTCCATGATCATGTGAGTTGCAGAAAGCGTTCAAAGGGTAAGGGGGTCAGGTTCTATACACTGACCTAAAAGAGAGAGAAGATGGCTTTGACCTTCGAGTCGACTGAGGCGGATGCAGAAAAAACCATGTGGAGTATAGATACAAAACACCTTAAGCATTTGGCCGGTCTGTACTGAAACTCCTGGCTAGGACATGCACGAAGAAGTCGATGAGTAGCTATGCAGAAAGAAGCGAGCGGGAAATGCAATGCCTTACGACTTTTCAGCAGAAAACGCAGGAGGCAATCCTCGCCGCTTTTTTGGTGATACTGTTTTTGGATCACACCCAAGTGGTCACGTGCGTACATGCATCAGCGTCACGTACGTACGTACATGACTGAAATGTACAATGGCTAATGTGCGCTCATCTTCGTCGCTGGGGAGCCTTTAGTTAACGCATTAAGCTGCCTGTTCATTTCCGACTGGCAGGCAAGTCACGAAGCAAATAACAACAAAAAAGGCACCTCCTTCGTACACTTAGAATTGATGATACGCGAAGCATGAATGAGTATGTTTGATATGTCACTTTAAAATCAGCACAACGTTACGAGTAATCCTCATTGGTTACGAGTGTGACCGTAAATTATGCCGTACATGACTTCATGTCAAGATTATCATATTTGGACGTGTCATTTACCTTTGTCTTCTATTCGAGTCACGTATTACCAAATTTGGTATATGTGGAGCTACCGAAACGACCGCGAGCGTGCATGAGCGTAGCATGTAGTCATGTTTTACGTGACACGCATGCCGTGATTATCATGTTTCGACGGATCATTTACCTTCGTGGTCTATTTGCGCCACGTGATACCAAATTTGGTATATGTTGAGCTAGCGAAATGGCTACGAGAGCGCTATAAACGTAGCATGTAGTCATGTTTTCATGACACGCACATCACGATTATCATGTCTGGACGTGTCATTCACCTTCGTCGTCCGTTCACGTCACGTAATACCAAGTTTCGTAAGAACTAGTGAAATGGCCGTGATCAGGCTATGAGCTTAGCATGTAGTCATCTTTTACATGACCCGCAAATTATGATTGCCATGTTTGGACGTGTTATGCACCTTAGTCGTCTATTCACGTCACTTGATACCAAATTCGGTGAATGTCAAGCTAGCGAAACGGCCACGAGTGCTTCATGAGCGTGGTATGTTGTCACGTTCTTACATGACACGCATCTCATGTATATTATGTTTGCACCAGTCGTATACATTCGTCATTGATTGACGTCCCACAAAATATATAACACAAAATCGGTATATGTGAAGCTAGCGAAACGACCGCGAGCGCATTATTTGCGTGGCATAGTCATGTTGTTACACGACAGACATGTCATGATTATGAGGTTTGGACGTGTCATTTACCTTCGTCGTCTGTGTACGTCACGGATTACCAAATTACGTATATGTGAAGCTAGCGCAACGACTGTGAACGCACTATGAGCGTAGATTGTATTCATGTTGTTATATGACACTCATGTCATGATTTCCACGTTAGGGTCTGTCACTTGTGTTCGCCAAACGAACATGTCATACCAAAGCACTTTTGCAGCATGTCATGAGAACGAAACTACCGCAAGAGCAGCAAGACCATGAAATGTAAATCATGACATTCATGACATACTTGTCTTGATTTTTATGTCATGAATAGTCACTTATACTGGTCATATAGTCGTGTTATGCCATACCAAATTTGGTACTGATTCCATTATCGAAATAGCCAGGAGAGCTAAAACTCATAGGCGGATAGATAGATAGATAGATAGATAGATAGATAGACAGATAGATAGATAGATAGATAGATAGATAGATAGATAGATAAATAGATACGCTCAAAGTCACTGACGTTCGCTAAGAAATGCTTCGCATTAAAAAAAGAGCACTTTGTACGTTCCAAAGTATACTCGGTGAAAGCCTTTGCCAATTGAGATGGGGACTCTCAAAATGAAACGCGATGCGCTCATCTCGCTTGAGTGGGCTGATTGTGGCCGGACTACAGAGAAGTGGGCAAACGGAAGTCATCCGTCTAATCGACTGCTGCAACGAGACGTCTGATGAAGGCGCGCTGACACACGCGTCACTGCGCCATCACGTCATTG
Source organism: Rhipicephalus microplus (assembly GCF_043290135.1). Taxonomy (NCBI): domain Eukaryota; kingdom Metazoa; phylum Arthropoda; class Arachnida; order Ixodida; family Ixodidae; genus Rhipicephalus; species Rhipicephalus microplus. The sequence goes on from NC_134701.1 coordinate 157,683,845, forward strand.
CTGAGATAGTGTAATAGGTAGACGACCCCTCACCATTGAAGCATTTCGTACAGATGATTAAACAGTGAGGCTGAAGCATGAGGACGCACTCCTAATTACGGGCTGTGACCTATCTAAGCGCCTTCTGTTGTAGTTTCTGCTCAATATACGTTTTCAACATCATCACCCCCCCCCCCCCCCCCCCTTGGAAGCCTATCTATCATCGAAAAGTTTAATTAGGTACATTTTAGGAGTGAAGCACCTCAGGTTCAAGGCTTGTTCGTTGTGCGTAGTCGGTACTCACGGTGACGATGGAGATGACAAGAAAGATGATCCAAGGTACCCACTATACGCAGTGAAGATGACTTTCACGCTGATGGACTTGTCCGTTGCTGTGCTGTGTCTGTGCTCTCGGTTACGATGACACTGATGACGACGCAGAGTACCCACTGTACGCCATGGCAATGAAGCTGATGACAATGAATAAGCACGTGCCAGACCACACATTTTATTTCTTACATGAATTGAATATGACGTGAAAGTACTCTCGTCCGCGAACGGCTACGCCGACTTAGAGAACAAGATACCTCAGAGGTGAGAGCCCGCGAAGTAGCGGCAAAGTGGCAACTCCGACAACAAGCTGCTATCCAAGACGAGGGCTTCAAACGGGGCAGTGCAACGGCAGAAACACATAACATATACTGTACATACGCGTTGACACTCATTTACATGCGCAAATAGTCAATGTCATGGGTGATTTACGTTAAAAACGATCCCCTCTGTTCCGCTCGTCCTCATGATTCCCTTTGTGGAGATGCGTGGATTTCTGAAGGTTGTAATACATTGCAGCTCTATTGTCGGAAAAGAACGCGTACCCACACAAAAAAAGCTGCACGCATAAGCCTAACTAATTCAATGTCGCTGAATAACTGAAGCCAGCGTCTGATCGCATTGGCACGGCGTACGCTTCGGGACAGCACGCAACGAGGCACCTCGCCAAGGTTGTCATGGTTACTTCACAGCCACCACCGAATGTGCGAAAAGCACACAGAACTTTTGAAGCTTTCCAGAATTATGAGAAATTTCGAGTCACACGTCGAGAAACAAAGCGCAAGCATATTTACGCGCCTCGCTATCCTCAGCATCGGCGTCTGACCGTGGGCACCATGTTTCGAAATTCTGCTTGCAGAATAGAAATATGTTCAAGTGTGCACTTTTATCTAGAGAGCTCTATTTGATATGATGTTGTGGTGGATACGTATGCTGAATCTGCGGCCTTCATTTGCCATCCTGTGTAAAAAAATATGCGTGATCAGTATATGAGCATAAAATATTTGTCAATATCGTTTTAATCTGCTGCCTGGTACGTGCTGATTTCAATATCTAGCAATAAAAACAGAATGAGTTGCCTCAAGTTTTAATGTTTACGCTGGAATCGTTTGGCGAAATCAACAGCAGTGTTGTATCAATCCTATAATGAAAGTCAGCCACCTGTACTATGATTAAGAGAAATGCTGAGTCCTTCTGATAAGAACAAAATTGATCAAAGAGCGTGCAAAGAAGACATGCGAGCTTACCTTTTTTAAACCCGCTTGATCGATCAGAAGGTGAATTGATGAATGGGGGCCTTCGTGATCGTTCTGTGGTACAACCAATTTAGACGTGTACGATGTTGCCCTGAGAGGCAGATAAGCTCGCACATGGCCTTATTTCTCTTTTAGAAACTTCACGTGGTGAGCTTTCTTTGAGGCTTGATTATAATTAAAATGCTCGATATATTTCAGCATCACACACTTCAACATTTTCAATTTGCGTTCATATCACAGACCACGGAACACGTGACCGACAAGTGCCAGTGGAAAAACCAAACCTGGGACACTTGCCGGCAGACGAATCACTCGCATAGAAGAAATGTCGGACATGTACATTTGGAACGGAGCATTACCGTTGTTTGTTGATAGTGACCGTATAAAGTTTTGGCTGCTACGCCTGTTATCGCTAACATGCAAGAACGAAAGATGAGGCTGAACAAGACAGCTGATAAGTAGAAAGCATTCGAGGCTGTATAGGGTGCCCCAGCTATCTTTATTCAGAGTATAAAAATATGGCGACACACGTAAGTATCTTTAGTGTTTTTTTTTATTTCGCGGGAATTTGTAGCTCGCAGAGAAGCACTAATAATTAACAAATAAAAAAACCGCGAAACTGTCTAATCGGACGTTTTGCAAATCAATCTGCAACTTTCTTAATGAGTTTTTTATCCATCTTCGTTTCTTTAAAAGGCAGTTATTAACAGATGTAATAAACGATGTCTTAGAACAAAAAAAACAGTGAGACTAATTCCAGGCAATGGTCAGCAACATGCATTTGGTCGCGTCGTAATTGCGTGTGTCGGCATATTTTTGGACTCTGGCTAAAGATAGCTGGGACACTCTGTGTAATTATTTAACCAACCATTTCAAACAACATGCACTTATTCTTCCCTTATTTTCTATGCCCTTTATGTGTCCTATGCCTTGCACCATCCACATCTCTCGACATCCCACAAGGCAGTGAAATCCCTCTTGTGCTTTTCGAGAAAGACGGGTTTGTGTGAACGCCTCTGGCTTGCGGTGGACTTCTAAAAATTACAGTGAATTTACTATCTGTCGGTCCCATTAAAGACGATAGTTCTCCTTGGGGACCTTTGATGCCAAACCTTTAGTCTGTCTGTCGTTCTGTCTGTCTGCACATTTGTCTGTATGTCCGTGGTAACGATATCTCTTATGGCATCAATGTGACCAAACGATACCTCAAACGGCCAACCCCATCCTCAGCGCCCACCATTATTACTGAAGTTTCAGCATTCTTAATTGTGCGATTGTCAATTAAAATGCAATTAATGCGAATATCTGAGGCACCATGAAAACACGTCGATGTTTCGTATGTGTGCCTTTATACTGTTGAAGGCACACACAAGTAATTCTAAGGAGCGTAGCGTTTATCGCGCTGCGCTGACAATGCAACGCGATGCTCAATAAGGCAAGCGTTTCCAACGCTTTGCTAAGACGACACGGTGGTGACACCTGCCCGTCGATTTACGTTCTACTCCTTATCGCTTCTGAGACAGGCGCGCATCTTTCTCCGCGGGCGCGCATGCCTTCCTTCGTTTTCAAAGATAACTGTCAGATGGCGCTCGTGTATACCGTGCCTCGATGCGCTCCTTAGCCTTCGCTGCACGAATCGAGACTCTGTAACGCAGTGCTTTCAGATTAAAATTTACCGATTTTCTTGCACAGAACATCAAATAAACGTTTTGTTCACTCTCTCCACAAGCAAGAGTATCGTCTTTGGACGACATTTGCAGTGAAACATGCAGATATGGGGCCAATTATTTCTTTTGATTTCCTTCCCTCAATCTTCTTTTTCAGCTTTTCTGTCCCTTTCCCTAATCCGCCTGTGCAGGGTAGCCAACAAGATGTCTTTCTGGTTAACTCACCTGCCCTCTCGCTTTAGTGTAATAATATGTGGGGTTTGACGTCCCGAAACCAACACATAATTATGAGAGACGCTGCAGTGAAGGGCTCTGAAAATTTTGACCACCTGGAGTTTTTAATGTTCACCCAAACCTGAGCACACGGGCTTACAGCATTTCGGCCTCCATCGAAAATGCAGCCGCCGCCGTCGGGATTTGGTCCACCGACCTTGGGGTAGCACTGCCTTCTCCCTTTGTCTTCTTCCTTTTTATTGCGATAGCAATTATATGGACACTCCTGGCTGGATTTCACCGCTGGCGTCGGCGTGGGCGTCGACGTGGGCATTGGCGTCGATGTCATGTACCGTATATGTATACATATCTATATATATGAAAACACAAGAAAGAAAAAAATTCAGAAAAAAAAGACTCCGGTGCGCGGAATTTAACGTCGGACTTTTACGTCGTAAATACTAGGTGTTAATCACAGAGACACCGAGAGATACCTTCATCAAGGTTTAAACGGCAAGCTATTTATATCTACCACTTACCCCAATCGTGTTTTCAGCATTATCAGCAAGATGGCGCAATGAGCGCGTGGCGGCTCTCATCTCTGACGCTTTCTTTGGCTCGCGGAGATGAGGGGGGTGGACGATCTCTTGCACGCCCTTATCTCCCGGTGGGGTGGATCATACGTCTTGGCTGTCGTAAGGCGTGCATGGAACGATTCTGTGGTAGTTACGGGGTACACAAAGGTCACTGCAATCCTTGCAGGTACCTGCGTTAGCGAAAAGGGCGCGCTTTTCAGATACAGCGAAGTAACAACTGACACGCTTATTCGCGTTTACCTGAACCTGTTCGCGTGCACAAACAGTTCAAATCGCTCCAGGTAAGACTCGAAATTCTGTGACTTAGGATCAAACTCAGCTATCTTCCCTAAGCGCGACATTCCTGTCTGCGAGTAGAAAACGTTGAGTCACCTCTGTGCGGTCTTTTTTCCAGCCTTGGCTCAGGTTGCTCTCGGTTGCCCTTCAGCCTGAAGCTACGCTCGCTGTCACCACGTCAATGCTTTCGGTGCTTGTGTGGGGCGTTGCTCGAGGGGCGTTGCTGTCTGCTCTACGTTGCAGGCTGTGGTGTCGTACTCCGAGAGCACGTATATTGTAACGGGTGCAAGAGAAGAAACGTCAAAAACTAGTTTATTATATGGGCGAACTTCAGCCCTGAAAATTATGTACGAAAAGATGGAAGAGTCCGCTAGAGCGTTCCAAAACAAAAAAAAAAAGTTTGCAGCATATCCACGGAGTGAATGATGGAGAGTGGGGCGAAGCATTCGTCCGTCCATGCGTCCGTCTGTGTGACCGTCCATGTGTCTGTTCGTGCGCCCGTCCCTGCGTTCATTCATGCATCCGCCCCTGCGTCCGTTCATGCGTCCATCCATGCATCTGTCTGTGTGTCCGTTCGTCCATTTATTCAACACTCCAAGTCCCACCATCTCGCATCTTTTTATCATATATTCCCCATATAGAAGCACCGCCATTCAGTGGACATTCTAAGGACTAAACGAGAGGTGGCACACGCACACTTTCTTACGGCTTGCGCTTCGGGTCTACTTCCCACCTTCAACCACCTTGAGTTCATGGTATATACTAGTTCACTGTATTCATGGCACTGCGGCCCAATGCTCGCTAAACCTTTCTAAAAACAAGAGGTTACGCCCAGCGAGTATAACGCAGCAACCTTTTCCTGTCAGATAGTGCTCAATGTACATGCCAGTGGCTGTTAATGTGAAATGAGAGACAGGAGGATTCAGCTTTTAATTTCTTACGGCTTGCGCTTCGTATCTGCTTCCCCCCTTTAACCACCTCGAATTCATTCATGGTATATACTAGTTCATTGTATTGATGGCCCTGCGGCTCAACGCTCGCTAAAACTTTCTAAAACTAAGGAGGTTACACCCAGCGAGTATAATGTAGCAACCCTTTCTTGTCCGATAGTGCTCAATGTACATGCCAATGGCTGCTAATGGGGATCGCAGCGTGCGCGTTGACTAAAAGCCGAATGATCCTGTCTCTCATTCCCCATCAGCAGACATTGGCATGTACATTGAGCACCATTTTTCATTGTTAAACAACTCACAGAAGAAATCTCTCACCGGCACCACCTTGAAGGTAAATGTTATACTTGGCACCACTTTGCAGGTCAAAGCATAAGACTGGTTACATACTACGACGTGACGCGGGACGAACGAGGGCCGCTATAAGGAGCTTCGCCCCTAAAATGGTTCATCTTCCAACGCACCTTCTTTTCCGCAGATACAACCCACACTGACTCGTGCCTGTGAATAAGAGGCATGAGTCGTGCGGCCCCAAGCAAGAGTGCGCACAAGACTGTGGACGCTGATTCTTCATAATGTCGGATATTGTAAACAGTCTCTGTGTCAATATGACCGAATGGCTTTTTCAGTCGCCGAAACGCGCCTACCTTTGCGCCATGTAGTTCCTTCACCACGCCTGCCTACGAGATTCGAGCTACCTCGTCGCCAGTGATGAGCCACGACCAGTGGCCACCAAACAGTGATCGCTTTATTCTCGAGCGCGTACATTTTATAGCCAGATGTGACGTCGTACATCTCCGCAGGAAGAAAAAAAGAAAAAAGATAAAAAAGAAAGTGAGAAAGATGGCCACGGTGCCGTTGGTCCTCCAAGATAGCTTTGCCTTTAAATTTCATAAGCCATTCCACTCGGCCAATGTGAATCAGCAGCAAGCTGTGCAACACGTGGCGCAGAATTCGCACCCGATGTTGATGAAAACCATAAAAAAGTGGAGAATATTTAAACCTCTATCTGCGTGGGCCAGATGCGTGCAGCATATAGCTTGCTCACTTATTCGTTCATTTATGTATATATTTACGTTCTTTGATTTCATTTTAATGGACCAGTGGTAAACTGTATGCTTTTACTGATATATGTTGCACGTACGCGCTACGGGTTTCGGTTAAGTGGGCAATCGTTCAGAATAGTACGTATGACACGGTTGTATACAATTTTTCTGTAAAACCTCTGCATTGGACACACAGACAATGACACTGTGCTTCGCAAGTTGTCTACTTTTCTTTCAGCGCACTCTGTGTGAATGCTCCCTAACAAGGTAACACGTGCTGCGGATTTTCGATCGCGAAACAAAGCCCAAGTTTTTTGTTTTGCATTCATTGATTTTCGATGGCAGCTGGAGAGGCGGGCATGGCCCGCAGCTGGAAATAAAGTAGGTCGCGTATCAAGCACACTTACCCAGGGCCAGATTATGGAGCTCGCACCAGATTATGGAGCGTGGCCGAGCGGTCTAAGGCGCTGGTTTAAGGCACCAGTCTCTTCGGGGGCGTGGGTTCGAATCCCACCGCTGCTACTAACTTTTTTGTTTTAAACTTTGACCCCTTTGAGCAGCACTGAGGTAGTAATAGAAATTCTTGCTTTCCCCTGCTTTCAGTATAGTCTTGGGATTCCGTTTTAAACTTTGACCCCTTTGAGCAGCACTGAGGTAGTAATAGAAATTCTTGCTTTCCCCTGCTTTCAGTATAGTCTTGGGATTCCGTTACTGTGACCTAAACTTACATCTACACTTTAGGAGTGATTACCACATTTGTGAGCATACTGCTCTTCTTAGCAAAAAAAAAAAAAAGATCGGGAACATCTCGTTGTTCGTGAGGAGCACGATGTGAAAACAATTTAAAAGTGGCTGAGAATTAGAGAGAGAGAGAGAGAGAGCGTTGGTTTGCTTAGAGACAGCCTTAATAAGTACTTTTCACATGACGTAGCTCTGTTTGCGAAGAGTGGCAGTCGCCAACACTTCACACATTTTCAAGGTTCGAGTGACGCACGACTAGATCGAGCATATGTTTGTTCTGAGATAGTACCTTTATGTCAGAACTATGACGTTTATGCTGTTTCCTTCAGTGATCATTGCTTAGTCTCGTTTGAGATAGGTAGAAAGTGCAAAAAGAAGGTTGTATGGGAAACATGAAAACTGAATACTAAGATAATTACGCACGAAGGGTTTGTAGATAAGACAAAGAAGGAAATCGAGAATTTTTTCAGACACGCAGAAAGGAGTGCCACGGAAAGATGGGAACTATTTAAGCAAAAGATAAAAATGAAGGCAATAGAGTGGGGTTGCTACATGCAGTATCAAGCTCGAAAACAGGAACGTGAGCTACGGGCAGAGCTAAATGATTTGGTGAAAATTGAGAGAACATTGAGAAAATTGAGAGAACATTGAGAAAATTGAGAAATTGGTGAAATATTGAGAGAACATAAAGATATTATTAAAGCTTTTAAAAACTATTATCAGGACTTGTTTGCTTATCGCCAACCAAAGGAGCCGGGTTTTTTAAATGAGTTCTTGATAGAAATGCCGACACTTAATGCTGAGGACGCAAATTTATTGGAAATGTCTATTAGTATAGGGGAAATTGAGAAGGCTATTGATGATCTTGGCATGGGCAAATCACCTGGTCCAGATGGCATTAATGCCGCCTTTTACAAGGCGTTCAAGGAGGATATGGCCGCCGCATTGCAATAGGTTTTTTCAGAGCCTTTAGGTTGCTGAACTCTGCCTCCATCGTTTAATCGTGCACACACCGTGCTGATTCCTAAAGGGAAAGAGCAACATGTTTTACGCAAAGTGACAGGATACAGGCCAATCACGCTAACAAACGTAGATTATAAGGTGTTTATGAAAGTTCTGGCTAGGAGGTTGCAAGGAGTTATATACAAGTTGGTCGGGTCACATCAGACTTGCAGCATCAAGCGTAGGAGCATATTCACGAATATTCATGTTGCCAGGAGCATTTTGGAGTATTGTGACGCTGCGCTTCTAAAAGTAGCTATGTTGCAAATCGATCTAGCCAAGGCTTTCGACATGGTTCCACACAATACACTCTTCATGCTAGCTGAGCACGTTGGTCTTGCTGTGATCATATGTAAAGGTATTAGATTGGCATACAAAAGTTCAACCACCAATTTAATTGTAAATGGAGAACTCTCACAGCGCATACAAGTACTTTCCACCGTACTTGGTCTTCATTCGGTTTGGCGTAGTATGCTATTGTACAGACACTGTGATGTGAGAGTTCTATCCGTTAATGAGTGTTTCGCGGAAGCTGTTATAAAAGTGCGAGATGTGTATAAGACTACCCATTGTGTTGAAGATGTAATATCTTTGTTTCCTGGCAAGGGCGATCTTGGTTTCCTGGCAAGGGCGAAGTCCTGGCAAGGGCGATCTGACTTATTCTACACCTGCTATTTCATAGTATCACTAAAATACCAGAAATAACATTGCTTTATATGTTAATGCCTTAGCGAGTGAAGCGCAGTAATCTATCTATCTATCTATCTATCTATCTATCTATCTATCTATCTATCTATCTATCTATCTATCTATCTATCTATCTATCTATCTATCTATCTATCTATCTATCTATCTATCTATCTATCTATCTATCTATCTATCTATCTATCTATCTATCTATCTATCTATCTATCTATCTATCTATCTATCTATCTATCTATCTATCTATCTATCTATCTATCTATCTATCTATCTATCTATATATCTGTCTGTCTGTCTGTCTGTCTGTCTGTCTGTCTGTCTGTCTGTCTGTCTGTCTGAACAAATTAACCAATGAACACACTGACTTTTCAACCCATCAACCAATGAACACGCTCGTTTTTCTCCCGAACGGAGGAAGCCAGGCGTTTTACCGTGAATAAATCATGAAGTACGGGTTTCGCCACTCCTTCCACAGTTTGGCCCCCCTCCGAAAAAGATATATGGCTGCAGGATTGAAAGCCCTTCATTGCAATTGCCATCTGCAAATAGTACGGGGATCAGTATGTTGAAGTTACTGGAACGGCATAGTAACAGCCATGGTGCGCCTTCAATTTTTTTGCGATTGTTGACAGGTTTCCCTCACATGTACAATATGTTTAACGAAACAGAAGTTGCATACTGACGAGCTACAATGAAACTTTATCCTCCTTAGATTTTTGTTGAAAAGGTAAAAACAAAGCTTCTTTGTAATACGCCCCAGAATTATAGCTATAAGTTTAACTTGTATTAAGGAGCTGAAGGTACTTTTGAATTCGCTTTTCGTGTGTGCGGCATCATTTATGGGACTTTACGTGACAGAAATATTAATGCGATCACAAGGTACGCCGGATCAGGGCCTCAAGTGTTAACCCGCAAATTTTTTTCTACGTGCGCCAAGGTTTAAATACACGAATTTTCTCGCATTTGACTGCTAAAGAAATGCGGCCGCCGGCCGTGCCTATGAAGAGAACCTACGTCATCGTGTTTGTCGTGCCACGCTTTACTCACCATGTTACAACTGTGGACCTTGATGTGTGATTTCAAAATACAAAACGTTTCTATTCTAGAACTATCACACACCTGCGGCTATGGTGCCTCATGACGACGACGTTGCACAAAACACCCCATCTTCGCCAGCGTATACAATTTAAGATATCAAGCCTGCATACTCGTTCTCACGGATGACATTACCAATTAACTCGTACTCGGGAGACATAAGCTCTATATCTTCTTCACTCACCACTGATCTAGCCGCTTGCCAAGAGTGGTACGTTCGGCATGTCATTCAAGTTATTCCATAAGTTTCCTACGAAATCGATGTGTTTTAGTGTACGTTTTTTGAGATATTTACTACAACTCCGCAGGAAGCTTACGGGAACATATGGAATTATTGGAATGGCATAGAGAATGTTGCAGAAGGGCTGTTCCTTTTAAGTGAGCACTTAATGGGCCCACGTTTGTCGTATAGCTTGGTGGAATCAAGGAAGATTAAAGAAAATTTTTTAAAATCTTCCTTAAGCGGACACGCTGCTGTCCTCGGAGCGAGCAGACGCACGCGTAGTGTCGGCTCCAGTTTCAGCGAATGTTTTGCAGCGGAAGTCACCTGCAAGCCCAGAAGACTTTAGCACCCGCGTATTCAGCTTGTCACCAGGAATCGCCCAGCACCAAGTTCCAGGTGGGGACTTCAATTTTAACACCTTAACCAACGCATTATTGTCAACCACGCTGGCGGGAGAGCTACGCCCATCGCCTGCCAAGCCACCGGCAGCGCAGCTGCCAAAGACGCAGCTGCCTAGGCCGGCCTAGCTCAGTGGATACCAAGAAACGCCGGTCGGCGCTTTGGACGCATCCGACTTTCTGAGAACAAATGGAGGTCTCTGTGGTGGGAGAACCCATTTACCGTGCAGAATTCGAAGAAAGCACAGGATGTAGCACCGTAAGAACAAAGAAGTCTACCCGCGGGCAATCACTGGAACTCGGTGTGGACTCTCAACGAGTGAATAACAGCAAGAAACAGCGTTAGTAACGCCTGAGTCAAGTAACAAGATTAAGCCGGATGCCTCCACTGCCTCGAGGTGACTATATACAAGATCATCATCCGACCTAGATGCGGCCTTCGACTTGCCGATCATGGAGCCGCACGACTGGCGACTAGCATTTACCATGCCGCTGAAATTCCAAAAGAAGCCCAAGATGAGGACACAATATGCCCTAATTTCCAGCAAAATAATCTTACAACTTACAATCTTACAATCTTACAATAATCTTACAGGAAACGTATATTTGCAGATAATCACGACGATTACACGTGACGGCAATGCCTGGCACACTGACGGGCTGGGACCAGTCTCTATCAACTTCGTAGTCTTTTCTTTCAGGCAGGGAACCTCTACCGCTTTATGCCCCAATCCCACTACTGCCTTGTGGCACTACCCCGCGGCGTTAAAGCGCCAACCCGGCGCTTGTCACGAAAGGGGAGTGTTGGGTGACACATAAGGCTTCAGTCTTACGACGTGCACAACAGTGGATGGTGGTGGCATTGAGTGCGCTTCGTCGACGACTTGCTGTATCTCGTAGGTGAGGTTCGTGATCTTGCGCAGGACTTTGTATGGTCCGTCATAGCGAATTAAAAGTTTTTCTGAGAGGCCGATGTGACGACATGGGGTCCACAAGAGTACGAGAGAACTTGGTGCATACGAAACTTCGCGGTGGTGACGATCGTATCGATCTTTCTGAGAGGCTTGAGAAAGTGTGAGTCGTTCTCGGGCAATCTGTCGTGCTGCGTCGGCTCACTCTATGGCATCGCGCACGTATGTGACAGGGGAGCTTGAACCAGCGGGAAGGAATGTATCAAGAGGCAGAGAGGGTTCCCGTCCATAAAGAAGGTAGAACGGGGAATAGCCTGCGGTGTCATGTCTGGAGGAGTTGCAAGCGAAGCTGACGTAGGGTAACGGTGCGTCCCAGTCACGATGGTCTGGAGAAACATACATTGACAACATGTCCGTGATAGTGCGATTCAGGCGCTCTGTAAGTCTATTAGTTTGTGGATGGTATGCCGTTGTGAACTTGTGGTTCGTGGAACCGGAACGTACGATATCCTGGACGACGCGAGATAAAAAGTATCGGCCTTGGTCAGTAACGAGCTGTCGAGGAGCGCCGTGATGTAATATGATGTCATGCAGTAGAAAGTCGGCGACATCGGTAGCGCAGCTGGTTGGAAGAGCGCGGGTGATCGCGTTATGTGTCGCGTAGTCGGTCGCCACGGCAACCCATTTGTTGTCGGATGCAGAAGTGGGAACTGGCCCGAGAAGGTCGAGCCCTACGCGGAAGGATGGTTCAGCAGGGATCTCAATAGGGTTAAGAAGGCCAGCTGGAAGCGATGTTGGTCGTTTTCGACGTTGACAAAGGTCGCAGCTGGCGACATACTTTTGCACAGAGCGATATAGGCGTGGCCAGAAAAAACGGCGCCGGGCGTGATTATAAGTGCGGTGACTCCCAGGTGACCAGCGGCAGGTTCATCGTGAAGCTGTCGGAGAACATCTACACGCAAATGGGAAGGCACGACGAGAAGGCGGTCAGGATCATTAGGGCGTATGTTGTGGCGGTGGAGAACACCTTCGTCAAGGAAATACAAGTTCAGACAAGTGGGTGGAGTAGCGGAACTCAGGCTTTCTATTATGACAAGTAAATCCGGGTCGTGGCGTTGCTCAGAAGCGATATCAAGGAAGTCTGATATTGATAAGACGCAAGCCTCCGTAGCTCTCTCTGTGGCGTCTGGTGGATCCAATTGGTACCGTGACAGGCAGTCGGTGTTTTGATGGAGGTGACCAGATTTATACACGACCGAGAAGGTGTATTCTTGGAGGCGGAGAGACGAACGACTGAGACGTCCCGTGGGATCCTTGAGCGAGGAAAGGCAGCAGAGTGCATGATGATCAGTTACAACAGTAAAACTGCGGCCGAAGAGGTACGGGCGAAATTTTGCGACAGCCCAAACTAGAGCAAGACACTCTCTTTCAGTGATGGAATAGTTCCTCTCGGCAGGGGATAAAAGGCGGCTGGCGTAGGCGATGACACAGTCACGTCCATGCTGACGCTCAGCTAAAACAGCACCAATTCCGTGGCCACTCGCGTCCGTACGAACTTCTGTCGGGGCAGTCTGATCGAAGTGGGCTAATATTGGCGTAGTCGCGAGGGCTGCAATGAGCGCCAAAAATGCAGCACTTTGAGGCGAATTCCAAGTAAATTGGACGTCTTTTTTAAGAAGCTCGGTGAGAGGCCACGCAATATCGGCGAAATTGCGGATGAAGCGGCGAAAATAGGAGCACAAACCAAGGAAGCTCCGGACATCCTTAGGAGAAGAGGACACGGGAAATTGAGTCACTGCGCGAATTTTGTCCGGATCAGACTGTACCCCAGATGCGTTAACGAGGTGACCAAGCACAGTTATTTCGCGACGGCCGAAACGGCATTTGGAGGAGTTCAGCTGGAGACCAGCGTTGCGGAATACTTGGAGAATACTGGATAGTCGCTCAAGATGGCTTGCGAACGTCGGTGAAAAAACAATTATATAATCTAAGTAGCATAAGCAAGTGGACCATTTGGAGCCACGCAGAAGGGAATCCATCATGCGCTAAAAGGTGGCCGGCGCATTAAAAAGCCCAAACGGCATTACTTTAAATTGGTATAACCCATCGGGGGTTACAAATGTTTTTTCTCGGTCCCGTGGGTCAACAGCGATCTGCCAAGAACCAGATCGAAGGTCAATGGACGAGAAAAACTGCGCCATGAAGGCAGTCAAGGGCGTCATCTATTCTTGGTAAGGGGTAAACGTCCTTCTTAGTGACCTTGTTGAGATGTCTATAGTCGACGCAAAACCGCCATGTGTTGTCCTTCTTCTTGACAAGCACGACCGGGGATGTCCACGGACTAGATGAGTGTTCGACGACGCCTATGGCCAGCATTTTCTCGACCTCTTTCTGGACGACAGAGCGTTCGGCAGCGGAGACGCGGTAAGGGCGACGATGAATTGGGTTGGCATCGCCGGTGTTGTTGTGATGGGTCACAACTGATGTCTGGCCTAAAGGGCGGTTGTCAAGATCGAATATGTCCGCATAGGATGTCAACAGACGGTGGTGGTCTTGTGCTTCGAAGGACGAAAGATCTGGCGCTATCATTTTGGCCATGTCAATGCTTGACAGGTTGGGCACAGTGAGCAAGTTGACGTGCAGAGTAGGTTGCTGAGCCGACAGTTCAGAAATATCACACTCTTGCAACGACGACATGATGCCTAGTTTAATACCAGCGGGCAGCACGTGCGTGGAGAAACCAAAGTTCAAAAGAGACAGATGGGTCTGGTTGTGGCGTACTATCACCACGGTGTGCGGGACAGCAATGGAGTGCTTTAGCACAACGTCGGTAATAGGTGAAACGACATATTAACCATCGCGCACAGGCGGATCACACACGAGCTGCACGTAAGTCGCGGCTTGCGGCGGAAGATGCAGGAACTCGGTGGCACAAAGGCGACTTTGAGCATCACGGGCAACAGCGGCGTCAAAAGGCAGTTCCAACTGAAGAAGACCCGTCGAGCAGTCGATAAGGGCGGAGTGCACAGAGAGAAAGACGAGACCAAGAATCACGTCATGTGGGCACTGCTCAAGCACGGTGAACAATACGACGGTCTGGCGCCCAGCAATACACACGCGAGAGGTGCCCATGACGAGAACGGTAGATGTGCTCCCATCGGCAAGCATTACTGCACACAATAGGAGGCGTGATTACTTTTCGCAGTTTAATACAGAGAGCAGCGCTCATGACTGAAATTCGTGCGCCAGTGTCTATGAGGGCTGTAACGGTAACGTCATCCACCAAAAGGTCCAAAATATTGCGGCGTGTAGGAATCGTCAACAGAGGATTTGCAGAACGGGTCGTTAATGCAGCGTCACCTCCAGGAGCTGCATGGTTTAGTTTCCCGAGGTTGAGGGCCCAGGTCGTGCAGGGGACCTGGATCGAGAAATCATCCGCGAGAGAGATCGGCGGCCTTGGGGTGATGGTGACCGGCTGAACCTTCGGCCCTGAACGTTAGTAGGAGCAGGCTGTGGATCGTCGGGAGTAGAAAAGCGGCGAGAATTACCTGCAAAGCGACGCCATGTCCCAGTGTTCCAAGATGAATTGGATGTCCAACGATTGCGACAGCAGCGTGCAATGTGGCCGGCGCGAGAGCAGTGAAAGCAGATCGGTCTATCATCCGACGTTCTCCATTCAGCAGGGTTCCGGTAGCGGGAAGGGTAGCGTGAAGGGTACACCGGAATCTGGTTAACAGAAGCCGAGCTCTAGGTAGTGCGAACAGCGCAAACAGGTGCGATGCCGAGATTTGCTATTTCTTGGCGAACGACGGCTTGGATGAGGGAGACGGTGGATGCGTTGTCTTGAGGACCGTTGGAGGCGATGGCTGCAGGAGCCATTGCTGCGAGTTCGCGGCGAACGATTCTGGTGACATTTTCGGACGTTGTAGCTTGCGTGAACTTGGGGCTGTCTTCGCAGGTCGAAGTGGCTGCAGGCAGACGTGCAAACTGGCGGGTTATGCGACGCTTCTTGGCATGCTCGAAGCGCTGACATTCCTTCACAACCGCGTCGACGGTAGCGCAATCTTTAACAATCAACAGATTGAAGGCGTCATCGGCAATTCCCTTTAATATGTGAGCGATTTTGTCAGTTTCGTTCATGTTCTCGTCCACCTTTCGACAGAGGCCCAATACGTCCTGTATATAAGATACACATGATTCTGTCGATGTCTGCACTAGACATTCCAGGTCTTTCTTCGCGGCCTGCTGTCGCCCAAATGGCCTGCTGAATAACTCGACAAGCTTCAGTTTGCAAACGTCTCAGCTGGTCAACTCCGACTCATGCGTCTCATACCAGGTGAGCGCCGTATCCCGGAAGTAAAATACAACGTTGGCCAGCATCAACGTAGGGTCCCACCTATAGTATTCGCTCAGCGCTCACACAATGCGACCCAATCTTCAACATTCACCTTGTCTTTGCCTGTGCCCGAGAAGGTTCCGGGGTCTCGTGGAGGCAGGAGAATCAGAGAAGGCAGCTGCTGCTGCTGCTGCGGCTGCGGCTGCTGCTGTGGCTGCTGTTGCGGCAGCTGTTGCTCTTGTGGGTGGGCCTGTTGAGCCATTGCAGGAAAATGAAGGTGGCGACCACTGCGAAGTTCCGTGTTGGTTTGCCGGGAAAGCCAGGTAGGCGTACCCCACACCTCCACCAATAATCTTACAAGAAACGTATATTTGCAGATATTTACGACGATTACACGCGACTACAATGCCTGGCACACTGGCGGGCTGGAACCAGTCTCTATCCACTTCGTAGTCTTTTTCTTTCAGGCAGGGACCCTCTACCGCTTTATGCCCCAATCCCACTACTACCTTGTGGCAATATATTCAATGAGGAGGAACTACTGACAGACTTGCTTTGTAAATGAGGATCATTACAAAGCAAGCACTACAAAGCATTGCAATTACATAGAGAAGAGCACCCCGGTCCAAAGCACTTCGTGTCGTCACCTGTCCCGTTTTCTTTATATTATTTAAACTCCGCGTCAGCTATACAGACGGAGGGCAGCACTCATATACAGAGAGCTGGCTAATTCATAAAATGGTCCATTTATGTCCTACGCCGAGTATTATCTAGTTCAGCAAAGGGTACACCTAGAGTACATGGCCTCAAAATAATAATAATAATAATAATAATAATAATAATAATAATAATAATAATAATAATAATAATAATAATAATAATAATAATAATAATAATAATAATAATAATAATAATAATAATAATAATAATAATAATAATAATAATAATAATAATAATAATAATAAAATTTAATATTGTTGATAATAATATTCTTCTTATAGTTTATTTCTTCCAATAACACACGTGTTTAGGCCTGTCAAAGCCGTCAGTGGCTTTAGTGACAGATCCTGGCATGCAGTGAAGAATTGAGCGCCTCATACGAATAATGAAAGAAAACGCATGCTGAAGAACCCAATGCAAAAAAAGACATATACATTATAATATTTTATTTATTTATTTATTTATTTTAAACACGGTGTTGAAGGAGACCAGGGGAAAAATGCTGGTACAATCAGCTTGAGGGTGTCCTGGCCACCCTACACGTGCTACAACTACAAGACGGTAACGATCGAAAAACAAAAAGAAAAACAGGAAAATGAAATGTACACATAATGTATTGTGCATGAATATCCTTCATACAAAAAATTGGCAGATCCCACGTACAGTGGCAATTGATGATATTCAAAGCACGAATGAAAAATGTTGATATGTCACTTTAAAATCAGCACAATGTTACGAGGTCTAGGTAAATGATGTCGTACATGACTTCGGTGTCATGATTACCGTGTTTGGATGTGTTGTTTACCTTCGTAACCTATTCACGTCACGTCATACCAAATTTAGTACATCTGGAGCTAGCGAAATGGCCGCGAGCACACTATGAGCGTGGTTTGTTGTCATGCTCTTACATACACGCATGTCAGGATTATCATGTTTGCACCAGTCATATATTTTGTCCTCCATTGGCGTCACGTAACACTAAATTTGGTATATGTGGAGCTAGCATGGCCGCGAGCGCATCACGAAGGGCCCAATACACTCCAGTGTAGCATTGACGCGCATGCACACTGGGCACAGCGACGGTATAACAAAACGCGAGCACTCTATAGTCTGATGCCAGGCGCGAGCAGCAGCCGTCGGCGCAGCCCGATGGCAACCGGTGCTGAATGCGACATGCTGCATTTCGCACCGATGAGTTACCGAGAGAACACTGCGTCTCGCTCTTTTCATGACGGAGGGACTCCGGATGCGCTGAAACGCGCATGCGTCAAAGAAACGCAGCGCGGCGCGCGCCTCCGTGTATACGGCAGGACCAGCGCCTGGCGTGTCAATGCCGGCGTGACGTGACGAAATGAACGCCGGCGAGCACGCGCACGACGTCACGTCGAAATGTATTGCCGCCTTGACTGTAGTATGTAGTCATGTTCTCACATGGCACGAATCTCATGATTATTACTTTCGCACCAGTCACATACCTTCGTCATTAATTGGCGTCACGTAATACCAAATTTGGCATGTGTGAAGCATGTGAAACGGCCGCGAGCGCATCATGAGCGTAGCATGTAGTCATGTTGTTACATGACAGGCATCTCATGATTATCATGTTTGGATGTGTCAGTTACCTATGTCGTCCGTTTGCGTCGCGTAATACCGAGTTTGGCACATGTGAAGCTAGCAAAACGGCCGCGAGCGCATTATTAGCGTAGCATATAGTCATGTTGTTACATGATACGCATCTCACGTTTATCATGTTTGCACCAGTATCATACCGTCGTCATCCATTCACGTCCCGTATTACAAAACTTGGCATATGTGAAGGTCGCGAAACAGCATCGAGTGCACCATGATTGTGGCATGTGCTCATGTTACAGGACACACATCTATAGTGATTATCATGTTTGCACCAGTCAAATACTTTCGTCATCCATTCACGTACTGTAATAGCAAATTCGGTATATGTGACGCTAGTGAAACGGCCGCGAGCGCCTCATGAGCGTGGCTTGTAGTCATGTTGTTACATGACCCGCACGTCACGATTTTCATGTTAGGATCTGTTGCTTGTGTTCACCGTGCAATCATGCCTTACCATACCAGTTTTTCAACATGCCATGTGAACGAAACCACCACAAGAGCTGTAGGACCATGAAATGTAAATCATGACATTCATGTCATACACTTCATGATTTTCATGTTATGACTGTCAAATATGTTCTTCATAGAGTCATGTTCTGTCTTACAAGTTTGGTATCGATACCATTATCGAAACGGCCAGGAGAGCTAAATGTCGTAGGCGGCTAGATAGATAGATAGATAGATAGATAGATAGATAGATAGATAGATAGATAGATAGATAGATAGATAGATAGATAGATAGATAGATAGATACGCTCAAAGTCGCTGAAGTTCGCTAAGAAATGCTTTGCATTTAAAATATGTGCAGTGTCACTTCTTACGAAAGCGAACACGGCGACGCGTGGCAGCGCGCTCCGGCAGTTGCTGGCAGCGCGTTCAAGCGGGAGCGATAGCAACCACGGTCTCTTTTTGCCTCATGTCACGGCGTACAAAACAACAATTCGTTGCTGAGATGGAACCAGCGTCAAGATTAGTCCCCCTCCCCTCTCAAAGGTGATTACGCGAGATCCGGTAATCGCCTTGAAGGGGGAGGGGTCGCAATCTTGCCGTTCTATATCAGCAACGAATGGTTGTTTTGCTCGCCGCGAGATGAGGCAAAAAGAGACCGTGGTTGCTATCGCTCCCGCTTGAACGCGCTGCCAGCAACTGCCGGAGCACGCAGGCCGCGTGTCACCGTGTTCCCTTTCATAAATATTGACACTGTACACATAATACATTGTACAAGACTATCCTTCTTGCAAGAAAAAAGGTACGTGCTTTTATAGACATAATAAAGAAAACGCAATAAAAATGATTTTTCCCCTTCAGAAACAGCGAAATACGAAAAAGAAAAAGACGGCATTATTTATGAAGGAAAGCATGCAAAGCAGATATGAACATAATAAAACACGAACAAAAAATGTCATTATTAAAAAAAACAGAGACACTGCAAAATTTGTTGAAAAAATTACCATATCAGATGAGTGTTTAACAGCACGATATGAAAGTATTGCACACGTGTGAACACAAGACCTAGGTTTAACAAAAAAAAAAAGCATAGTGTATCAGTTTTATTCTGTATTTTTTCTTTTTGTGCGGAAGATGTCTGGGGGTCGCTTATTAAAGTCGGAACATAACAGATGCGTGTCTTAGGGTCAATCAATAGCAATGCTTGTTATTGTTTCACTCCTCCAAACCCCGACTTGATTACGAGGGACGCCGTAGCGGAAGACTCTGAAAATTTGTAATTATAGGTGTTCTTTAACGGGCATGCAGATATCTGTATACGGACCGGCAGCATTTCACCCACATTGACATGCAGCCGTTGCGGAAGGGATTCAATGCCGTGGACTATGGGTCAGCAGCCGAGTGCCATAACCATCATGGTTTGTGTTTATAACCACTAGACTACAGTCGATTGCAAAAGAACTGATAGAGTAGACAGAAAGCTCTAAATGGCCTCAAGCACTCATGGAAGTGACGGTGACTCGCAGGTGCGTAGCATTCAAAGACATGCTGAAGAAGCGATGAGAGGCGGAGTACCGAACAAGAAGTCACCAGGCGATTATTCCGCAAACCTGGTCCCACCGTTGGCCATAGCTGCATGTTGAACACCAGTTTGATAAAGACGTTGACCATACTAGGACAAAGTGACTACAACGGGCAATATAATTTTGATTTGGCTATTCATGCTTTTACATTGCTTTTAGATTGGGGAACACTCTATTGTGCAATTGTGATGAAAAATTTATGTGAGAAAATATCTGCGTGATAAAGATTTATACGAGAAAACCCTAAAAGCCGCTGCGCCTGAACCTAAAGGAAGTTCTCTGCATATTATCCGTCTCATACGATGCGGATGATACGCATGCCCCGTAAACCATGTCTGGAAATGTCATTCCTATTTACCATGCACCTTCTTCTATATGCCCAATTATTGAAACAGGTAAGGACAACCGTAACATTACGACATCTGGTAGATAGATAGATAGATAGATAGATAGATACCACTGGAATAGCGGGGAGGTTGTAATAGTTGAAATTAATAATTTTTGTCGGGAGCGTGCGTGGAAGACTTTCTAAGTTCTTGAAGGGCCACTAACCAGGCCCCATACCGAATTTTAGTTAGACAGTGGAAGTAATTGGGTGTCCTATGAGAAACATTTTGCCACAAAAAATTTTCGAATAGGTTCATCACGAGCGGAGAAAACAGGTTTTTTGAAGCGACGCGAAACGAAGATGAGAGGAGGCGAGCTCGAAACCTAGCCGCTCTTCCACGTAGCCTTCAAAGCAAAATCTCTTTCCACCCTTTCTGGCATCCGACCAAGAGGTGACGTGCGCATGACGTGCCCTAAGAAGTCAAACCCCCGAGAACGCGAGCAGCGTTGCTTTGTTGACTGCAGTGTTATTTTGTGGTCTTCTGCCTGTTTCTGCGGAATGGTTTGGAAACGCTAGCATAGACGCGGTAGAGTAGATGAGCACAATGAGTGCGCGAACGCGTAGCAGCATTCCACAGTGGTCGTCTGCTCAACGCGCTGACCGTGGGGACACGAATGCATGTGAAACGCTGGCACATTAGCCCCGCATCTCGTAGCATTTCCGCAGCTCGTCCTTGGCAGATCAGCTCTGGGCTGTCCACCAAGCCTGCGAGGCGGCTGAGGAGCTTGGCATCTCAGTCCCCACGTGGGAGCTGCCCGCAACACAGTGATCTGTGTATTGGAGGACCAAATAAAAGTTTATCCAATCCAATCCAATCGTAGCATTTCACGGGCAAAAAATAAAAGAAAAGCGCGCACAATTGTTATTGCGTCTCATTATTTATTTCATCTTTTATTATTCTCTTAAAGCAACAAATACATAAACTACGAATGTTGTGCTAAAAAATTTTTGCCATATCACGTGGTATACTGATGACAACGTCAGAGCAGACTCGTCTACGTAGAGGACCAACGTCACTGCATTGCCGTGTACGTAGGGCCATTCCTACGCCTACGTCATGCCCTCATTCTCTACGCGTGCGCCGGTAGAGGGAAGGGGGAGCAGCATATTCTTGAAATATGACCCATTTCCGCGGCGCGTAGCGTTGCAAAGTTTGGCAGACGTGATCATGAACGCCTCGTCTACGCATTGCGCTTGTCAGCTCGAAATTGCCAAACCTGGTGAGTGACCCTTTAAAATTTAAAAATTTTGCATGCAAGAGCTGAGATGATTGAGGTTCTTACTCCACAAAATTTTCAGATTTCGCTTGCGCAAATATAGAGGGGTGTAAAAGCAAACCCACGCATTAAAATACGCTGGGTGTGCTTATTTCCCACCTTCGTCCGGAAATATATTTCTGGAGATGCCATTGAGGAACGAAGGAAGAAAAAAAGAAAGTGAGAAAGATGGCCACTGTGCCGTTGGTACTCTTAGACGGCTTTTCCTGTAGATTTCATAAGCCATTCCGTTCGGCGAATGTGAATTAGCAGCAAGCTATGCAACACGTGGCGCAGAATTCGTGCCTGATGTTGATGAAAACCATAGAAAAGTGGAGAATATTTGATCCCCTATTTGCGTGTGCCAGATGCATGCAGCATATAGTTTGCTCACTTATTCATTCATTTATGTATATATTTACGTTCTTTGATTTAATTTTAGTGGACCGGTGGTAAACTGTACGGTTTTACTAATATATGTGGCACGTACGCGCTACGGGTTTCGGTTAAGTGGGCAACGTATGACACGGTTGTATACAACTTTCCTGTAAAACCTCTGCGTTGGTCACACAGACAATGGCACTGTGCTTCGCGAGTTGTCTACTTTTTCTTCAGCGCACTCCGTGTGAATGCTCCCTAACAAAGTAACGCGTGCTGCGGATTTTTCATCGAGAGACAAAGCCCGAATTTTTATTTTTTTTTGCCTTAGTGATTTTGGATGACAGCTCGAGAGGCGGGCATGGCACGCAGCTGGAAATAAAGTAGGTCGCGTATCGAGCACGCGTACACCGAGCCAGATTATGGGACTCGCGTCGGAGAACTGTCGGTAGCGTGGCCGAGCGGCCATTCTGCTTCTGGTCACCGACGCGTGCGGACGCAGGATGGCAGGCTCCTCAAGAGCTGTTACAGCGGCCGACGCTGGCCGCGGTTTCTCGTGCACATCGCTTCCCAAGGACTACCGTTTAATTCTGCCACCACTGCCCACAGGAGAAGGACTCAGACGCACGTTGGTTCTGCACTGCGACATCGCAGCGCGTCCGTACGGGATTAACGACTTCCGAAAGCCGCTCAAGGAACTAGGCATCATTCAAGAGGTAAGCGGCATAGGAGCGTATCAGATGTCGCACGTCTGGCTTCTTAACATGAAGACAGATGAAGCCAAGAAGATAGTTCTGGACGCTGGCCTACTCTCCGTGAAAGACCGGCCCTGCGTCGTCGTCGACCCAGAAAGGCAAGAGGTGCGTCTCAAGTTGCATTGGGTAGCCTTTGACGTCAATGCAGAGACTGTACGGCGTGCTTTCCGGGAGTACGGTGAAGTGAAAGAAGTTATCAGCGACAAGTGGAGAGACGAAGACTTCGAAGGAGTTGAGTCAACCACAAGATTCGTTCGGCTACTACTCAAAGAAGGCGTTACTACGGATCGCATACCCCACCAGATGCGTCTCGGAAGCGGCATGGCACTGGTGGTCGTGCCAGGAAGAGCACCGCTGTGCCTGCGTTGCCGGAACACGGGACACATTCGTCGCGACTGCAGGGTGCCCAGGTGCGCTGGTTGTCGCGCTTTTGGGCATGAGCAGGCGGACTGTACTCGTTCCTATGCCAGTGCAGCAAGTCGAGCAACAAATGCCGACCACAGTGAATTGCTCATGGATGAAGAGGAAGCAGAGAGGGCCGCGGCGTCGAAGGCAGGAGAGGAGGCGTCTCATGCAGTGGCGACCAGCGAGGAAAAGACGGAGACACCTAAGCAAGACGCAGGCACAGATGAAAATACGGTTGTGGGCACTCCAACGCCACGGCGTTCGACTCAAATGGAAACCCAGCACAAGGCTGAACCAGTCATCGGGTCCGACGCTACTTCGGACATGGATACAGTTGAAGCTACGCCAGTAAAGCGACGCCTGAATGAGGGAGACGCGGCGTCCCAGCAGCGTCTGACCCAGGAAGATCAAGGGCAGTGGCGAGTGGCTGCCTCCAAAAAGTCTCGGGGTGCTGGCCGCCTGCGTTCGTCGTCACTTTCACGCGGCGGCGACGGGACGACGCCTTGAGCGTCGGCCGGACAGTTGTTTAGGTGTTGGTAAGGTAAGCGTCTTTCGCTCGGCTTTCTCTCATCACGATGGTGACGATTAGATTGGCGACGCTAAATGTACGTGGGCTTTCTGCCAAACGGCGGCAAAACCAGCTTTACCGCCTGATTATAGAACAAGATCTGGACATCGTCGCTGTACAGGAAACTAAAGTAGAGAGTGAAGAGCACGCTGAGCGAATGGTGCAGCCTTTCACGAGACTGTTTGATGTGTGCGTTTGTCACGCAGTGGGTACATCTGCAGGTTGCCTCTTGTTAATTCGGCAGAGCCTTAATGCGAAAGTGGAGTCTGTAACTACCTGCGAGGCGGGTCGTTTTATTATATGTGATTTATCCCTACCAAGAGAAAAATGGAGAGTAATCTGTGTGTACGCACCCACTGTGATTCAAGATCGAAAGGAGTTTTTTGAAAAACTTGATGTGTATTTAAAATGTGAACGTAAACTAATTTTGGCTGGGGATTTCAACTGCGTTTGTTCGAGTATAGATAAATCAAGTTCCAGGCCATACAGAGATTTAAGCACTGCCGTTCTAATTGATATGGTGGCGAAAGCTCAGCTAGAGGACGTGGGTGAATGTCTTTGCAGTGGAAAAGGGGTTATGTTTACCCACTTTCAGCGTTCAAGCCATGCTAGACTTGACAGAGTATATGTGTCTTCCGAAATCATTCCTTCGTGCCATGATTACAGAGTTACACCTGTTACGTTTAGTGATCATTGTTTGGTTTCATTCTCAATGGGTAAACATAAAAGGAATAACAAACATTTCTCTTGGGACCTCTGGAAATTTAATGTAAAGCTACTAAAGGATAAAGAGTTTAATCGGATTTTTCTAGAGGGCATAGAAGACTTAGCAAATAGAACACTTGAATCCTGGGGACATAAGTGGGAAATATTTAAACAGACCATTAAACTAAAAGCACTTGAGAGAGCCAGTATCCTGAGACATGCTGAAAAAGAACTTGAAGTGCGTTTGCGTGAAAACTTGCAACAGTTAGTAGCGGATGAATGCACTCAGGCCGGAACATTTTCAGAGGAGATAAACATAACTAAACAGAAGCTAGAGTTGTTAGACCAAGAACGTTATCGTGGAGCATTGATTCGAGCTCGAGCAGAAAACTTGGTAGCGGGAGAAATGCCAACAAAACGAGCTCTTGGAGCTGAGAAGATACATGCCTGTAAGAATGAAATAAGAGAAATAGAATATAAAGGAACAAGGTGCCATACGAAAGAAGCAATAGCCGGTGCTTTTTTCGAATATTACAAAGAGTTATTCACACCAACCAGTGTACACGCAGAACATTTTAATAGCGATTTCATTTCATTAATGCCAAGACTTGATGACGAAAGAAAGAAAATTTTAGAATTGCCTATAACAGAGCGAGAAGTTGAAAAAGCAATTGATAAGTTAAACAATGGTAAGTCTCCAGGACCAGATGGCCTTAGTGCTGCAGTGTACAAGGAATTCAAACACGTAGTTTCACCTATTTTGAGGGAGGTATTTAACGAGGCTTTTAAGTGTAAACAACTTCCACCATCGTTTTTGTCCGCCCACACGGTCTTAATACCTAAAACAGAAGATCCCGCGAAGTTAAGAAGTGTTACTGCATATAGACCAATTAGCCTAACTAATGTTGACTATAAAATATTGATGAAAATATTGGCCAGAAGACTCCAGACAGTTATGACAAAACTGATTGGGCCCCACCAAACTTGTGGCATAAAGGGAAGGAAAATAATGACCAACATAAACATAGCACGATCAATCCTAGAAAGTTGTGACGTTATGCATCTCAATGTTGCCATGCTTCAAATTGACCTCGAAAAGGCATTTGATCGCGTGCCGCAGGACGTGCTCCTTTCATTACTTGAGCACATTAACGTAGGGAGTTTGATTAGCGAAGGAGTGCGCATGGCTTACACTGGATGCACGACGAGATTGGTATTAAATAAAACTGCGGGTGAGCGTATACCTGTGCTGCGGTCAGTGAGACAGGGGTGTCCACTATCGCCCCTGCTTTTTGCTATTTTCATTGAACCTTTCTGCTTAAGCGTAATTAATAACCCTGCAATAAGCGGCTTTAAACTGCATGAAGCTGAGGTTAGCCTTCTCGCATACGCAGACGACATTGCAGTTTTCTGTACAAATTATGAGAGTATAATGCATGCTGTAAATGCCGTGAAAACTTTTTGCCAGGCGAGTGGTAGTGCCGTGAACTGGGATAAGTGCCTTGGCTTCTGGCATGGGGAATGGGACGTCACGCCAAGAGTATTTCTAAACATTAAATGGCAGGAAACACCAGTGAAGTATTTAGGAGTGCCGCTGGAGTTCTATCATGACAGTGAACCGTATTGGAAAAAAGAAACACAGGCATTGCGCAATTATGTAGAAAAATGGAAAGGTTGGGGTATTTCGATATTCGCACGGGCCACAACATGCAACTTGTTTCTGGTGAGCAAGCTGTGGTACGTAATGCAGGTTTTGCACTGCAGTAGAATAAGTGTACAGAAAATACACAGAGTATTTGCAATTTTCATATGGAGCTCTGTATGGGAAAGATCAAGCCGCACAAACCTTTTCAGAAAAGTTAGAGATGGTGGACTCGGATTAGTTCATTTGTACATAAGACAACTTGTCAATCGTTTCCTTTTTCTGCGTGATGTGGATGACCCCTTTTTGAGAACTGTTATACAACTAAGGTTATCTAGAGTGCTGCCGGAATTTCTCGTATCATCATCAAATATGCAAGGACCAATACAAGGGTATTTAAAAGAAGTTGTTTCGTCTTTCCGCTTTTTGTCAGTAAGATTTTCGTTAGGGTATCTGGCTGAAGTACCACGTAAAAAATTGTATAGAGACCTTGTCGATGTTTTACTGCCTGTTCCATTGTACCGTCAGCTATATTGTGCAGGCCCAGGACAGGATGTTCTGAAACGTGTTAAAAGAATGCTTGTAGCGCCAGGGGTCAAAACTTTTTTCTTTAAATTACATACTGGTACCTTACCAGTTAAAACGTGGTTGCAGGATAAGGGAATATTCGTGCCATGGAGCACAAATTGCCACTTGTGTAATAAACCGGAAACAATTGAACACGTGTTTATAGATTGCTGGAGCGGGGTCTTTTTCTGGGATATACTGCAAAGAACCTTGAAAAAAGAATTACCGTTAAGTCCACATGGCATCCGTTTTCTTTCGGTTAAAAACGAGGCAGGTGTACCTTATGATCTTATCATGCTTCTGGGCCTGCACAGTATATGGAAAACCCGATGTGCCTTTGAAAACGCGGATGTAGAAGTGCTAGCTGTGCGCCAATATTTTTGCAAATCTGTGTGCCATTTTCTTGAAACGCTGAAAAGCCAAGAGGATGTGCCAGACTGGATTGGGTGCATTGAGCGATTGTTACGAATGCCCAAGTATTGATTAATAGTCAGCCAAGAGCTGACGGTACCTCAATGAATTCTGTGGGTGTATTTTGTGACGCACTTGAATATGGACCAATATGTAAATATGTAAAATGTGAACAGTCATGATTTGCAAGGCAATAAAGAAAAAAAAAGCGTGGCCGAGCGGTCTAAGGCGCTGGTTTAAGGCACCAGTCTCTTCGGGGGCGTGGGTTCGAATCCCACCGCTGCCACTAACTTTTTTTGTTTTAAACTTTAACCACTTTGAGCAGCATTGAGGTAGTAAAAGAAATTCTTGCTTTCCCCTGCTTTCAGTATAGTCTTCGGATTCCGTTGCTGTGAGCTAAACTTACGTCTTCACTTTAGGAGTGATTACCCCATTTGTGAGCATACTGCTCCTCTTAACAAACAGAAAAAAAAAACAAATAAAAAATCGGGAACATCTCGTTGTTCGTGAGAAGTACGATGTGAAAGCAATATATAAGCGGCGGAGAATGAGTCATCCGGATAATCATTGTCTTCGCCACTGCCAACATCATCATCAGCAGAAGCACGACCACCATCATGATCACCATCATTTCCTCTTTAATCACTTTCTGCTAACTTGCTGCAGGTTGTAGTGTGCTGCGGGAAAATCTTGATCAGTCCTAGCAAGGGCGATCTGACGTATTCTACACCTGCCATTTTATAGTATCACTAAAATACCAGAAATAACATCGGTTTACATGTTAACGCCTTAGCTAGTGAAGCGCAGTAATCTATCTATCTATCTATCTATCTATCTATCTATCTATCTATCTATCTATCTATCTATCTATCTATCTATCTATCTATCTATCTATCTATCTATCTATCTATCTATCTATCTATCTATCTATCTATCTATCTATCTATCTATCTATCTATCTATCTATCTATCTATCTATCTATCTATCTATCTATCTATCTATCTATCTATCTATCTATCTATCTATCTATCTATCTATCTATCTATCTATCTATCTATCTATCTATCTATCTATCTATCTATCTATCTATCTATCTATCTATCTATCTATCTATCTATCTATCTATCTATCTATCTATCTATCTATCTATCTATCTATCTATCTATCTATCTATCTATCTATCTATCTATCTATCTATCTATCTATCTATCTATCTATCTATCTATCTATCTATCTATCTATCTATCTATCTATCTATCTATCTATCTATCTATCTATAGAGGCGCATACTGATAGATACAAGAAAATCTCTCGCATTGTGGTCGGCAACAACACGTACAATACCAGCGCATACAAAGCAGCACCAGACGGTACGTCAAAAGAAGTGACACGTCATATCCTGTTGGAAGATACCACCCGAGATATTACAGATAATGTGATTACGACAAAGAACCCCACAGCCATCGCTGCAAAACGCCTCAGCAACAAAACGATGGTAATCGTACTGGTCACTGGTCTTCGCGTCCCAACATACGTTCAATACGGTGGAGCAAAGTTGAGGTGCTCTCTTTAGCGCAAGCAGATAGACACGTGTTATCAATGCGGTCGCCTGGGGCACCACGCAGATGTATGCCCAAACCCGAAAGACCATGTGTGCCGTGGCTGTTGTACGGCCTACCCCCCGCAAGATCACCAATGCAAGCCCACTTGTCAACTATGCGGCGGTGACCACCAGACGGCCGAGAAGGCGTGCAGGGCACGTTAAAAGACGCCGTAGCTGCTGAAACGCCGGCGATGGGACAACAACAGCAATATGAAGACTACCCGACAAAGCCAACGCCTTTCGACAACAGCCTCGAGTAGCGGGTCACAACTTCTACCCGGAAGCCCGGAAAGGAGCCTGGTCGAGATCTCGGTCCTGGTCTCGGTCGCGGCCTCGCTTCCAGCGCCGCTCCTGGTCGCAGTCAGCATCTCGGAGCCGTGCGCCTGGACCTGGCGCTAATTTCCAAGTGGGCTGTGCAGACGTAGTCAGGGGAGCGCGCTCGGGACCTGAGCAGGCCACTTCTCAAGGCAAACTTGATAAATTAGAGGCTGAAATATCACAGCTAAAACAGATATTAGCTCATTGAAACCAGAAAATCACAGCTTTAGGAGAGAAAACCAGGACCTTCAGGAAGAAGTTACACCATTATAAGCGAAGGGAACGTGCTTCACCAGTAGTACCGCCGCTCTTAGCTGTTACGCCCACTGAAAAAATGAAGGAAGGTACAACACCACCACCACCCAAACGCAGAGCCGAAACTCAGGCCAATGAAGACAAACCCACACGCGTGACGCCCGAGACTAAAGTCCCGAAAGAAATTCTGCAATCAGTCAAAGAATTAAATGAGTGGATGAGCAACTCATCCCGACTTATCTCGGCCCCTTCTGACCGCGTAGAGAATATAGCTGAAATTACCCAGCAACAAAACGAACACATACAACAGCGACTCATCGCTGTGGAGGCTAGAGTCACCCCTCTGCCACCTAGCGGACTGGACCCCATGGCGACTGTAAAGCAACCTTCCTCGTCGGCATTCAGTGTGATACAGCCGGCGACATTCCTACCCCTGCGTCTCATCATATCTATACCACGCCTACACGATTTGGCAATGGAATTGTAGAAGCTACGCGAGCAAGCAGGCAAATCTTCGCCAATACCCTAAGGGGAAAGTCAAGCTCGATATCATATTATTGCAGGAGACGCATTATCTCGCTAAATTGGCAGGCTATCACTCGTTTGGAAATGCCAATGTGGAGAC
The DNA here is from genome assembly GCF_043290135.1 of Rhipicephalus microplus. Taxonomy (NCBI): domain Eukaryota; kingdom Metazoa; phylum Arthropoda; class Arachnida; order Ixodida; family Ixodidae; genus Rhipicephalus; species Rhipicephalus microplus. Next base: position 157,713,825 of record NC_134701.1, read on the forward strand.
GACTGCCCCTACCACCCTAGTTAAACTAAACCTTACATTCACGCAACACAGCACGGAAATTACCAATATAGGCAATATATTTATTGAACTCGTTCCGCAACGCAACACACATGGAAGTATTTTTATACTAAACATATACAGCAATGTTAAACACAAGAAGCACAGATTTCTCACACTCTTTAAACACGCCCTCAACATCGCTGGCCGGAATCGCATCTTAATAGCGGGGGACTTCAACGCACCACACACTGCCTGGGGATACTCTCATGTGTTCCCTAAAGGTAGGGCCCTCTTGTTTGACTCGCAGCAGGAGGGATTAACTCTCATCACTAATCATAGCACACCCATACGTGTGGGCACTAGCTCCAGTAAAGACACAACGCCTGATCTGACGTTCACGAGAAACACATCTGCAGTCCCCTTGAAAAATACATTAGAGGACCTGGGCAGCGACCATTACATCATTGAGGTACATGTTCAAGGTGGCCCACGTAAACCCTTAGGAAAACAGGTAAGGTTGGTAGACTGGACCCAGTTCCGCAAATTATGTGAGAATCAGGTTCAACCCATCAGCGACATAGAGGACTGGATACATACGCTTAAACAGGATATTAATAATTCCACCGAATCGTACCTCCCGAGGCGCACCTCGAAGAGATCGATAGCCGGCTGCTCCACATGTGGGAGACAAAGCAATTGCTCCAAAAGAAGTGGAAGACACAGAAACACAACAGAAGCCTCAGGAAACGCATAGCACTCTTCAACACAGAGATAGAGATGTGTGCAACGCAGCTAAGCCGGCAACATGGGGATGAAACCTGTGATGTGATGGACAGGCAGCTAAGTCTCAGTAAAACATGGCATTTTCTACGGTTCCTGCTCGATCCGGAAGACAACAAAACCGCCCAACGAGGAACCATCAGCAAACTAATCCATGCATACAAGGGCACCGACGAAGATTTTCACAGGGAGATAGAGCTCAAATACATTTTTCAGGCTCCTACTCAGCAGCATCCAGATTATACGGGCCAGGTCAACACCACTCTAGACAAAGAATTCACCGAAGCGGATATCCATGCCGCCCTACAAAAACTTAACACCAAATCTGCGTCAGGTCAGGACAACATCACGAACAAAAAATACGTAATTCGGGCGATGAGTCGATCACGCATATCACGGACTACATTAATAACTGCTGGAACACCGTAATCTTGCCCCAACGGTGGAAGAAAGGCCCAGGTGATTCTGATTCCGAAACCAGGCAAACCACTGAACGCTGATGATCTTAGGCCCATTTTCTTAACATCCTGCATAGACAAACTGATGCCCTGAATGGACAATAATTTTTTTCCCGAACACCATTATTGGCTTCCGCACGCATGTTTCAACACATGCGGGATGTCATGTTGCAGCTTAAGCATCATGTCATAGACAGTACAGGACGTTCCACTAAGGGCATACTTGGTCTAGACCTCAAGAAGTATTTTGACTTTGTCCCTCATAGCACCATTCTAAATCAGGTCAATACCACAGACTTGAGGCTTCGCACGTACAACTATATAAGAGCGTTTCTTATGGGCAGAATAGCCACGATCACTGTGGGAGCACTCAGGTCGACCGAAATCCCCATGGCAAGCGTGGGCACCCCGAAGGGTTCTGTGATATCTCCCTTGTTGTTTAACCTCACCCTTATTGGTCTTCTTTCAAAACTACAAACCATCCAATGACTTTATCACATCAGTTATGCCGACGACATGGCCCTCTGGGTGTGCGACGGCAGTGACGGTTTCATTGAACAGAGATTACAGGTGGGGATTGACACAGTGGAAAGGTATTTACAAGAAACTGGACTATCCTGCTCGGCGGAAAAATCTGAGCTACTGCTACATCGCCCTACACTTAGAGGTCGGCCGCCCAAACAACATCCCCAAGTGCAGGCACACGCCGATTCAAAAATCACTACAAGTTACGGTCTCGCCATACCAGCCGTGGATAAAATCCGAGTGCTAGGTCTGATCATAGAAAGTAAGGGTACCGACGGAGAGACAGTTCGCAACATTGAAGCCAGAGTGTCTAACACGATGTGCCTCATTAGGCGCATTACCAATAAACACAAAGGCATGAAAAAGATAGCATCATCCGTTTGATCCAATCATTCTTTCTGAATCACATCACCTACGCGGTGGCGTACCACCGATGGTTCACTGCAGAAAAGTCAAAACTCAACAGCCTAATTAGGAGAATTTACAAACAAGTGCTAGGTCTGCCTCAAAACACCACCACCAAACTTCTCTTTCAACTTGGTTTACACAATACCCTTGAAGAACTTATTGAGGCGCAGCAAATCTCCCAATTCGAGTGATTAGCCAAGACTAAGCCAGGCCACCAGATTCTATGTAATCTCGGTATTTTTTGCCACATTCAACACGGAGACAAACACGACATACCGCGCACTATCCGTGCCAAGCTCACAGTACTACCCATAACAAGAAACATGCACCCTGAACACAACAAGGGCAGACGTGTCTGCAGAGCCAGAGTCATGTCAAAGATGTTTGGGTGCAACCTTGAGGCCGTCTTTGTCGACGCAGCACGCTACCAGGAACGTCACCGGTTCGTCGCTGCTGTCGTAGACCACACACAACAATGCAAAAGCAGCGCGTCAGTCATCGGACAGAACGTAGAAACGGCAGAGGAAGTCGCTATCACGAAGGCCATAGCCCACACTAACGCCTCATGTGTAATCAGCGACTCGCTGACAGCCGTATGAAACTATAGTATACGCCAGTGGCAGAATCTCCCCCGAGGCGTTGCGCATTCTTAGTACAGGCAAAATTCACAAGGCGGACAAATACGTGCACACCCTGCGGTCCCCTGCCCACACACCACTAACCCGTAGGACAGTCCGAACGAAGTGGCGCACAACGTGGCTCGAGGTCTTACGTTCCGAGTCACGTCAGACTAAGTGGTCACCCAAACGGACGTTTCTGCGCCGGTGTGGGAATGGGACAATCGGCTCATTAAATTTAATGACATAACTCAACGCTATCGACTGCAAAGGCGGGAGTACTTTCCGCTTCACCCCAAGCTAAATCAGGCCAGTCCGTTCAATGGCGGCAGCTACAAACACGCACATACACGAACCCCGTATATCCCGACGTCTATAGTTCTAATTTATGCCAGTACTGTACCACCAGAGCCATCCTTGACCATATTTTATGGGAATGTTTAGCATTAGTCAGAAATTCTCGGGTCGCGACCTCCAATAAAGACCCTCGGGCGTGTTGGCGGACTGCGCTGCTCACCTCCGGCCTGGACAAGCAACTTTGGGCGATCCAGCAGGCCAAGGAAGCAGCCGGGAGACACGGTCTTTCCGTTAGTCCCTAGGTGGGAGCCCATCCCAGCAATCTGCCGGAAATTAATTGAGTCTACCTCTCTCTCTCTCTGTCCTTGGGCGAAACACAGGCGAAACTCGATATACGTATATAGCATAGTCATTTGAGCACGCGCTCTCACCAAAGAGAAACTTTTCCCTCTTGTTCTTCAGGCTTCTTGGTTATATTAGAAATAAATAGAAAATAGGACAGAGAGAACTGGAAAATAGAAAAAAGAAGGAGAGAACGAACAAGTAGAAAAAGGAAAAGAAACAAAAGTGCCCAACAGCGCCCTTCCATCAGGCTTGGTACCACTAGTGCAGGCTGCCTCAATTTTTGTGTGACAGCCTCTAAAATAAACGTTAAAATCGTAAAATGACTCACACGTTCGGCTATACAGATGGAGGAACAGCGTCAAACCGCATGCATACTTCACTAACTCACTGCAAGCCAGCCTTAGTCACGCTGCTAGAATTGCATTTATACAGAAGTGAGAAATATCGACCCTGCCATGGATCTCCGCAGCTACATATCGAACAACCGGTACTCCCATACACCAAACACTGCACAGACAATGACGTCATTGAAATGCCTCCTGGGAACGCGTACGACTGTGTTTTGTGTACGTGGGTTTCATTGGTGGACGCGTTGCTTGATTATTTCATGAAACGTGTGAAGTAGGACCCAATCCATATTTTGGATCAATGTTATCACAGTTTTATTTCACCATTTCTCCCCATCCGGGCCCCAATTTTCCTATCCCCCTCTCTTAGTTCCAGCACCTTTGTGTTGCCCTCTGAGCCCCATCTGGCAACGTTCTAATTTCAGCAGTGGTCACAAAACTATCCATACTAGACGCGAGAAAAAAAAGGAAATGTGTGAACGCTTTACAAAAGCAGAGGCCATTCCATTATTTGATAGGCCAGTCATTTTAGACGTATCTGCGGTGGTCTGTATCGAATTTCTGAAAGCCGTGCTAACAGAGTCCGTTCGGCATGTATATCACCTATACACCGTTTTCTTTGTAAGTTTTACATCACCGGCCTATTTCATGTGTTGATACTGCCTTGCGCAAACTGCGCCAGAAATTGCGAGATTTGATTGATATGTGGGGTTTAACGTCCCAAAACCACCATATGATTATGAGAGACGCCGTAGTGGAAGGCTCCGGAAATTTCGACCACCTGGGGTACTTTAACGTGCACGCAAATATGAGTACGCGGGCCTACAACATTTCCACCTCCATCGGAAATGCGGCCGCCGCAGCCGGGATTTGAACACGCGACCTGCGGGTCATCAGCCGAGTACCATAGCCACTAGACCACCGGGGCGGGGACAGAAGTTCCAAGAGCATTTCAGATGAAATCTGGTAGGCTTGAGCACGCAAACGCGAACAGTGGAGTTCATTCTAGAAGAAACGCGGCCACCAGAGATAATGCTCGTATTTTAGCTGCCGCATGCATATATGCACTACAAATGCCAAAGCGCCTTTTTGCAGGTACGTTTTATTGATGACCGACGCTCTGTGCCCTGATATCAGCAAGCAGCGTGCGTTGCTTGCTGTAGTTTGAGTTCCCGTTTCCCGGCCAAATAAAGAGTATCACCTTGAAGATGCCGACTGTTGCCTTTGTCAACGTCATGATCACGTGACAGTATCTACAGCTCTCGTAGCTCTGACCCGTATGCAGCTGTTTTCTTCATTAAAACTGGTACTCGGTTGACGCACGTTTTTCTTTAGATAATGTTCACTCTACGTCCTTCGTATTAGTTGGCGACAATGGCAAAGTGAGCGGTGAACATTTTCTCTACTATAGTTTTGTAATAATGAAGTATATTTTGTCCAGCAGCAAACGCAATGAAGTGGTGGTGGTGGTAATGGTTAGAAGATAATAAAAGCCACCTAATTTATGCAGCCCGGTCGGGAGCCCGGCGCAGTGCCTACCCAATGAAGTAGATTTTCACGCGAGCCTCAGTCTTCTTCTTTAACAGGCAGCGTGTTGTAAGCATGAAAAAAAAATTATATGATCCCTTGAAATTGCCGTTAGACGGTACTCTTTCAATGCATAGCAATTTAAATGAATAAAATTTATTCTGTTAGTTATTTTATTTTATTCATCACCCACATTGCGAATATTTATCACGTGGTGAGGGGGAAGAGGGAGAGTATACAAAAAACAAACAAACTTAGGGAACCCTATAAACATCACCTTTAGGAGTTGAACGAGATAGCGATCCAAGTGCGTACTTCAAGCACTTAGTGCATGAAACCTTTTCGAACTTGCTCTGCACCCACTACGTGGTCTCAAGGAAACAAGTGCAGTAGCATGTGTGCATTTGGTAGTGGGACACCAGTTTTAAACCACGCAGTCATTGTGATAATTACTTGTTGTGACGCCCGATTGCAATGGGTGCTTGTACCACGCATTATTACTGCAAATTTCATGTTGTATTGAGAGGCACGCATACAGGACGCATGTGTTTTTCAAGCATATGCCACTTTCTCGGCATTTCCAAGCAGAGAAAGAGTATTTCCAATGAATTCACAAGCGGTAGAACATTCGCTTGCAACGCAAAGAACCCAGGTTCGATCAGCACTTGGGCCCAAACGACCCACATTCGATCCCCATTCTGTCCCAATGTTCTTACACTTATTTTATTTGCATCCTTCTTGATTTCTCGGTCACGCATAAGAATATTTTTCACTGATAACCAACGACGCCGACACCGAAATTTTCACGAAACGAGCTCTTCAGCGCTACCACGTTAGAAATTCACGCACTTTCACCACGCGAATCGTGACGCGAGAACGAAGCATTGAGAAGTTAAATCACCCCCCCTCTCGTGCACGTTAGTTACAACACATGTGTACAGTACAACAATGTTTACTGGTGTTGAGTTCATTGTATACACATTGTTTCGTGTTGAGTTTTTCATTCTGTTTTGCCTTCATTATTTCTGCTCTGTGATCCGTGAAATATACAGGAAATTGTTTTTGGGTGGGATCTAGCCTGAATTCGGCAAAGACGAGGCCTATGAACATTTATTTATGTTTAGGTATTCGCGAAGAGGCAAGTCTTCTACGTACACGAAATACGCGTGAATGTTTCCTTTCTTGACTTGGCTGAACTTGTACAAACGCTTGCTTATCGGCTTTCACCTCATGTGCAAGTCGAAGGCTGCGTCATCGGGTGTATTTCTAGGAAGGCACTGTGTCATTTGCTGGACGTCTATCGGGACGCTGACCACTTGACCTTAGATTCCGTACTGCCCGTCGCCATGCATTAAACGCCTGATGCGCTTGAACGAGAGCAGTGGAGCGACTAATAGCTGCTTTCCGAGCTACCACCTCCCGGGTAGCTTGCTGTCTGCGTAGATGTCTCACCTCCGTATTGTATATACCACATCATTGCCGCTTTGACGCTGCTTTCCGAATTCTCGGCCCCGGGCTTGCTTGCTTTCTTTGTCAGCGTTGCCGTTCGCGGGAAAGGGCGCATTCACGCCTTTTTTCGTCTACGGCAGAACCAACAAGAAGAGCCTGGAATGTGTAACACACACCCACACTGGAAGATTGGCCAACAACCAGGTAGTTTCAACGAAATACTTTTTTATTTTGTTAGCTTAGACGTTTAGAGTATTGTGAGATCAAAAACAAGAACATATATAAATAATTTACCAATAGAATTTACAAATAAAAAAATTAAGCAGATGATTTCCGCAGCAACACTAAATCGAATAATAAATAAATCAACTTGTAAACAAGTAACTTGGGGGTAATAATTGGGTCTACAGAATGAATTCCTTTCCTGAAGTGCATTGACAACTTTCCCTTCACTGAATCCTATGAACAAATCCCCCAAATAAAATACATTTGGAGTGTTCAACTGCAATCCCATGAAACAGACGGCAGCACCTAATCTAAATTTGTGCAATGCGGCGTATCTTTTACGATATATTGGATAATGTTGTGTTGTCTTATGAACTCCACAAAACCAACAATCAGGCGAAGCAGCCAGGTCAGTTCTGTGTAAATAAAAAAATTGTCAGATCCCACGTACAGTGGGAATCGATGACATGCGAAGCACGAACGAGAAAGGTTTATTTGTCAGTTTAAAACCAGAACAACGTTACGAGGCGGAGGTAAATTATGCCGTACATAACTTCCATGTCTTAATTATTGAGTTCGCACGTGCAATTTACGTTCATCATCTATTCACGCCACCTGATACCAAATTTGGTATATGTGGAAATAGCGAAACGGCCGTGAGCGTACTATGAGCGTAGAATGTAGTCATGTTTTACATCACACGCATATCATGATTATCATGTTCGGACGTTTCATTCAACTTCGCCGTCCATTGACGTCATGCAATACCGATTTGGCATATGTGAGCTAGAGAAACGACCGCGAGGGCATCATGAGCGTGGCATGTGGTGGTGTTGTTACATGACACGCATCTCATGATTATCATGTTTGCACCAGTCACATACCTTCGTCATCCATTCACGTCCCGTAATACCAATCTTGGAATATATGAAGCTAGCGAAACGGCGGGGAGAGCATCATGAAGGGCCCAATATACTGCGACGTAACGTTGAAGAGCGCACGCTGGGCGCAGCGACGCTACGCTAGAAAAACGCGAACACTCTATAGTCTAACGTCAGACACGACCAGCGTCTGTCGGCGCAGCCCAGCGGCAACCGGTGCAAAATGCGACATGCTGCATTTCACGCCAACCACGTTACCAAGAAAGTACCGCGTCTGCCTAGCTTCGTGACGAAGGGACGCCGGGCATGCTCAAACGCGCATGCGTCAAACTAACGCACTGAGGCGCGTGCCTGCGAGTGCATACCAGGCAGATTGGCGCCTGGCGTGGCACCGCCGGCATGACGCGACGAAACGAACGCGGGAGCACACGCGCACCGTGCCACATATCCATGGGCGGGTATCTGGCGCTGGTATGCGGGTATGTGCCACAGGTGATTGATACTTGGTATCTGCTCAGGAACGACGAGAACACATGGGCAATTTTAACGCGCGAGCGTTGATACCCGACATCGGTAGCGTCGACCTGACGAATGCAAAGAATAAAAAACGGCAAATCCCACGTACAGTGGGAATCGATTATATGCGAAGCACGAATGAGAAAGGTTGATATGTCACTTTGAAATCCGCACAACGTTATGAGGTGGAGATAAATGATTCCGTACATGACTTCTGTGTCATGATCATCCTGTTTGGATGTGCCATTTGCCTTCATCTAATCACGTCACGTGATACTAAATTTAGTATATGTTGAGATAGCGAAACCACCACGAGCACAATATGAGCGTAGTATGTTCATGCCCTTACATGACACGCGTGTCAAGATTATCATGTTTGCGCCTGTCATATATTTCGTGATCCATTGACGCCACGTAACACCAAACTTGGTATATTCGGAGCTAGCAAAACGGCCACGAGCGCATCATGAAGGGCGCAACATACTCTAATGTTGCGTTGACGCGCGCGCACGCTGGGCACAGCGACGCTACGTTAGCAAAACGTGAGCACTCTATAGTCTGACGCCAGGCGCGACCAGCGTCCATCGGCGCGGCCCGAGGGCAAGCGGCGCGAAATGCGACATGCTGCCTTTAGCCCCGATGCGTTACCCAGACAACACTGCGTCTCCCTCTTTGCGTGACGGAGGGACGCCGGACGTGCTAAAACGCCCATGCGTCAAAGCAACGCAGCGCGGCGCGCTTATGCCAGTATATGGCCGGACCGGCGCCTGGCGTGGCAACGACAGCATGACGCGACGAAATGAACGCCGGTGAGCACGCGCGCCACGTTACGTCGAAATGTATTGGTGCCTTGACTGTGGCGTGTAGTCATCTTCTCACATGACACGCATCACATGATTACCATGTTTCCACCAGTCACATACCTTCGTCATCCATTGACGTCACGTAATGCCAAATTCGGCATATGTGAACCTAGCGAAACGGCCGCGAGCGCATCATGAGCGTAGCATGTAGTCATGTTACATGACACGCATCTCATGTTTATGATGTTTGCACCAGTATTTTACCTTTGTCATCCATTCACGTACTGTAATACCAAATTTGGTATATGTGACGCTAGCGAAACGGCTGCGAGTGCATTGTTAGCGTGGCATGTAGTCATGTTACATGAAAGCATGTCGTGATTTTCTTGTTAGGGTCTGCAGCTTGTGTTTGCCATGCATTCATGCCATACCAAAGCAGTTTTGCAGCATTCCATGGGAACGAAACCACCGCAACAGCTGCAGGACCATGACATGTAAATCATGACATTCATGACATGCATATCATGATTTTCGTGTTACGACTAGTCAGATGTGTTCTTCATACAGTCACGTTATGTCATACGAAGTTTGGTGTTTATACCGTTATCTAAACGGCCAGGAGAGCTAAAAGACGTAGGCGGCTAGATAGATAGATACGCTCGAAGTCACGGAAGTTCTCTAAGGAATGCTTCGCATTTAAAAGAAGATAAAAGGGGTACGCGTAGGCACGGCAGCGTTGTTTGATGTAAGAGTTGTAATCAAGTGCACACTTCTAAAAACAAATGAGCGGGTAAGAAATGGTCACTCCTTTAGAGTTGGGAAACAATATAGGCAACAGTTAGTGTGCGGTTAACAAAACACGTCATTGCCACGAAACAAAGACGAACCACTACACTCCAACGCTCAGCTTCATGCAAGGGTGGTAGCGGATGTGACAGCGCGGCGTAAAGAAATCTTGTTAGAAAAGCAGATACCTTAAACTCAAGAAAGATATATAGAAGTGCCGTTGCTGATTCTGAAAAAAAAAATGCCTGAAAATGCTGCGCATTCTTCGAACAAAAAGTCGGTGTTGTGAATATTCTGAATCAACTTAAGTGTACTCGTTCATGGCACTGTATAATGACATTATTGACGCTCGAAACTTGTTAGAATATCTAATAGACTTATTTTCTCAAGAGCCTGCGTCACTTCTGTCGAAATTCACTATCTAAAAACCAACAAGGAACGATGAATAAGCACAGCTGCACGCTTACCTTTTATGCAAACAGTGAGCTTCCCGCATGCCAGATAAGTTGCCAGACCAGAAAAGGGCCGCCCGCTAAGAAACTAGCCGCGCCCACGAAAAAAAAAACATCTCTAATGATTGTGACTTCAACAGTAAGCGTGTGACATATTTTAACATTTCAGCAATAGTTTATGTGTGAAAATTCCACAGTGTTCATTGTGGGCGGTAAAGGGAATTCTTCTAACATCAGTTTTCTCCTAAATCTAGCCCTTCTAATGAATTTAGAGGCTGGTAATAAGATGATAATTGGGCCATTCAACGATGACTTAGCTAACGCATCCTTCATTTAATTGAGGAAAATTCCTTTATGCCCTGGTATTCAAACCAATTTAACCAAATGTATATGCAATGGAACTAATGATTTGAAAGTACCCAACAGCCCCGCCGCGGTGGTCTAGTGGCTAAGGTACTCGGCTGCTGACCTGCAGGTCGCGGGTTCAAATCCCGGCTGCGGCGGCTGCATTTCCGATGGAGGCGGAAATGTTGTAGGTCCATGTGCTCAGATTTGGGTGCACGTAAAAGAACCCCAGGTGGTCGAAATTTCCGGAGCACTCCACTACGGCGTCTCTCATAATCATATGGTGGTTTTGGAACGTTAAACCCCACATATCAATCAATCAAAGTACTCAGCACTCGATAGTTCTCACTGCCAGCGAGAGAAGAACACATCGACAACGAATCACTGAAGTTACGGCCGAACAATCGATGCTGTTCATTTGCAGAGAGCTAGAATTTTCGCAAAAATAGAAAAACTGTGGTCTTGAACGCACTTATTTTTCATCGTCATCAGCCACAGCACAAGCAAAAAGTACTTAATACGTTAAATATGTGTAGTTGGTACCTTCCCTATTAGAATAATGATGAATGGCATATGGTATAGCGGCGGATTTCCTACTTCATTAATGTTACGGGGGGCGCATGTGGGTACCATGCATGGGCTGCGCTGGGACGGTCATATGATGGGCGTATTTCATTTTAGGAAACTCCATGGACGTAGTAACTTGCATGTACTGTGCCACACAAAGGACAACACAGAACGGACAAGCCTCCACCCTAATGTGCTTCGCCCCCAAGAAAAAAAGCCAGACGTGAGCTAGATGCGAAGTACAGTAGATGGAAAGCTGGAATTTTCAGGGCACTATGTAAACTCACTTGAGGCTACTAATACTTACATGGCACCCACACTTTAAAGGTACTCGCTACGCCATAAAGCACAATTATTGCCAAGTAAGGAAGGACCCATTGTGCGACTATTCCTCATTTTGCGGAAAAGCTAGGTACCAGCTACACACACCTGTAAGGCATTACTATGTAGACTTTGTTGCTGCCGCGGCTGATGACGATGCCAAAATACTGCCGAGCCCTTTGTAATGGGTTGGAATCTTTAAACGACCTAGTTACGCCGTTGGCATTGAGCGACGCCATGTCGTTATTTTGACCTCCTACCCTACTACACTGCATGCATGAACGGTTTTTACTGAGGTCCCGAAGAAATGGATCTTGAGGGTCAGAAAGGGGGGGGGGGGGGGGTGTAGCGAGTAACTTGCATGTGCTGTGCCAGACAACGAACAAGCCTCGATTCTAAGGCTAAGACGCCCCTTCCCCCCCCTCCCCCCCCCGACTCTGTACTTCATCAAGTATTACTACCTTCACTCTTTGCCGACCTTGATTTGAAAATTGCAAATTTTCTATTACCCATTGTATCTCCTGGCTGCCGTAAGGATTATAAAAATGGCATTGCAATCTAGGCACTCTGTCTACTAATCATGCGACGCATCTGGGCTTTGCCAAATATATATATATATATATATATATATATATATATATATATATATATATATATATATATATATATATATTCTCGAAGTTTTCAAGCGCCGTAATCTAAACCGGCTCACCAGATACACACGAGCACTAATATTCAGTAAACAAACAAACAGAACTATCGTGGAAAAAAATTATGCAATCACACCGTGGCGTGCGCACGCCGCGTGTTCACACAACATTTATTGCAGCATAAACATTACGAGGAGCGAAGCGAAATCATTCTCGGCAGCTCACTGCGGTCCTTCATGAGTTCCAGTATCTCGGTGGAATACTGCACTTCCTCCCGAAACTGCGCTACGTCGCGGTGCTCGTGGATGAAGCCGGCCAGCATGGTGACCAGGGCTTCCTTGACCGAGGGCAGTTCGCTCAGCAGCGGCTGGACACTGTGCGTGGCCAGAGAGAGCAGGGCGCTGAGCAGGAACTGCCGGCAGTCTCCGTCGACGCGCGGCAGCAGGTCGACCGTGTCGCGCGCGAACTCCGAGTCGGCGAGCTTGGCGCGGAAGCTGTCCTCCTGGGCGCACAGCGATGCCACGAGGAAGCTGGCCTTGGTCTTCAGACGCCTGCATGTTGAGCCGGTAAGGAGCATTCGACCATGAAAACGTTCGGAAGAAATCGCCGTATTTATTTCTTCGGATTAATGAGTATTCTCGTCTGTATACTGGCTGATAGATAGATGACAGGTGGGAGCACCAGCCAGATCTTTAAATAATGTTTACACAGAAGGATTTGCCCTTGCTAATGTCGCGATTAAAATAAGAGTATCGCCAATGCATTGAATGAGACTGCCCTCGTTCAGAGTGGTCTTTAAGACTTCACACTTGTGTTTCCTCTTTATGCTTCATTTATGCATATTTGTCTTGCCTTTCTTCCTTGATACGTAAAGGCGTCATGGACCACGTTTCCAAGTAATCATCGAATGACCTCGGTATGAGCTTATTGACTCGCGAATCAGTCACGGCTAATGTATCTGCCGATTTAGTCGAGATTGAGATAATTTGCAGGCGTTTTTAATGTAGTTTCTCTCTTTTTTTTTCTTCGCGATCAGCGCACCGGAAGCTAGGGAAAGAGGATTGACACAGGTGAAAGAGGTTACGTCAGTACGCCCCGTGACATTGAATTTTTTCGATGGTGAATCACCTCTTTGAAGTTTAATTATGAGGATCGCTATAAAAAGAAATTAAGACTGGCAATCAGCAAAGGACGCTATTTGCTCGCCGTCTTCGCAGTTGGTTTTGCCGCAGCGTCAGGCATCTTAAGAGAGTTGAAGACATTATTTCGAGCAGTAATTAGGGAACTTAAAATAATTAGCTTTTCAATTCCTGAAGTTAGGCAGTTAAGTCAAATGGGAGAAGTGAAGCGCTTCATGCGAAGAAGCTATTGGCGCTTTGAGATTTTGCAAAAGTACCCTCTAGTAACAACAGCGAATTAATGAATTTCTCCTAAACTCTGTGGCAAAATCGAAACGTGAAAGAGCAAAACTGCCTTAATCTTCTAAGACGTCCGGAATGAAAGAGCTTTGTCACATCAATCACGAACCGACTTCGTTGTGAGGGTGTGTGGGCTGCGCTTGCAATTACAGCACGCATGACGCACACTCATTAACGAAAGGGGAAGAACTGCACCCCTATAAACACTGTTTCCGACAGTGACATCATTGTAGTCGACTGCCTGTTGCGATCAGCGGTCTCTTGGTTTCGGTTTCGCCGCAGGATAGCGGAGAATTTTATCAATTCACTGTTATTACTATAGAGACCGCTTTTACGAAATCGGAGGTCACTGCCACAGAAACAAGCGTGCATGACCGAGGAGGGGAGGAGCGGCTATCGCTTCTTCGAATGAAGGACTTCAATTGCACCATTTGACTTAATTGCCTAACTCCACTAATCAAAGAGTTACGTATTTTATGTTTCCCAATTCTTGCTCGAACTGATGTCCTCAACCTTCTTAACAAGTCTGTCATATGAGTTATTCTAAGGTCGCAGGTTCGGTTCCTGTTCACGGCAAGTTATCTTCTCACCCACTTTTCTTTCTTCACATTTACTATACGATTTGGTCTAACAACTTCCCCTATACTTTCCTTGGCATTATTGTCTGTTAGATGTTATTTATACAGTGTGAAAACATGAAAAAATGAGCCCATCAGTATACACTTCTTTCCCTTATTTATTACCGAGGTCTCGTACTGGCAGACTTGGTGCATTTAGGTTGTATACGAGGGACTATTCGTCAGCTGCCAGCTCGTAATAAGTTCACGTGCTACGTGATGCCAAACAGGCTCATAAAGAGTGGGCCACACTTGCCACCATGACTACTGGTGGCACTGACTGACACTCCCACGTTTAAATTCACATATATACCCAAGAAAGTGACTGGGGGAATAGCCGCTGTGGTAGCTCAGTGGTAGAGCGTCGAACGCGTTATTCGAAGGTCGCAGGTTTAGTTCCTGCTCACGGCAAGTTATCTTTTCACCCACTTTTGTTTCTTCAGATTTACTACACAATTCGGTCTAATAACTTCCCCTATACTTTTCTTGGCATTACTGTCTGTTAAATGTTATTATATATATATATATATATATATATATATATATATATATATATATATATATATATATTGACGCGTGTGTACTGGTGGACCAAAACGACGATAAGGGGATTTGGCGGACACCAGCAAGTGGAGCTCTGGGTGATCGAAGATCAACAAGGCAATCTTGCTGTTCGGCTGCTGAAAGTCGCTGTGTCAACGTTTATCTGCCTTTGGTTCGCGCTGTACCACGACACTGGCGGAGGTGCTGGGGCGCAACCCTACCTAATGCTCCAGACACCCACTGGGAGCCGTTCATCTAGCTCGGACGCTTTGTCACCCATTGCAACTCCCGTGCACTGGTTCAGTCGGCGGCTGATAGGCCTCGCTCCAGAGTTCACTCCTTCCACGGAACCTCGCAAGTGCCGATTACGTCTCCAAATGGCCAACGCCAGTCCGCAACCGGCGCCCCAAGGCCCCCCGCCAACACAGCCTTCACAGTAACCATCTTTCAACCGCTGGTTCCCGATCACTGTAGTGGCGGCGCCCATGAAGACGTGTACGACTGGCTTGAGCACTATGAGCGTTTCGCCAAGATTAATCTGTGGTCTGAACAAGAAAAGCTCTCACGCACCTATTTCTACCTTGACGGCGGTGCGAAAATTTGGCACGAGAACAGAGAAGCCACTCTGTTAACTTGGGGCGACTTCCGACAACAGCTTGTCGATACGTTCACCAATGTCGATCGACGCGACCGTGCGCAGCAGCTGTTGGAGCTACGGGTTCCAAAACCCAATGAAAGCGTTACTATGTTTGCTGAAGATATGACTCGTCTTTTTCGTCGAGCTGACCCGAACATGAGGGAAGATAGGAAGTTGAGCTACCTCATGCGCGGCGTTAAGGAGCAACTTTTCGCCGGGCCACCCTCCAAGTACCGTAGTTGACTTTACCAAGGAGGCTACGGCTATCGACCGGGCCCTCCATCAACGATGCAGGCAGTATCATCGAATGTCTAGCAGCGCCTTAATCAATGCTGCCGCCATACCTGAGGATCAAAGCTCCCTGCGAGACCTGATTAGGGAGATAGTTCGCGAAGAACTGCAAAAGTTCTGGAATCCAGTTGCTCAAACCCCCGTTGCGTCCATCGTTGAACTGGTACGCGACGAAATCCACCACGCATTTTCTACTGCTGGTCCTGGTGAGGAGCACCGTCCCTTGAGTTATGCCGATGCTCTGCGACGTTCACCATCTGGTACATCGCCGCCATATCACCCAGTGCCGACGGCCCCTTGGTCACCGCCGCAAGAGCAGACCCTGAGCCGACCGCCAAGCCAACCGACGTACCACCAGGCGTCCACAGCAGCACCATGGATATCGTCGCAAGAAGGGAGGCTCAGAAGTCCACCGCTCCGAAGAACAGCCGCATGGCGCACAATCGATCGGCGTCCACTATGCTTTAACTGCGGAGGTACAAGTCATATTGCCCGTCATTGCTGGCACCGCAGTGATTCGTTCCGCCCTCTTCAAACATGGTCTGACGATCGACGTGCAAACGAAGAATACATAACACGCCGGAAGGACGCCTCTTTTCATGGAGCCCGTTTTCACTTTTACGAATACCGTACTTCTGACGAGGAGGCAATACCTACCCGCCAGCCAGGTTTGGGACGTCAATTACGCTCTCCTTCTCCCGCTCATTCACATTCGTCACACCGACGTACCTCCGCTGACCTTAACGCAAGAAGGTCACCCAGCCCGCGCCGGGGAAACTGAGGGCGGCGACCTCCGGGGGTAAGGTTGCAGGCCATGAAGATGACGACGAAAAGCCCCCATTACACGACGCTGTAAATCCGACAAGACGTGAGAGCGACGACATTGTGACCGCCGACCTGAGTGTTTTTCTTGACGGCCAGACAGTAACAGCCTTAGTCGACACCGGTGCCGACTTTTCTATTATCAGTCTGGACCTCGCCATCCGCCTTAGGAAAGTGAAGACGCCATGGACAGGCCCTCAAATAAGGAGGGCAGGTGGTCAGTTATTGATGCCCTCTGGAAGATGCACAGTGAGAATTGACATAGGAGGTTCTTCTTTCGTTGCGTCGTTCGTCGTTCTCGCCGCATGCTGCAAGGATCTAATTAGTGGTATGGACTTCTTACGAGAGTACAGCGCCGTCATCAATATCCCAGACAGTTTGATTACATTCCGCAGCAGTTCGGGCGCACCTGACTGTACACAGGCGCGACCAAACCAATTGCGTCTAACTGATGACGATGTGGTTCTCCCTCCTCGGTCATGCACGCTTGTTTCTGTGGCAGCCGCTATCCAGTTTGACGGCGAAGGAGTAGCAGACCGAATAACCTCGCTCCTCCTCACACACGGCATTTCCGTCGCAAGAGGTATCGTCAGTGTCACCGCTGGACGCACGGACTTGCTTCTGATAAATTTTAGTGATGACCGCCGGCACCTTCCAAAAGGCATGGCCGTCGCTTACTTCGACGATATCACAGACGCAGAAGGCTGCTTGGCAGTAGTCGACGAGGCGCCAAAACTTGATTCAACGCCAGTTCTCGATGTTAGCACTACTTTGCCTAAGAACAAGCGAAAGAGGCTTCTTGAGCTACTGGCCGAATTCAAAGACTGCTTTTCGACAACATCAAGAGTTGGCCGCACGCCTCTAACCAAGCATCAGATAATTACCGAGGACATGGCGAGACCAATTCACCAAAACCCCTATCGCGTGGCTGCAAAGGAACGCGAAGCGATACAAGAGCAAGTCGACAAAATGCTAGAGGATGACGTCATTCAGCCCTCGAAAAGCCCCTGGGCGTCACCTGTAGTCCTCGTTAGAAAAAAAAAAACGGCAGCCTGCGCTTCTGTGTAGATTACCGAAAACTCAATCAGGTGACAAAGAGAGATGTGTATCCACTTCCTCGTATAGATAACTCTCTCGACAGACTTCGACATGCTCGTTACTTCTCATCGATGGACTTAAAAAGTGGGTATTGGCAAATCGAGGTAGACCCAAGAGACTGCGAGAAGACTGCTTTTGTGACACCAGATGGCTTATATGAATTTAGTCTTGCCCTTTGGTTTATGCTCAGCCCCTGCCGCCTTTCAAAGACTTATGGATACCGTACTTTCTGGGTGGAAGTGGAAAACCTGCTTGGTCTACCTTGATGATGCCGCAACATTTGACGAGCACCTTAAAAGACTTGAGGCAGTTTTACAAGCCATACGGTCTGCGGGCTTGACGTTGAAGCCTGAAAAGTGCCACTTTTACTATGAAGAGCTGCAATTTCTTGGCCACGTTGTCAGTCACGCAGGCGTTCGTCCTGATCCTGAAAAGATCGCAGCTGTTGCACAGTTCCCGGTGCTGACTGATAAGAAGGCTGTCCGACGATTCCTCGGACTATGTGCATATTATAGGCGATTCATCGCGGACTTCGCACGCATCGCATCACCGTTAACCCGCCTCACGAGAGAAGACGTTGCTTTCCAATGGAGCAACGAAGAGGAAGCTGCTTTTAAGAACCTCCGCCAGCAACTACAGACGCCTCCAGTGCTTGCCCACTTTGATGAGAAAGCGCCAACGATGCTACACACTGATGCCAGCAATATTGGTTTGGGAGCTGTGCTTGTGCAACTGCAAGAGGGCACACAAAGAGTAATCGCCTACGCAAGCCGAACACTAACACGCGCCGAGACTAATTACTCCAGGACTGAGAAAGAATGCCTCGCCGTGGTGTGGGTGGTCACAAAATTTCGCCCGTATTTATACGGCCGCCCTTTCAAAGTCATCAGCGACCACCATTCACTGTGTTGGTTGACAAATCTTAAAGATCCTACCGGCAGATTAGCGCGTTGGAGTCTCAGGCTGCAGGAGTACGACATGACTGTCGTACACAAGTCAGGGAATCGCCACATGGACGCCGACTGTATATCCCGCTCACCCATTGAACCGGCAACTCTATCCGATGAGGAGGAAACAGCATTTCTCGGTGTGCTTGACTCAACCGCTATTGCACAGCAACAACGTGGTGACCCTGAGTTACTTGCCCTAATTAATTACCTGGAGGGAAGATCTCAGAAGGTACCAACTGTTTTCGTAAGAGCGCCGTCATCATTTTGCTTACGGGGCGGAGTACTGTACAAAAGAAATTTCTCTTCGACAGAATCTGCGTATTCGCTCGTCATTCCAGCAGCCCTTCGCTCCGAAGTACTCGAAGCATGCCACAACGAGGTGACTTCAGGCCACTTAGGTTACACAAGAACGTTGGCTAAAGTACGGCAGCGCTACTTCTGGCCAAGATTGACCATAGCCGTAAAACACCATGTTCGTACTTGCCTCGACTGCCAGCGACGGAAGTCACCGCCGACTAAACCAGCTGGCCTCCTGCAGCCCGTGCAGGTCCCAAGAACACCATTAGACCAGATTGGCTTGGATATTTTGGGCCCACTTCGTACTTCTACTGCTGGGAACTGCTGGGTTATTGTCGCGACTGATCACCTTACCCGTTATGCTGAAACAAAGGCTATCCAGAGAGGTACAGCAGCGGAGGTGGCACAATTTTTTATCGAGAACGTTGCCCTGCGGCATGGTGCACCAAGCGTCGTAATCACAGACAGAGGAACCGCATTTACGGCAGCTCTTTTAGAACAAGTCCTCATGCATAGTGGAACAACCCATCGTAAGACCACCGCCTACCACCCGCAAACGAACGGGCTTACAGAGCGCCTGAACAAAACAATTGAAGACATGCTTTCAATGTACGTAGACGTGGAACACAAAAATTGGGACGAAATCTTGCCATATATCACGTTTGCATACAACACTGCCAAGCAAGAAACAACCCAGATGACCCCGTTCAGCCTAATTCACGGAAGGGAAGTACGAACCATGTTAGATGCGATGCTAGCGCAGGAATGCGACGACATCGAACCGGACGCCGAGATGTTTACAGAACGAGCGGAAGAAGCAAGGCCACTAGCACGCCTGCGAATACAGCCACAACAAGAGTACGACGCGAGCCGCTACAATTCTCGCCGCAGAACAGTCGTTTACCAGACCGGCGACAGAGTATGGGTTTGGACGCCCATACGGAAACGAGGACTCTCTGAAAAGCTCCCAAGGAGATACTTTGGGCCATATCTAGTACTGCGACGACTGAGTGATGTTACTTACGAGGTCGTCCCCGACAGTTCATGTAGTACGAGGCTTCGCCAGCGCCGTCCTGAACTAGTTCACGTTGTGCGCATGAAGCCTTATGAAAGGTAGTGACTGCGCAAGAAACTTCTTAAAGAACAGACAAAACAAAACTGCACTACTGGTTTAGCATCGGGGCGATGCTCATTAAGGGGGAGGGGCAAATTACGCGTGTGTACTGGTGGTCCAAAACGATGATAAGGGGATTTGGCGGACACCAGGTAGTGGAGCTCTGGTTGATCGAAGATAAACAAGGCGATCTTGCTGTTCGGCTGCTGAGAGTCGCTGTGTCAAGGTTTATCTGCCTTTGGTTCGCGCTGTACCGCGACAATATATATATATATATATATATATATATATGTAAATATATATATATATATATATATATATATATATAAATATATACATATATATATATATATATATATATATATATATATATATATATATATATATATATATATATATATATATATATATATGTATATATTCATATATATATATATATCTTGTAAGGCAACGTTTCTGGCTGCAAGACACTTTTACTTGCCGAGTCTCTGCCCCACAACACAGGTCAGACTGATGATGATGAGTATGTACATATAAGATGACGCGTATGAATAATGCTCACACTTATTTCCCCCCCCCCCTCCCGCGTAAGCGGCCAGCCCGGACGCGTATAGATGGAAACGGAACGTCGAACGAATGGCTTCAGACGCGATACGTGGGCAATCTCCGAACCACGACAGCAACGATCCGAAGAAAGGTCGGTGGAAGTGAGACGATAGTTCACTGGGGACGTTTGTCCATTGATTGTATATGATCCAATGAAGCGTTACTGAAACTTGTCACAGAATCCTGGAGTACGAATGGGCGTCCAAAGCAACACTTCATCCTCCGGACTGAAGGAGACGTCGCGATGAGAGCTGTCGTAGCGTTGCTTGCGATCTTGCTGATTGGCTTCTGTATTAAGGCGAGCCTGTTGCCGACATTCTTCGAGCCTTGTGATGAACTGCTGTGATACGGTTGCCGAGGCGTCGGTTGGCACATTTATGAAAGAGACATCGATGGTGAATGTCGGTGAACGGCCGTACACGAGGTAGAAAGGCGAGCAGCCAGTAGTTCTTTGAACAGCGGTGTTATGGGCAAACGTCCCAAAAGGCAAAATTGTATCCCAGTTGTTGTGGTTTGGTGCGATGTACATCGATAGCATGTGTGTTAGTGTCCGCTGAAATCTCTCTGTCAGCCCATTAGTTCGGGGATGGTAGGCTGACGTCGTCTTATGTACTGTGCCACAGGTTGTGAGCAGGGTTTCGATTATGGTGGACAGGAACGTCTTGCCGCAATCACTCAGGAGGACGCGAGGTGCACCGTGACGCAATACAATGGCGTTTAGAAAAGTCTGCGACGTCTGAAGCAGAACTTGTGCGTAGTGCAGCAGTCTCTGCGTACCGTGTCAGGTGGTCGACAGCAGTCACAATCTAACGATTACCTGCTGGCGTGATGGGGAGAGGTCCGAGTATGCCAACGATGGTAAATGGAGTCTCAGGACACGGGGTAGGTTGCAGAAGGCCAACAGAAGACGAAGTTGGTCGCTTCCGCCGTTGACACAGATGGCAAGATGCAACGTACTTGGCCACAAAGGTAGAGATGCCTGGCCAGAAGAAACGGTTTCTGATGCGGCTTTGTGTTTTGTGAAATCCCAAGTGGCCTGCACATGCATGGGTCGTCGTGAAAGGCTTCGAGGACTTGATAACGTAGAGAACGCGGAAGTACTGGAACCCAGCGGTGTTCATCAGTAGTGTAAACATAACGATGGAGCACATTGTTATCGAGCTTAAATTGCCGTAGTTGTCAGCGCAATCTAGCATTAGGAGTAAGTGATACGCCATTTAGGCGTTGTATAATGCGATTGCAATATGGATCATCACGCTGGCGTGTGGCGAACTCGGTGTAGCGATTTGAAGCCGGCGTGTCGATAACCGCAAGGTGTGATAATGTGTGGGGTGACGCAGTGCCTTGCCCACCACACGAGCAATAAGCTGACGTACTTGATGATGAAAGCGGAAGGGGGCAGTGAGAGAGAAAGCATCTGCATCTTGGTGTCTTTTGCCAGACTAATAGATGACGTCAAAATCGTACTCTTGTAGGCGGAGCACCCAACTACCGAGGCGACCAGACAAGTTTCTCAGTGTCGAGAGCCAGCACAAGGCGTGGTCGTCTGTAATAACCGTGAAGTGGCGTCCGTAAAGATATGGTCAAAATTTTTGTATGGCCCAAACGACAGCAAGGCACTCCTGCTCAGTTATGGAGTAGTTCTGTTCAGCATCCGTAAGAGCACGACTAGCAGATGCTATAACTCTTTCCCGTGAAGTGGCATCCAGCTGTAGAAGAACTGCACCAATGCCATGGCCACTCGCGTCGGTGTGCAGACAAGTAGGTGCGTTCTCGTCGAAATGGCACAGAACAGGGTCGGACGTTAAAGCATTCTTGAGGGCTTGAAAGGCACGCTCGCAGTCGTCGTTTCAAGCGAAAGTTGATACGGATGTGAGCAGCTTGTGCAGTGGCGACGCGATGGCAGCAAAATGACTAATGAAGCGGCGGAAGTAAGATGCCAGGCCCAGGAAACTTCGTAGGTGTTTCTGATTTTCTGGCTGAGGGTAGCGTATCACGGCAGCAAGCTTGTCAGGATCTGGACGAATGCCATCTTTGCTGACAAGGTGGCCCAACACCTTAATGGTCTTGTTGGCGAAATGGCATTTTTTTTGTGTTAAGCTGAAGTTCAGCACTAGAAATACATGTCAAAACTTCGTCCAAACGATCAAGATGCTGATGAAAAGAAGTGGAGAAAATGACGATGTAATCTAGATAACAGAGACATGTTTTCCATTTTAGGCCGCGTAGAACTGTGTTAATCATGCGTTCAAACGTGGCAGGAGCGTTACATAAACCGAATGACATGACGTTGAATTCGTACAGCCCGTCTGGTGTTGCAAAGGCAGTTTTTTCTTCGTCCGCTTCGTGCATAGGTATTTGCCAATAACCAGACCGTAAATCGAGGCTGGAGAAAAATTCAGCGCCTTGCAGAGAGTCAAGTGCGTCGTCGACTCGTGGCATCGGCTAAACGTCTTTGCGCGTGATCTTATTAAGTGCTCGATAATCGACGCAGAATCGCACCGAACCATCCTTCATATATATATAAACAATCGTTTGAATAATTAAATTGCGATAAACAAAAAAAGACACAAGGCATAACATGGATAAACAGAATGCAGAAACGGAGTGATATGCTAAAAAATGAATAATCGATAAGAGCAGGCATGTTTCAAAGATGATTGAAACTTTTGTAATGATAACGTTTGTAGTTCACGGTTGAGAGCATTCCCAAAGGAAATTGTGATGAAACAGGCACTTTGCTTGCCATAGTTCATCGCGACTTTGGGTAGCGAAAAATTGTTTCGCATAGAAAACCTGTTCTTATTCTTATTTATGAATCGACGGATTGAAAGGGAGGCAAGCGAAACTTGGTGGTTCATGACTTTATGCAGCAAGACCATGAGGCTAGCTTTGTATGTGGAAACAGGATATATATTCAATTCTAGAAATAGTGGCTTCGACGATGAAACAGGGGTGAGAAGGCGAACACTTTGAGCGCGTGCTCCTAGATTCTAACCAAACAAGAGATGTGGATATAAAAAAGAAATTTTCCTCCAGTGGTAACACAATATGAGATTCGTGCGTGGATAAACGCATGATAAATTGAGAAAAGTCTTTGACTGGAGAAGCTTGAACGCGTTTTAATTAATGTCCTTATGACCAAGCCAATTTTTAAACTACCGAATCGACATGTGTGTTGAACTTCAGATGGAATTCTACAATGACACCCAGGAAATTCACAGAACTTATTCGTTTAATTTCAACATTGCTTATCCGTGCGTCACTAATGCAGGCAGATGTCACTAATTTATGAGGAGAATGGAAAGCTATGAGCTGAGAGTTTACAGGGTTTATACTTATACAACTTTTAAGACACCAGTCTTCAAGCTACTGTGTAGTTTACCTTATCTAAAAGCTCAGGGTTGTTAGAGGAAAGAACTATGATTGTCGTGTCGTCGGCGTACACAAAATACATAGCACAAGATAAGTAATTCGGCAGGTCGGTATAAAACGTCAAAAACAAGAGCGGACCAAAAATTGATCCATGCGGTACAGCTTTGGTGATCCGATTATGTTGAGAAAAGGTGGAATTGGTAAAGACACTTTCACATTAGTTTGAAAGAGAATCTTATAACTTGCGAAAACGGACCAATATTACCGGAACTAACTTAGACAACAGAACTTGATGGTTACTATTGTCAAAGGCGTTTTTTTTAAATAAATGAACATTGAGCCGCTTAATAGTCTCCTGTAGAAATTCGTTCGGATCCCGCAATAAAAAATAATGCCAGCGTGTTCTGTTGAAAGACCTGCACCCAAACTGTGACGAGAACAGTATGTTAAGTTTTACGAAGTAGCTAGGCATACAAACTTGGATTAACTTTTCTACTATTTTGCTATAATATGGGAGTGTATAATTTAGCCTGCAGTTTTTAACTAACGTCGGATCGCCCTTCTTTAGTGTAGGAACTACTTTAGCGACCGTGAGTTGTCTGGGAAAAATTCTTATCTCAAAGGTCAAGTTGACTTCATGGCAGATAGCTTCAGCCGTAACGTGTTTGACTGATTTATTATGTATTGAGTATATGTTAACTGTAAAGGCCAGCTCCTCTATTTTTAGATGTTTAATGAGCATCAGCACTTCTTCAGTTGTGCAAGGACGCAGGAAGCAAGATTAGAGTTGCCTTTCCAGCTGTAGCACTCGGAGACAAAAGACAAAAAAATAAGTTACAAAATAATGTCACGTATTAGTCATGGCGTGGAAGATGGTTGTGATGATTTTAATAATGGGAAAGAACACGTTTATTAGGCGGAATCGCACCACTAAAAGAAAGCTGCACACAATGGTATTGGTGGGGGCGAATGATGTGTTCGGAGGCCGTCGGGGGATAGATAGCACGCTGAATTTCCAGGCAGCGTCAACCACTCGAGACACGCCCCCCCGAAACAGATGCGTGCGCGTCACCGCGTTCATGCCAGATGAATCGCCGCATGTGTCGTATCACCAAAAGAGATAAGGCTGCTGGCCGGCATGCACAAAACGAGCAACTAAACGCTTCGCGGCAATACGGTACTTATCTCTTCGGTATTTTGTACTATTTTGTTGTCGATAGCGACAGTCTTGAAGACAGTTGTCTTGTTATCACGATATAAAAAAGCATTGACTATATTCCACTTCTGCTTGACGCCTGTGCAAGCGCCGATTTTCTGTTCAAAATTTTTTTTCGCTTGCTTTAAGGCACCGTTTGAGTGCGCTGAAGCAGTCTGGTAACGTTCTTCAAGTCAGGTGTTGAATGGCTGCCTTTTTATTTTACGATATCGAATATATTTCTTAAGAAGGGATACTAAGAGATCCGCTGACACCCACGAGCAACGTGGTGTACCATATCGCTTGGCAAAATGGTCATTTTCAGTGCTAACTTTTACCACTTTTAATATATTCAAGATAAGTTCACGCAATGCTAGTCCAGCATCAGAAAACACATAGAATGTTAGAAAAATTAGTGTGTTCTATTACTTTGCATTGACGTGATTCACAAAATAAGCGTTTTTATAGGCAGTGTAAGTTGCTGCAGATATTCGCTCAAATAATAACCGTGCACGTTGTCATACTTCCTAAGACATGTTTGAAAAATCTTCACCAGATGACCGCAAACAGTCATGGTCACAACAGCATTGTGAAAAGAGGCGTCGGTAGGCAAGGGCGCAAGTGCTTGTCCCGAAAAGAACGTTCTATGACCTAACCAGTGCCTCCCTGTAACTTTCTTTAAAGGACAGATACGCCACAGTAGTCCAGTGGTGCTATACTGCGGAGCCAATGCCACGGCATTGAATGCCGGTCAAGCATGGCGACCGCATTTCAACGTAGGCGAAATGCGCAATGCCCATGGGCAGTGCTCATGGGCATGCCGTGCATGCCCATGAGCATGCACGGCATGCTACCCAATGCCATGGGTAGCATGCCGTGCATTTTAAGATGGCTGTAGGAGGTTGATCGACCCGTGAACTCGCATAGGAAAATGTAGGACGGACGGATGAACAGTGTCAATTTTCATGAAAGGGAACACGTTGGCGCGTGGCCTGCCCGCTCCGGCAGCTGCTGGCGGCGCGTTCAAGTGGAAGCGAGCAAAACAACCATCCGTTGCTGATACGAAACCAGCGGCAAGATTGCAGCCCCCTCCCCCTTCAAGGTGATTACGCGAGAGCCGGTAATCGCCTTGAAGGGGAGGTGTTGCAATCTTGCCATATCCTATATCAGCAACGAATGGTTGTTTTGCTCGCCGCGATGTGACGCGAAAACAGACTGTGGTGGCTCTCGCTTCCGCTTGAACGCGCTGCCAGCAGCCGCCGGAGCGGGCAGGCCACGCGCCACCGTGTTCCTTTTCATTCAAATTGAACGGCACTCCGAGATAATTCTTGCCGAGCCTGTCTGACGGATCAGCATGGATCAGCCGCAGTAGTAGGCCAGTAGCGAGGAGCGCACCATCTGAGCTGCACGGGAGCGAATGTAGAGATGGTTTGAAAACATACTACGCCATCCTCATTACTTGCGCTGTCAGCATCATGGAGTTGCTTCTTCATCGGAGCACAAGCATCTAAGGGCCAAACCTCATAAGCGCGGAAATGCACGCGACAGCGACGAGCGACGCGACGTAGATCGTCTTCGCGCGATCGGTCGCTAGCGCAGGCAAACCTCTTTCACGCGACGGCTTCGGCGAGTGAATTCCACTATTGCTGGCATGAGGCCGTCTACTCTCACCAAGTAAGCCGCGTAGTGAGCGGCATGCAATTTAAAAATAAGATATATTGTTGTGTAATGGAACGAAAAGCGTTTATTATTGCCTTGCAGCACTTTTTTTATATGCACATGCATAAACATTGTGTTATTTCTTGTTGCGTATACGTGCCTCGGGCAGGGTGACGTGCACCTATGTAGTCTTTGTCTTTTCCGGTTTTTCGCTATTGGCTGCTTGAGCCCAGCACTTCCGGACGATGAGCGACGGTTTCCAAATATGGAAAACCGAGCCATCGCGCGAAAACGAGCACGCGACACGTCGCGCGAACGCCCTGTTTCGTTGCTCATAGCATCGCTCGTCGCTGTCGCATGCATTTTCGCGCTTATGAGGTTTGCTCTTAAATCATTTCATTGGCAGCACAAGCGGCCCTTCCGCTGCCATATTAATTTTTGTTTTTTGCCCGAGCAATGCCCCCAACTCCTCCGAACCTTCTAGAATCATCTTTCCCGTAAGGGATGGGGCGGGGTGGTTTGTAGGGATTTTACGGTATAATAATATTAACCAGATGTCTCACCCGAGACGTTCAAATACAGATGTGCTTCAAACGCTTGCACACAGCAGAACAAATGCCAGACAATCCAGTCCCACTTCTACTGAGTATACTTCCCTCTTTAAATTGGCCGCCTTAAATATGGCACGAGTCTGTACTTGCTTTATTACTGACTAAATTCAATGATAGGTCTATTATAATGGACGTATCCTTTTGGATCATAGTGTATGCTACATTGATAGTTCACTGTGTCACATTTACAATGACAAATTGTGTTTCTAACCACTTTGTGCTGTTTGAAGCTGTATTAGCACAGTCAAAATGTTATTTCTTAGAAGTCGCGCTGTTATTCTTTGTTCTTCCTTTATATGTAATAAACTTGTAACTCTTGCACGAACTTTACGTACGCCCTTGTGTTCTGTGCTGCCTCACTATTAGTGCGACGTATGAGCGACAACGCCTCAGTCAGAAAGACAATGTTCTGCATCTAGCCTTGGTATACAAGACAAGCTCCAAGTCGGAAGTAAAACATCTGAATCTTCATCTCACCTGTTGGAGGTTTCGAAGAGGGTCCTTCGCAACACGGCCGGACCTCCGAGCTTCTCGAAGTTTGCGTAGCCGTCCCTGTTCTGCCGCACCATGCAAGACAGGGCGTACAGGGCCTTGCAGCGCACCTCGTCGTCCGTGTCGGAGTCCAGCAAGCGCATCAGCCGGCGTGCGCTCAGGAACGCCGCTCGCTGGCAGTGCGGGTTGTTCTGCACGAGCTCGGCGATCAGCGCGCAAGCCTCCACGCGAACCAACGAGCTGGGGTAGTCGAGAAGATCGGGGAACACCTGGTGCAATGTAACGGTTCCGGAGAAATTTGATTAAAAGGCCGTCATTGAACCTAGTGGAACATTGCTGAGTATACTTAACAACCACGCTTGCACACGCACGCGCGTGAAAACGAGAAAGCGGAAAAAGAACTGCAGCTTACACTACGTCTTCTTTTCGCGCCATTGTTCACGAAAGATGCACGAACAACCGCGTCATCGAAGGTTGATAACCCGGACTTATGAAGATTGTTGTTAGTAGTCTAGTGCGGACATGTTCCTAGGAACACAGACCTTCACGCACGTAGCTGTGTGCCGACTTGGTTGGCGCTATCTGTCATAAGTGGGCGGCTGTAGATTTTGACGTGTAGGACTCAAAATATTTGACTATTTTTCCACTACTGCTTGGTATCTGCTCATAAAGACAACAATCATCTGAATCTCTGGCGCTGATATTCCTTGAACTGCTTTCTAGGAATATTTTTTTATTATGCCGTGTTGTACAGTCCTCTGCCATTTCGCCTCCATCGAAATGCCACCGCCGCGGTCAGGATCAAACCTGCGACCTGCGGGACAGCAGCCGAACCCCCTTGCTGGCTGATCCACCGAGGAGGACCTTGAACTGCTTTCGAGCATAGGCGTGCGCGTAGAGGGGAGGCTGGAAGGCGGGTGCCTCCCCCCCGCCCCTTATAATTACCTTAAGAGGCGGGAGGGAGCGGCAAAGCCAGACCTATACGTTGACATATTAGGGAAGGTTTGCTGTGGCACGGAAGATGAGCCCCCACACACTGACAGGACAGGGAGGTAGAGGAGGATGCTGCAATAAACCTTGCCCCCCCCCCCCTCTCCTGAAGAGGAACCTTGCACACACCTAAGCATTCGAGCATTGCTTGTTTACTACTGGCGTAACAGAATGTCAGAGATTACTGCTGGCTCGCACGTGACGTAGACGCAATGGACAGCAGGCACTGTACTATCGCGAACACTTGCTGCTGTCCTGGTTGAATTTGGCGTGGTTAGTACCGTCAACAAAAACGTTTTTCCCCTTTGGAACTCTAACATGGTCGCTTCAGTGACGTCAACGCAAGCTGTCCATACCTGGAAGCCACCCATCCTCTCGAAGTCCTTTGCGTAATCGACCACGTCGATGTACTGCTGCACGTTGGCGATGCAGGCGACGAGCACGCGGCCGATGTTGCGCGACTCGAGCAGGCACTCGCGGATGTTCTGCAAGCTGCGCCGCATGTCTTCGTACGGGTTCACCAGCAGCTCCTCCATGGCCCGGCTCAGCCAGCGGATGCGGCCCGTGTCCAGCCTCTGCGGGTCGGCGACGGCCATCTCCCTGGACTGCCGTCGCTCTAGGTCCTCAGCCATGGTTTCGCCTATGATCAAGCAGGATATCCACGTTGAGGCTGTTGCCGAGTGGTCGTTTGCCTAGGCGACCGTGGCAGGCACTCACGGTGCATAGATGCGCACCGGATACTAGCAAGCTGCTTCTTCTTCTTTTTCACCTTTTGCCCATCCTGTTCTTCTTGCACCACGTGACACACTGAGGCTGGAATTCTGAAGCTAAGCTTTATTACTGTAAGCTTCGCCTCTATTGGAGATTCAAAAGAGTAATATACTTATATAACATTCAGGTGTCCATCGTTCAGTAAGAAATAAGGACGATATCAATGCGCCTATTGACGTGAGAATCTGATGAAGATGATGATGATGATGATTCCACAGCCGTGGCTCGTACCCACTCAGGGGGATCGGCCAAGGATCGATGACTTAATTCAGTAAGATTTGTTTTTAATATCGAAACCACCCACCAGAAAAAAGAAAGAAAAAAAAGACACCCTAGGCAGAATGAAAGGAGTGCAAGAGTTGTTTGTCACTCGTTTAGATAAGACAATTATTCATTACATTGAATCTACATCTGCGTCTTCGCTTCATAGAAAATGAATGTACCATGGTCGGTAACAACATTATTGATAGTATTGCAGATAAATATTTCAGGCTTTTTTTGACGCAATAGCGTAAAAGATCTCGCTTCGCGGAAATTCCGAAGTCGGCGTCGTCGGTTGTGAGTGAAGAATCATCTTGTTTTTGACCTAAAAATCAACAAAAATACAAGAAAAAAAAACAACTGCAAAAATTTGTCTGAGAGAGAATCGCATCCAGGCCGTCTGAGTAACAAACAGTGTTCTGCCTTAAAGCCACCTTATTGGGGAAAACAGGTAAGGTGAGAGAGAGAGAGAAGTGAACGTTTATTTTCGAAACAGTGCCCCGAGCAATGCCCGGTGTCACGCTGATGTGGGAGGGCTCCTTAGTCCAGGAACCCTCTGGCTTTTAGTGCCCTCTTGGCCCTGGCGACGAGTAGTTGTTGGTCTCCCAGGTCCTCGAGGGTGAGCTTCGCCTCCCACGTTTTGGTTAGGTCTTCGTTCGTCCGTCCTGCTTCATTATCAGTCGTGCGTTAACCAGTACGAAAAAAACACTTTATGAATGGTATGTAGCAGGAGGTGTCTCCTTAACGCGCGTAATATTGCGTGACAGAAGCGTGTAATCACGCCAGGCGTCAAAACATGGGCATTGTGCCACTTACTAATTCCTACCTTTTACAAGGCGCTCTCACACACGTTCGCGTGTTACCTTACGGACGCGTAGTGGGCCCTTCACTGGGTACATAACGATTGTATGTACAGCCGTCAGCACCTTTAACTAGAACGCTCCTAGGCGTGGCCTCCGCTCACTTGGACTGAGGTCAGCGCCGCCAAGCGTTGAAAATGATATGCTTGCTGCAGTTAACGATATATGGAGCACGCGTCAGTTTTACTAGTAAATTTATGTTTCCAGTCTGCCTGACCACCGGGTCGAATGCACTCACTTGGCACCCCGTTTTCGCTATAAGTTTCGCTCGTGGCTACGCTATCGCGCGTGCCCATGGCGTTCGTTGTCGTATACCTATCTCGACAATGAACTAGTGATGTGACAGCTGACGTATCTTCGGAGTTTGAATTCGCGGCTGCTGCTCAAAATAATTGATTGATATGTGGGGTTTACCGTCCCAAAACCACCATATTATTATGAGAGACGCTGTAGTGGAGGACTCCGGAAATTTTTACCAGCTGGGGTTCTTTAACGTGCACCCAAATCTGAGCACACGGGCCTACAACATTTCCGCCTCCATCGCTGCTGCTCAAAATAAATGACATGTATAAAAATCCAAGCAAACACACGCTCGTGGCGTTTGTAGAAGTTGCACAAAAATAAATGTGGAATGCCGCGGTGTTGTTCGTGTTCTGATTCATTAATTTTCAGACAGCGTGAATTGAACTGTTTTCGCAATTAAGATTTTGCCTTCCTGTTCAATTTATCTGATCGAATGCGGAATACGCAGAGAGTGCTTAAAGCAGGAATGAACGTTTGCGCTGATGTACTGACAGTGAGGTTTTCGTGCTATATGTTGTACCGTTATTTTTGTGTAAGTCATCGTGAGGGCCTGACGTAGCAGTTAAATAATATGTGGAATAAGTCGCTACGTTCAGCGGTCATCCTTTTCGTCGAACGATTCGCGCATCGAAGGGATTAAAAAATGGTTCAAATCGACGGACCTTGCAACAATTCACAGGGCGACGCACTTTTATGCACCTTTGTTCGCCTGCGGCGAGGTCACTCTTCTACGAGGTCAGTCCAACGACGTCTCCTTGTCAGCGTGGGACATGTACACGTTCCCGCAGGGAACCGCTGCTCTTACCGGCAAAATGACTTCTCGCTATCTCTAAGAATAAGGCACGAATATTTTCGCAACAAATATAGACGCATTCCCCGAAATTTCTTACAGTCAATGTTCAGGTCTCTTTTTTTCTTTGCGCTACAAAGCTATAATTTTGAATGGTATCGAACGGCGTCGAGGCGGGCGTGGCTATGGTGCCAGGAAGGTCTTTGCGGATTGGAGGTTCGGTAAAGTCTAATTGTACTGTATCGTTCGAAAAATATGGGGTGGCGTGTTCTTTCTTTCATTTCGTGAAAAGACCACGTGATTAGATTGCCAATAATAAAAAAATATGATGTCTACATGACGTGATTCCCGATGTCGTTGACAACTCCTGTCTTTGGTGCGGCGAGGATCATGTCATTGTGTGGCTCAGTTTCGCGGCGATATGGTGGATGGAGACGGTCGTGTCGTGGGGTCGGTGCTAGAAACTTTTAAACGTTAATGAGATCTCAGTCGCACTGAGTGATTGCTAAAATACGCAAGTTTAAAACCCAGAGGAATACGTAAGTGAAGAGTTGCTTGTTTAAACTTATTTGATTAGAGTTTTTTCGGTGCGTAGATGAACGGGCAATAGAGCAGAGAAAGACAAAAAAAGCTAGTCGGTTAAAGGGGCCTTGCAAGACTTTTTCAAGTAGCCACGGAATAGATTCACTGAAAGAGCTTATTGTTTCATGGATGCCCCGCCGCATGAATATTTAGAATCCCTCCAGTACGAGCGCAGTTACAAAAATTGTCGCACTTAGCAATCGCGATCTCTTCTGTCTTCCCGACGAAAGTGCTGGAACCTAAGCAGGGAGGGACGGCACGGGCAAAGAAAATACGTTGAGGACGCCTCATGACCTTCTGCACTTTTATATGTGAAGCGTTTCTTAGTGAACTGCAGCGACTTAGCGTGCATCTATCTATCTATATATCTGTGTAGCCGCCTACGACTTTTAGCTCACCTGGCCGTTTCGATAATGGTATCAGTACGAAACTTGGCATGGCATAACATGACTGTATCAGAAACATATTTGACTAGTCACAACTTAAAAGCCGTGGCATGGATGTCATGAATGTCATGATTTACATTTCATGGTCCTGCAGCTCTTGCAGTGGTTTCGTTCACATGGCATGTTGCAAAACTGCCATGGTATGACATGATTGCATGATGAACACAAGAAACAGACCCTAACATGAAAATTATGACATGTGTGTCATGTAACAACATAATTACATGCGACGCGCATGATGTGCTCGCGGCCGTTTGGCTAGCGTCACATATACCAAATTTGGTATTATGGTACGTGATTAACTGACGAGGGTATGTGACTGATGCAAACATGATAATCTACAGGTCCATGTCATGTAACAACATGAATGCACGCCACACTCATGATGCGCTCGCGGCCGTTTCACTAGCTTCATATATACCAACTTTGCTATTACGTGACATGAATGGATGACGAAGGTATGATACTGGTGTAAACATGATGAACATGGGATGCGTGTCACGTAACAGCATGACTAAATTCTACGCTCATGATGCTCTCGCGGCAGTTTCGATAGCTTCACATGTACCAAACTCGGTATTACGCGACGCAAACGCACGACATAGGCAAATGACACATACAAAATTGATAATCACGACATGCGTGTCATGTAACAACATGACTACATGACTCCACTCATGATGCGCTCGTGGCCGTTTCGCTAGCTTTACATACGCCAAATTTGGTATTGCGTGAGGTCATTGAATGACGAAGGTATGTGACTGGTGCAAACATGACAATCATGAGATGCGCGTCATGTCAGAACATGACTACATGCCACAGTCAAGGCGCCAATACATTTCGACGTGACGCGGTGCGCGTGCTCACCGGCGCTCATTTCGTCGGGACACGCCGGCGTTGCCACGCCAGGCACCGTCCTGCCATATACTCGCCGGCGGGCGCCACGCAGCGTTGCTTTGACGCATACGCGTTTCAGGGCGTCCGGCATCCCTTCGTCACAAAAAGAGGGATATGCAGTGTTGTGTGGGTACCGCATAGGCGCGAAATGCAGCATGTCGCAATTCGCACCGGTTGCCGTAGGGCCGAGCCGACAGACGCTGGTCGCGCCCATCGCGCCTGGCGCCAGACATTAGAGAGTTTTAGTACTGCGTACGCTGCGTACGTGGTGGCGTTGCGTACGTAAGGACGCCACGTTCTGCGTAGTCCGCATGCGCAGACCGCAGCGCGCACGTATCGCGTTACGTACGCAGCCGCTACGTACGCACGCATGAGATGCGTGCGTGCGTACGTATGAGGTGATCGCGCCGCTCTCGAACAAGTTCGCGAAAGCGCGAGACTTCGTTTTGCAAAATGGCGGCATTGAAGGCAAGCACCGACTGGCTCTGCGGCTTAAAATATGGCCATAATCTGGCTATAACACTTGGATTGGCTCACATTGGCTGTCAACAACACGTGCTTCTATTTTGATCTACCAGATGGCGCAACACGCTTCACGCTCGTTACGTACGCGGGTACTACGGTGTATTAAAAGCCGATTAGTGGCAAACGACGCCACGTAACGCAAGGCGCTTGCGTGATGCGTACGTAGCACCATTCCGCAGTACTAAAACTCTCTATTGAGTGCTCGCGTTTGCTAACGTAGCGTCACTGTGCCCAACGCGCGCGCGCGTCAACGCTACATTGAAGTATATTGGGCCATTTGTGATGCACTCGCGGCCGTTTTGCTAGCTCTACATATACCAACTTTGGTGTTACGTGACGTCAATGAAGGATGAAAGTATATGACTAGTGGAAACATGATAATACTGACACGCACGTCATCTAAGAACATGACAACATACCATGCTGATAGCGTGCTCATGGTCATTTCGCTAGCTCCACATATACTAAATCTGTTATCACGTGGTGGAATATATGACGAAGGTAAACAACACATCCAAACATAAAAGTAAATGACACATCCAAACATGATAATCATGACATCGAAGTCTTGTACGGCATCATTTACGTCCACCTCGTAGCGTTGTGCTGATTTTAAAGTCACATATAAAGTTTTCTCATTCGTTCTTCGCATATCAGCAAATCTCATTGTACGTGGGATCTGCCAATTGTTTTTCTTTTGAAATGCGAATGCATTTCTTATTCGGACTAGGTCAGGCATCCGGCGCTTTCCGCGGCGGTGTCCGCGCCGGCAAGTGTAATCTCTCGGCTCTCACCCCCTCTTCTATAGCAACTGCTGCTGGTGCGTGCCCTTATCCTTTTCTCTCGCAAATGGAGCCTGTGGTGCGAGAGAGCGTAGGAGAGGGTGCATGCTGTGCTTCAGCGCTATTTTAAATGCGAAGCCTTTTTTACCGAATCTCGGCGACTTTGCACGTATCTATCTATCTATCTATCTATCTATCTATCTATCTATCTATCTATCTATCTATCTATCTATCTATCTATCTATCTATCTATCTATCTATCTATCTATCTATCTATCTATCTATCTATCTATCTATCTATCTATCTATTTAGCCACCTACGAGATTTAGCCCTCCTGGCCATTTCGAGAATGGTATTGATACCAAACTTGGTATGGCATAACAAGATTGTATGAAGAACGTATATGACTTGTCATAACATGAAATACATGACATGGATGTCATGAATGTTATGATTTAAATTTCATAATCCTGCAGCTCTTGCGGCGGTTTCGTTCACATGACATGTTGCAAAATTGATATGGTATTACATGATTGCATGGCGAACACAAGCGCAAGACCGTAACACGAAAATCATGACATGCGTGTCATGAAACAAACAAGAGTACATGCCAAACTCATGATGCGCTTCCGGGCGTTTCGCTAGCGTCACATACACCAAATTTGGTATTATGGTACGTGAATGGATGACGTAGGTATGCGACTGGCGCAAACATCATAATCATGAGATGCGTGTCATGTAACAACATTACTACATGCCATGCTCATGATGCGCAGGCGTCTGTTTCGCTAGCTTCAATTACTAAATTTGTTATTACGGGATGTGAATGAATGACGAAGGTATATGACTTTTGCAAACATGATAATCATGAGGTGCGTGTCATGTGAGAATATGACCACATGTCACAGTCAAGCCGCCAATGCATTTTGACGTGACGCGCTGCACGCGCTCACCGGTGTTTATTTCGTCACGTCACGCCGGCGTTGCCACGCGAGGCACTGGTCCTGCCATATACTCGCAGGCGTGCGCCGCGCTGCGTTGCTTTGACGCATGCGCGTTTCAGCGCGTTCAGCTTCCCTTCGTCACGTAAAGAGGCAGACGCAGTGTAGTCTGGGTCATAGAGTTTCCCAATATCTGGTTAACGCATCGGCGTGAAATGCAGCATGTCGCATTTCGCGCCGGTTGCCGTCGGGCCGCGCTGACGGACACTGGTCGTGCCAGTCGCGCCTGGCGTCAGACTATATATAAAGTGCACGCGCTTTGCTAACGTAGCGATGCTGTGCCCACCGTGCGCGCACATCAACGCTACATTTGGGTATATTAGGCCCTTCATGATGCATTCGTGGCCGTTTCGCTACCTCAACATGTAGCAAAATTGGCGTTACGTGATGTTAAAGAATGATGATAGTATATGACTGGTGCAAACATGATAATCCTGACACACGTGTCACGTAAGAACATGAGAACATACCATGCTCATAGCGTGCTCGCTCTCGTTTCGCTAGCTTGACATATACTAAATTTAGTATCTCGCGACGAGAATAGATGATGAAGGTAAACGACACATCCAAACATGAGAATCATGACCCGGAAGTCATGTACGGCATCATTTACCTCCACCTCGTAACACTGTGCTGATTTTAAAGTGACATGTCAACTTTTCTCATTCGCGCTTCGCATATCACCGATTCCCACTGTACGTGCGATCTGCCAATTCTTTTCGCGCCGTTGGCTCTCTCTCCTCACTGCGCCCCACTTTCCCGTCCGCTCGCGCCTCGCTTTCGACCGTTCGCTGGCTGGGCACCTCTCATTGACGCCCGGAAATACGTGCTCGAGGCGCCACTGTGAAACGCCAGCGCCAAGCCGAGAAAGCTGTTTGTTTTGTTCACTTAATAGTATTTTTAGCAGTGCACGCTAGCTTTTGGAGATGGAAACGCATACCATGTTTATAAAGACAGAAAAACGCCACGTGCGGCGAACAAGCTGCATGGTGTAAGGAAAAAAAAAACGTTATTCTTCTAACGCTGGGTTCTCACGCGCTAAACACCGTTGTTGACGCTACGCAATGCATTCGCTTTTACTCACAATTCCTTTCGGGCAGGTAGGGTCACTTTTTTTTAGAATGCGTGCCTTTTCCAGTGTCATCTCGTGCACACGCGTGGACAGGTCGCGGCCTCCAGCGGCTATCCCTGGAACGACCGAGCGCGTCATGTTCAAATGGCTGACAAATAGGCTGCTGTGTTGAGCGATTTTTGAGCTTCTTCCGTCATTTGTTGAGAGAAGAGAAACCCATTTTTAGCTGATTTTGATAATTCAGTATGAATTGCCGGCCATATGCTGCACTATAATCTTTGGCTCACGTGTTCTCGGGAGCCTCTACTACCGACCGGCACCGTTTTCTCACCATGCTCAAAAAGTGTTGCAGGGCCCTTTTAATCTTTGAACACCTTTTAAAGCGAAAGCTGATAAGAGATCGAAACTCGGGTCATGCGCCATGCCGTAGTTGTTCACCGCCACCACCGCCGCCGCCGCTGCCGGTGTCCGTAATCACTATCGCAGAAATCATAAGAAAAAAACTTAGTACAAAGGACACAGTGGTGCTCGTACCCGGGTCCGCTGCGTTCCAGCTCAATATTCCACCACTGAGCCACGCTGGTGCTTGGGACTTGTTCGCAAACTTGCCCTAGGCAAGCTTGATGTCGGGAAAGCAATTGCGTTAATATGAGTAATTAGGCGTTTTAGAACAGCAAAAGAACAAGCAGTCGTCACACAATGCGAATAGCGTAAGGAGTGGGTCGTTAAGTGTTCCAAATCACTACAAAAGCTTGTTCTTAATCACACATTAACTGTAGGGGATACCCACTTCAGGCATAATTCCTTATCGTCATCAGCAACTTCATCGACAACTGGCACAAAATTCTTTGAACGTTTTCAGCGGATAACGAGTTTCTCAGATGAATAACGAAGGATAGGATAGCGAATGCTTGCCTACTACCCAGAAATATTATTATTAGTGCCATAGTGGGTACCCAGCAAGTGAGCTTGCAGCAGTTATCCAATCAGTATTAAGAAAAGGCTCTGAAAGGCCGCTCTTCTAGCTTTTGCTCTGACTGCTGCACCTTCCGCGCAGGCCTGGCATTTTATTTGTCAAAAGAAAAGTATAGATAATTATAAACGAACTGGACAGTGAGCAGAGTAATAACACTAGTGCAGCAACGTTTGATCGATCCTCATACCAGCTATTGTGAAACCTTATTGCAAACTTTATTTACGATTTGGATTAGGCTGAACTGAAGCCTTCGAGCAAGCGAATAAAAATGTGTTTTTCCTCTGTAGCGCTGTGTATCTTTAAGACGGAAGTAAAGTAAGCAGCAGATCTGCGATTGAACCGCCATAGTGGTGTAGCTGACACCATATTTCACAGCTGAACTCTAATGGCACCTCACGTGGTGCACTGTTCGATGGGCACAACACGTTCAAACCACCCCGATGTGAGGTTTCCATACGCTCTAAAGAATATGAAGGTGACACATACATATCCATGAGCCCTACACAGATAATCGTTCAGTATTGACTTGGGAAGTGAAACTTGGAGAACGAATCAACCACAGTGTTCAGGACGTGTGCTGTGTTGTGGGCTGGTTAATTATGAAGCAGATGGAAACAGGAAAACTAAAGCACCACTGGCATCAAGTGGCAACATAAAAAAACGAAAAAGAAGGAATGAAGTCGATAAAGAAATACAATTTTTTTAAGGAAGCGGCTAAAGAAAGAAAGGTTCTTTAGAAGGCCTGACGTCATCTACCTCTTTACACTGCGTATTTGCAGCAGTTACGCTTTCTTTGGCATGTGGATCAATGAATTTGTCCTTTGTGCCGGGTGTCGTTTCACAGTTTCCTCTGTAGGATCTCGTTCCATAAGTTTCGATTTTTCCGGCTTTCTTGACCTAATAGCTGTGTTCCTCTCTTTAAATGAAGAAATCAATCTGCCCGCATTTTATTTAATTCCTCAGTTCTGCTTTTTAGAAAACGTTTTCGAAAACTTCTGTTCGCTATCTTGCATTTTTCATACCCGTCCCCAGTCTATTATTATTTAGAGCCTTTCGGTCAGGTGGTAGCCACAGGTCAGCTTGTATTGCTCTCCACAAAAGCTAAGGGTTACTAGCAAGCCAAGTTGCTAAGGGTCTCATATCTGCTGCGTGCGATCTTCCATTTGTTCTTCGCACATTTGGTTCGTCTTTTATATTCCCAACGCACGTTTTCCTTTTACAGTTGTCCTTTTAAGGGAAGAGTATAGTCACTTCGCAGTTTGTTTCACAGAATATAGTGATTCTCTCTCGTTGTGATTTTTCACATTATAAACAACTCGTAAACAGACCCGCGTGTCAGCGCATGAGAAGAAAGTTCCAGGAAGCAAAGGAACGCTCGTCTGTTTCTGTCTTCAAAGCTTACTTGAAGGTACTTATCAACCTGCGGTCTTCATCGGCATGGCTTCTTGCCTGGCACCGACTTGCTAACCAAGTTGGAAGCACAGGATAACTACATGATTCACACATCTTTATCACCATAGGGATGCTCCGTCCACCGACTCTGTGCTGGTGCCACATTTGTACTAAAATAGTAATGTGGTTCTCTTACGGGACATTGTATCAATGTAGCTTACCTACATAGATACCTGCAGTGCCAAACGTTTACTGAACTGTAGCGTTTAAGTTCGTTTCTTGTGCATTTACATATTATTTTTAGAATTCTGACTAGTTTCTTCCATTTTTCTTAAGACTCTCCACTACAGCCTCTTTTATAATCATATGGTGGTTTTGGTATGTTAAACTGCACACATCAATCGATCAATCAATTATTTTTTCTTGAACACGTTGGCCAGTTTACGCAGGCTTTGTTCTCGCACTTTTATACAGCTTTCTTGAACGCATCGTTAAGGCTACAGAAGCCACAGTTGTTTTGAACTATAATAAACATGCTTCACAGAATCGTATACTCTAAAAACAAAAACAAAAAAGGTCTCTAATGGCTTTGATTTGTGTGTCCTGATTTGTCACGCATACGACTCTCTTTCAAGAGGAATATGAACTCTCTTTAAAGATCATTGTACTATAGTCGGGGAGTCGTGAGACCAACGAGAGAGTTAACTCTTTTTAATGGTAGTAATATACTCTATTTAAAGAGTAAGTGAAAGTATATAAATGGTAAAGAGATTTTATACTCTCTGTGTAGATAGTCATACACGTGGTAGGGCAGGACTCATGTAAATGAGCAACACAAGCTCTTTGCCCCAGCAAAAATTACTTTGAGAATTAAAGAGGCAATTTTGGTGGCGTAGTTGTCCACCGCCGCTGTAGATGTCCATGTCTGCGATCGCGCGCAATTTAAAAAACATTATTCATGACCAAGTAAGATTCCAACATAGACGCTTTGCGGGTGGTCGAGTATTTTACCGCAGAACTACGTTAGTGCTTGAAGTTCAGTTTTTATGAAAAGCACTGCAAAGAATACTAATCTCTTGTGTACTGTGCTAAGTGGCTAATAAGCACCATCTCTTACTGTCCCCATGTGCACCTTTCATCCCTCTTTATTTTTCTTTATCCCCTACGTAGAAGACCGGGATAGAGTGCAACAGTTCAGGCCGATTTCTATGCCTTCTAATGATTTCTCGCTTTCTCTACCCTATGCAGGCGTTGCGTTGAGCTTGGTATTGTACCGATCCTCGCTTATCAAGGAATCACATAAAACATGTGTAAAATCGCGTGGTGTCCGAGTAAAAAATGAGAAGTAGGAAGAGTCATGCAGCGCAAATTGCATAAACAATAGTTTTTTATGACTTCTCAATCATTACAGATGGCTCAGCCATAACTCGTCATCATCTTCAGCCATAGCGTCAGCAAAGTGTGTATTGCGGCGTTTGTTATATTGGTGTGCTCAGTTTAAATTAAAAAAAAAACTAACAGCAATTCTCAGCGCAAATTTCGCCTCAGTATTCGAGAAATTTCATGGTGGTACATGGTGCAAATAACCTTTTTCTAAACAGAAGATCGTTTTGTTAAGATTGCGCGCAGGACGCGGAACTGCTGACCACCAGTGAGAAAGCTGGAAAGTTCGGTGCATGATGTATGAAAGACGGTGCGACCATATCACCCAGTGACGACGCTTATCAATGAACGAGGCTCTGTGCGCCGATATCAGCGTACAGCGTGCGTTGCTTGCTGTAATTTGACGTTCTGTTTCACGGCCACAAGTACGGCCAAATGAAGTTTTCCCTTGAGGACATCGACTGCTCCCTTCGTCCACGTCATGACCTCGTGACAATAAAATGCCTTAGAGATGTGTAGCGGGTACCTCGCTTCCCCGAAGAGCAATGAACAAGGGCATAAAAGGTTTTGCAAAAAGAGAAAGATAGAAAGAATATAAGAAGGCAAAGTGGTAATCTTGACTACGTCCAGTTTGCCGCCATACACGTGGGGAGAAGGGAATAAGGGACCAAAAGGGAGAGAAAAATATATGCACATTTCTAACCATACACACAGTGCAGGGTTTCGCAGGCGGTCGCTCAGTGATGTTGCCTTCAAAAATTGTAGATGGACCCGTGTGGCTTTCTGGGTTGATGTAGTTGAAAACCTGCTTTTCTAAAGTAATTATTTATGTCTTAGGGAGTACTTATCTACTCAACTTGTAGCAGTCACCCAGAGTGCACGCTATGTGCGCCGCGCAAGCCTGGCGTTATTTTTTCTTGGAGAGTACGTGATACGGAAGTGGCACTCGGCATCGCCAGCAGTAACTGCTTCTTTCGTGATCACTGAGTCCAGCGCAGACGACTTTTCGCGCCTGATACTGCCTGAGGAAATCGTGTTTCTTGGAAGCAATGGTAGCAGTGAAGATTAGCACACAAGTTGCTTGGACCATTTCATTAGCTGCGGTACATCATCAATATGGTATAGACAACAACGTTGAGGGGCCTTTATTGCAGACTCGAAGGACGAAATGCGAAAAGAAGTTCGCAAATTTGCGATATTGCCAGAGACGATGCTTTAACTAAAGTACTGTGCTTTAGCGCATGCTGATTGGAAATCTATGTCAATTGCGTCTCTCATAATTATATGAGGGGTTTGAGGCGTTAAACCCCACATATCAATCAAAATGATGTCAAATAATGCTGGTTCAGGAAGAGGCATTATTTTGCATTTTTTCAAACGGGCCGTCTGCTTCAGCGCATGCTCACTGGAGAAAAAATAGAGAGCGGAAAGACCGTGGCCAATCGCAATCACTCGATCCCATTCACGCACACAAGGTATGAAGAAAGAGAGATATATAAAGATGCAGGGAAAAGTAGGGAGGTTAACCAGGCACACATCCGGCTTGCTACCCTGCACTGGGGAAGGGATGAAGGGGAGAAAAGAGGTTGCAGAGAGATAAGAAGGTACACACAATCACGAGCACACTCGGGGGAGCACACACAGTTTACAGGTGGTCGCTCAGGTTTGTTGACTTTAAGTAAAGTAGGAGTGCTTTAGTCGCTTTCTGCGCAACTGAGGCAGATGCCCAAGGTCCTAGAATCTTCTGCACACAAGATGGTCTGGAGTCAAGTTGATTCAAAACCATCCGGAGCTGGCATCGCTGTGTGTCGTAGCAAGCGCAGCTGCACAGGACGTGTTCAATGGCCTCTTCAGCTCCGCAGTAGTCGCATGTAGAGCTGTCTGCCATACCAATGCGAAAGGAGTACCCCTTTGTGAATGCCACACCCAACCAAAGGCGGCATAACAGTGTCGCATTAGAGCGGGAAAATTGTGACGGTAGCTGTATCTGGTATGGTATGAAGAATTTAGCCTAATAGCCCTAACTGAATTCTATCCCCACTAACATACTTTAAACACGGGGGCTTAAATACTGGTGCTTTCCACTGTGCTCACAAATTGAGGGCCCCGGCTACATGGCGGGGCTGAAAGATATCGGTGATGATGCTTTGGCACCAACATGTGGGAACAATAACTGTAGCAAGATGTGAGCCGAAGGACATTCGGTTCTGCTGATCTGCATAAAAGACAGATTTCCGAACGTCTGTCTCCTGTAATAATCACACTTCGTGTCATCACCCATGTCTTCGATATACCTAATAAAAAAATAACTGCACCAGCATTGTTGTCGTGGGCTTGAAAAGCAGCCGGTGCGATATTTGCACAGTTTTCTTAACTCAAAAGCTGCACCTTCAGCAGCGCCGTAGGCACTCAAAAACACTGTGCTTTTTCACGCGTCGTGCCTTGCAGGCAATGTGTCTCGTTTTCATGCTTCTGATTACATGCCATTAATGTGAAATGTGCAGCAATGACCAATAAAGGATCAAGCGTACAGAATAACCGGGAAGAGGCTTCTCGTACCAGTAAACATCCCCTCAACTTTTCGTCGACATGGCTGTGAATGCTACCAACCTACGGGTCACTATTGCTGTCGTGAGTTCACCGCACTTAATATTCACTCCATCTACCTTCGTGAAAACGATTTACGATGCCTCCTTGAAAACATTTCCCGTCATATACACACTTTCACTGAAAAAAAGAAACACCTGCTGTCATGTTGGGTTGTGAAGAACAGTCAGATGTTCAACGACTATTTATTTATTTTGTTTACTTGGGTAGCGTTGTCTATGAAAGTGGCATCCTCATTTATTTCGGAATTCACACTTTCGTTAGACGTCGTACTTTATCACGTCAACGTTTTCCTGCTGTTGAACTGTAGGTTAGTTGCAGTGAAATTTTTCCGAAGACGTACAAGTGCACGATTTTGTAACAGCTCCTTTTATTCG
This sequence comes from Rhipicephalus microplus, assembly GCF_043290135.1. Lineage (NCBI taxonomy): Eukaryota > Metazoa > Arthropoda > Arachnida > Ixodida > Ixodidae > Rhipicephalus > Rhipicephalus microplus. The sequence continues at coordinate 157,757,865 of NC_134701.1, forward strand.
CGAGATTCGGGCATGACATCTGTTAAGTGCGAATCTTAGAAAAATTGAGCCTTGACGTTGAGCCATAAAAACAGCTGAGAAGTGTTCTAGATTTTTTTCGGCGTCTATGTTGCTTCCTCGGGCTACGCACGAATGCCACTTTGGCGCACTCGTGCCTTAGTATAACTGGACCACATCATCTCTTTGCATGACAAACCTAGGAGGAGTAATAGCCTTGTTACAGGCAGACTAAACTGCGGTTAACATGACGGCGGTTACTTGTAACCGATGTTTACTTATGGTACACGCAAAGCAAAACTGCGGTGATTCGGCTAACCGTGGTTGAGAGAAACAGAGCTTGGCAACCTCGGTTTCGCGCTTAACCAAAGAAGTAGCGGCGTCCGTGGAAAATGGTTTTGCGCTGTTTCTACATCTCTCCCCAGTGCTATTTACCGCGTGCTTTCAGGAGATTTTCGAGTCCCTAGATTGGAAAGAGTTATGGATAAGAGTTAAAGAAGAGCATCTCTGTAACGTGCGGTTCACTGATGACATTGCCGTGATGTTCAACTCAGGGGACCAATTACAGCTCATGATTACTGAACAGTACACGAAAAGCTGAAAAGCAGGTCTGAAAAGTAACGTGCACAAAACTAAAGTAATGTACAACAGTATTGACAAAACACAGCGCTTTGCGATAGGTGGAGAGACGTTTGAGTTTGAAGACGAATATGTTTGCTTAGGACAGGTAGTAAGCGTGGAGCCGAACCATTGCAGTGAAATACCTAGAATAATAAGGCTGGGGTGCATCACATTCGGCAAGCATTCTCAAAATATGAATTGTAATTTGCCACTAGCACTCGGGAAGAAGGTATATAACAGCGACATCTTGAACGTACTTATCTGAGGAGAAGAAAGTTGAAGGCTTACAAAGATAGTTCAGCTTAAGCTGAGGACGACGCAGCGAGCAATAATAAAGAAATTGATAGATGTAACCTTAAGAGACAAGAAGAGAGCAGGGTGGATCAGGGAGCAAACAGGGGTTAAGGGTATAATAGTTCAAACCAAGAAGAGTAAATGGACATGAGCTGGGCACGTATCACGTAGGCAGGATAACCACTGGTCATTAAGGGTATCTGACTGGTTTTCTGGAGAAGACAAACGCACGAAGGGCAGACAGAAAGTTAGGTGTTCTAATGAGAATAAAACATTCGCAGGTATAACATGGCAGCAGAAAGCACAAGACCTGGTTGATTGGCGGGTCATGGAAGAGCCCTTTGCACTGCAGTGGGCGTAGTTGGGCTGATTATGATGATGATGATGATGATGATGATGATGATGATGAACATCGGTGAACCATATTCGGCGCTAACCGTGGTTTGTCGAAACCACGGTGAGCTTGCCTGTGTAACAAGGGTATTGGCCGACAGCAAATAAGTATGCTCAAGGTTCGCCAGGATGTTAAAAAAAGAAAACAACAGTATTGTAAGATCAAGGTTGCGTTGGATCTTAGTCTTAGTATAAAAGTGATGATAAAATTCTGTGTCGATTATTTTGTCACCATCGCGAATAAAAAAAAACAGTACGCATGATCCACTTGCACAAGCAGAACAGCCTTTCGCAAAAGTAAGACATCGAATAATAAGTTTCTTGTAGGAAAGTTTTGTGAATAAGGCAGCTCATGATAAAGAAATTAAAAAATTCCCTCTTGTTAGGATTGTTAGAAGATACGTACACATCTAGTTTTGCCAGTCTTAGTATACATCCCCATACATTATCTAGGCACACACATTCTGTCGCAAGTATACTTTTGTAATATAATTTTATGTCACCGGGTCTTCAATGGTGGTGTGTTGACGACTTTTCGCCAGATGGCATAGATCATAGAAACCATGTAAGCGAAAATGCAGCAAGCAATTAAATAATATTAAAAAATTGATATAAAGGAAAACGTTAGCAGAGCCGGTAGAGTTTGAGCGACGATCTGTATTCATCAAAGCGCTTCGGAGTGAAATCTTTTCGTCAGAAAATATATATATCAATGGTGACAGTGAAATTACTTCTGTCCGTTTTTGCATGCTTTGCTTAGTTATACTGTGAATCTATCCCGAACCAGATCGACTGCGTGTTGTCCTCAAAAGAGGTTTTACCAGCAGAGATGACGTGCTATATTGAGGAAGAGCTTTGCACAAGAAAAAATTCAGGAGATAAGAGGAAGATGGAAGTTTGAAAAGATGAAAGATTCCTGAACACAAGGTTCTCTTGTGATTCAGTACACTTCATACTGCAATATCAATTTTTTAATATTATTTAATTGCTTGGTGCATTTTCGCTTACATGGTTTCTATGATCTATGCCATCTGGCGAAAAGTCGTCAACACACCGCCATTGATGACCCTGTGAAGAAGGCAAGTCGGCTTGTCGAAACGTAGGCTCCGGCGACACCGTGTGTCCACGAATTTTTTATCTTTGTGAAAGAAGGCATTTGTGAATTTGTTACTTTGTGTGGAGTCTGTGTATGGAATAATAATCTTTCCCCCTTAATAATTTATTATTACGTAATCACCTAGTTTTCTCAGTCTTTTTGACTGAGACAACGAATTTCTCTATGGAAATTCATTCTTGGGAAGAACGCTTTAGCGGTGCGCTTTTGTTTGGTCACACCTTCATCTGAGCATGTTTTTTTTGTGTGCGTGCAGTCTCCGCCGTGGGTAGACGTGACGTACGAAGACGGCAGGTATCACGTTTCTGGCATATTCGGTCACCTCCTGCAAGCACTCGCTGACTTCGTTCCCTTCAGGTGAGCAGCCGCGAAACACGCCTTACTTTCCAGAACGTCTAGTTTCAACCACCTCGTGCCCACTGCGAAATTCGTCTTCGAGCAGAGGTCAGTGAACTGACTCATGGATCGACTCATTCGTGCTCACTCAGACTCAGATTCAGATGGCAGTCTGAGTCTGAGTGAGTCCGAGTCACTAATATTTGAGTGAGTTTGAGTCCGGGTGAGTCATAAGCGCTAAATTTATTTCATGAGTGAGTCTTAGTGAGTTCCAGAATTTTTATTTTCGACATATGGTTTAGAGTGAATGGGACTGCTCGTAAAGATCGATGGCATATATTAAACATCTCTGCATGCTATTTGTCTAAAAAATGATCTTCAAGATGTTCTGCTTTTGTTTCTACCCGCAGTGCAGAATGTGTGAGAGTACAATTTTTTTTAAGGTGCCTCAGATGTCGTGCACGCTCTTGAAAATCAAAGGATGAGAGATGCGCGATGCACGAGCTGCTAAGAGCAGTGTTTCTGGGCTTTCGCCAGGCAGCGAACAAGTCAAATATACAGGTGTATAAATCTGGTGTCCATACGCCTTTTGATAGCGCTCTCTACACGATTATCCCCGGTCAAGTTGGGTCTTACATTACGATGTTATAAACATCAACGTACCCTATTGTTTCTCTAGTGTGTTGATAATGAGGATATAAAAAGCTTATCTATGTAACATAAGTGAATTCCGCCTCATATTTAGCTATAATTACTATTGACGCCTTAAGTGTCACTTTGCCGGCGAGCGTCGACGCGAGAAACTGAGGCGTCTTTCGAAATAGATTAGATTTCCGTCGCTATCTTTATTTTGTTTTCCTGACCACATTGCAGATATATATTTGTGCTAAAAGAAGTTAAGGTGTGTGAAAACGGGGATGGGAGGATTCGTAGGCGCTACATAGTCGTTTAGCAAGTTATACAAAAGTGGTACTCAAATACGCTACGGTTTCATCGTACCACTCCTCCTTTCATGGTCGCTCACCTTTCGCAAGTGAAGGCACCCAAGCAACACAAAAGCTCTTTCAAAAATCGCTGCGTGGTTGTCACGCTTCGTTGGGGCTTGTCAGCCTACTTATTTTTTACGAGCAACCCGTCGTCCGGGGAACGCATTGTCACTGGAAAGGGTTAGCGCTACCGTACTGTTTTACCGTATTTGCGTACCGCATCTTCGTAACTTGCTAAATGATTTAATTGAGTTATGAGCTTTCGCGTTGTGGTGCTCTAGGCAACAGTATATAGGGTTTACGAAGAAGGTCGACATGAAGTCATTCGACGTCAACATCTATACCGTTACTACATACGATGACTTCATAGTGAATATAGAGTCACGTTTTAGGCTGTTGTGGAGATTTCACGTTCCGTAAGCAACATTGAAAAAGAAACAGGTTCAACAGACTTTTTGTTTGCGTGAGCTCTGCATTGAGAAATTACCATATGTGTCTTGTCTGAGTGCCCGCTTCGAGTTTATCTGGCAAAAAAGGTGCCGCATTGTGTACTGTTCGCTAAGATAAAGCTTAGTTGTTATCGAACTACGGTGTTCTTTTAGTGGGTGCACAGAGTACAATGCGCTGTTGGTGCAGAATGATGAAATCTCTACAGTCATCCGCAGTTGATCAAAATATCTGGCCAAATGAGTCGTAAATCAATGAAGAAACAAGCTAATAAGCAGTGTACACTGAGTTATTGCGACGACGCTGTTACGTCTTTTCATGATACTCGCCCGTTTTGCTTTTTCAGTTTCGACGTCACGTATAACTCTGAATGTACATTCGGAACTCGTCTCGACAACGGCTCTTACACCGGCATCATCGGACTTTTGCAGAGAAGTGTGAGTGACTTGTACGCTCATGAAAGTATGTTCCTTAGTGTCTTTCAACAAAGTCACTTGCCCAAAGAAAGCCTTGTATGGCCAACCAGCAGCGCAGCTTTTCGTTAAGATAGACAAGAAGTATAGCTACAGTAAAAGAGACAGCCAATTATGCAAATATTGACTTCCTGAACAGAACAACATACGCCAGTAAAGAAAAGTATACAGTGGTCTGAGTACCAGGCAAGTTACCTGGTCGCAAAGAACACCGTAATGGCCTACCGGGCATACCGTACTCTTTGTAACATGTTGACTGACGTGAACCACGCGTAAGAAATAAGGACGAAGCAGGCGTTCTTTGCTGCACACGTACATGCGCAAATTTTATAATTGCACAGAAAAAAACTTGTCCTGGTACGTGCTAAAAAAACAAGAGATTCTTGGGATACTTCAACGCAAAATTACCGTATGTCTCTCAATCTGTATTTCTGTGTGTTGGCCTGCTACACAATTCAGCTACCAGTGAAAGCTTAAGCACTTGCTCAACCTCCAGTCCTCGTGATCTGGTGGCTGCTTTCATACTTGTAAACATCGTCGATCAAAAAGCAAATATCGCGTACATTTGAGGCGCAAACATGAATACGTAAGTGTTATTTTACTAGGAAATGCAAATATACGTCAATATAAATGTCTGGTGTTTGTTACACTGCTCTGACAATGCGACGCTAAGCAGGAAAAGGTGGCTTGTCATTCGTTTCGCTAAGACGATACAATGCAGCCACCTACCAGTGGCTGGCGTCTCTCATAATCATATAGTGGTTTTGGGACGTTAAACCCCACATATCAATCAATCAACCTACCAATGGCTATTGATTATACACTGGTTTTTGTTTCCCGACATTACTGCCAGATGGCGTCCATATCTAGCACAGCGCCTCCGGACATAAGACTATCGTCTTTTGACCACATTTCAGGGAAGCGCGCAGATACGCGGTCAACGTTTCTCAAACGCCCCTTGTACTTTCTCGCAGTGCTCCTGCGTCTTTTCTCTCTTCCAGACCCTCGCGCCATTCGGCTTTCTCGTGTCACTCATCATCTTTTTGCTTTCTCGCGTTATTTTTGCTTTCTCGCTTTCTGCGTTGTCTTCGCTTCATCAACGTACATACGCACATCACACGAGAAACGCTTAGTACAATATACAATAAAAAAACACTTACCGATAAACAAGAAGAACCATTGAGAGACATAGATAATAAAAAGGAATTAGAGCCACTGTATGCAATACCTATAAAGAGAAGAGAACATTTCTATAGGGTATGACTTAAGATAGTCATTTTACCATCATAAACACTCTATCTTAATCAATTGCCCGAATCTACAGCGGGATTATTTACTGATACTTTACTAAATCGCTTTTGTGACAAATAAAAAAAAAACCTTCGATCTCTTGTTCGAAAAACGTGTACTGAAACTAGAAGCAAGGTAGCTTCTCGGGATTCAAAGTATAGCGCGGACGCCCTCCGTTATATGCAGCAAAAAAATACAGACCATACTTATTAGGGTGGCTTTGTTTACCTGTTACATCAAAACTTATGTTGGTCTTCAATAATGATGTTTCAGGGGCGCCTGTACATTTTTATAACCAATCGCGAAGATGGTGGTGAAAACGCTCACGCTGAACGAAGGTCAACTCTGTTATACATCTTTTTTTTTTACTACTAAAATGTCATCCGCATCACAAAAGCACTTGGTTGGTCAATGCATTCAGTGTGCCTTTGTATGCATTGATTGCAGGAGGTGGACATGGCTGCTGCCCCCGTGTTTATGCGACCAGACCGTTTTGACGTGGTGGGGTATGGGCCGGTGATATACAGCAGCCAGTGCGCTCTCATCGCTGTCGCCGGAGAGCCGTCGGTCAACGCGTTTGGATACCTGCTCGTTTTCGATTGGCAGGCAAGTCGACCACGTTTGTGCTGGGAACAAATTCTGCCTACTGGGCAAATTGTTGCACAATATTCTCGTACTGCTTCAGCGCAATTCAGCTCAGGAAAGTTACACGGTCCTCTTTTATGAAAGGAAACACGTGAGCACGTGGACAGCGCTCTACTGCGGTAAAATTACGGTATATGCTACCTTTAGGTATCAGGTTTGCGCCAAGGTACACCATTTTGTTTTCAAGAGTCATGCAAAAAAGCCACTCATCACCCGCGTAGGAACAGCGCTCACGCTTTAGAGTACTGGCGTTACCTTATTTATTTTTTCACTTTCTTTTTATTTTTTATGAAGGAGCAGAGAGCAGCACCGCCATTTAGACGAGTTCAGCGTCACTGTGGGACATGCCCAGTGTCTGTGAAGGACGCACCCAGTGTCCGTGACAGACGCTCTCGATGTGTATGCGAAGGGTGCCAGCACGATCATAACGCTGCGAAGTACCGGTCTCGTCTGCGAGATATTCTGTAGATATTCTGTGATTTATTTTCCTGAGCTCCCTTTCTTCCACAATGCAGAGTGGATTCTGAAATCTCTGCAAAACCAGTTAACCTTCTGGTATTCTAACGCGAAAGCGTTGAAGAGTTCGTTCTGCAGGAATTGTGGTGTCGGTGTGACTGTCATTGGTTGTGAGCGTAAAATGATCTTGTCCGTGACGTGAAGATCAAGGATGAGAATCTAATAAATCATAATAAGAAGTTTAAGCTCAACTTGAGAAATGAATCCTTGTCTTCTGTGTAGCAAGCAGGTGTCCTACCACAGAGTCATGCCATTGCTTGAAACTGAAAAAAAAACGACTACATGAATGTCATGTAGCAGAGTGAGTCTCCTAGCAGATATAATATTGCGTAGCAGAATAATAAAGTCTCACCAAGCGTACAGACAAGTGAATTACGCAACAAGGGGGACCTTAAGTGACCCAACCATTAGGAAGTTTGCATTAGGAAGCATGAAGACTAGGCGAATTCATGTTATATACCGATCATGCCCATGGTCACTGAATGATCGCAGCGCCAGTGTCTACTCTAGATAGTTTAGGAAACGATGTGGTTTCTAGGACGCTCTAGAATAGTTTCAAATGGCCAATGTTACGTGCGCAAAGAAGCCTATTCTTTGCGTCATGGTAAGGCAATGCTTGCGGGGCCCGATTACGCTATCACGCTTCCTACTCTTTAAGCGATGCACAAGCGTCTTCCAAGTTTTTAGGCGCATTTATCTATCTTTTTTCTAGCAATGTGAAGTAGGCGCTACACGTGCAGTGTTATATCACGCGAACAGTGCCATAATGAGAGTCTTGCGCAGGCATGGGCCGTTATCATTGCCTCGGTTCCGTTGATGTCCATGGCACTTGCACTCGTCGAAAAGCGGAGAACCGGAAGTGGCAGCAGCTTTATCTTGGAGACCTACAACAATATTTGGGACATCATCTCCTCTTTTGCCTACAAAGGTAGGTTGACATGTGTAGGACTGGTGTGCCGTGACTTCTTTTTTGCGAGGTCCTGACTAAACAAGCGTGATAAGCTCATAAACGTTTTATCACTTCAAAATGACTGCAGCACAGCTGGTTCATCGACATGGCAGCGCCTTGCTCACGCGATAATTTGCTGTTGATTTTTATGTGACTGTTGTATTGACCCTGGCAAGAACAGTTTGTTTTGTTAGTAATTTAGAAGCGTTGCTTGTGCCTACATCCAGTTGTCGAAAGAAATGTTGTAGAGTCTAATACTTCATTCTGAATATGTGAAACGACAATGCGTCAATCTTCATTACAACGTGATTAATAAGACGTACTGTAACATGCACAAAGCATTACTCAATCTCATCGCTTCTCTTCGACTTGAATATCAAGCAGATCGAAAGCAAATGCGCTAGCTGGGCGCGCTTATGAACAGTCCTTCATGGTGACCAAAGGGTCCTGTAGCAGTTGTGGTGCTAAACGGGCCTACGCTTTTCTGCAGGGCACACCACGAACACGGAGAGCTACGCCGGCCGAATACTTCTGTCGTTCTGGTGGCTGCTAGTGCTCGTACTGACAAACAAATTCGCCGGCTACCTCATGGCCTGCATAGCCATAAAGGGCGAGCCTCCCACGTTACGCGCTGTGGAGGATGTCGCGTACCAGACCTCCATACGACCGCTTATCTGGAAGGACACGGCGTTCGACTCATTTATACGGGTAAGTGCTCATGGAAATTCGGTAACAATTATCACACGTCTTAAATGAATAATTTCAACACTACTTACAAAAATGTGTGCACATTATCTAGTACATTGGTTATGAATATCGTTTGTTAAATAAGTCCGTATGATATATACATCATTTTATAACATTTTTCTCTCTGTTTAAGGTATTGTTACGTTTTAAGGTATAGTGTATGTAGTATGTTCAGAGTAGTTTGTTCAAGAGTAGTATGTTCGTTTACGTTCTATTGAGATATATATCGCTCTTGACGTCTTGCTGCCAGATTTCAACTTGAGGCAGGGGAGTAGCCAGAAGTTTTGTTGCGGGGGGGGGGGGGGGCAAAATATGGTCATTTTTTAAAGACGATAGTCTTTCTTGGGGACCTTCGACGCAAAAATTTCTGTCTGTCTGTCTGCCTGTCTGTCTGTACATTTGTCTGTTTGTCCACTCTTAACGGCAACCGGTATTTGAAACAGCCAACCCCCTCCGCAGCGCCCACCATTGTTGTCAAGGTTTAGCGTTCGTATTTGTGCAATTGTCAATTGAAAAGCAATCATCTATCGCGCATGTATGGGGTACCACAATAACACGTATATGATCTGCATGTGCGTCTTTTACTGGAAAAGGCATACATAAGTAATTTTAAGAACCGTAGGGCTTATCACGCTGCGCTGACCATGCAACGCTTGCATGAACAGGCGATTGTTTCCAACGCTTTGATAAGACGACACGGTGGTGGCCCCTACCCGTCGCCTTGCGTTCTACACCTTATCACCTTTGAGACGAGCGCGTACACCAGTCTCAGAGCCACGCGGTTCATTTTTCAATAACACTGCCAGATGGCGCTCATGTCTCACGTGTGACGTAACTTGAAGCGCTCGTTCGCCTCCACTGCACGCTCGAGGCACTGTGACGCAGTGCTTCTAGAATACAATTCACCGATTTTCTCGCACAGAACATCAAATAAATGTTTTGTTTACTCTCTCCACACGCAAGACTATCGTCTTTTGACGACATTTGAAGATTACATGCAAATGCAGGGCCAACTTTTTATCTGTATGCCTAGGCGAAAAAAGTTTTGGAGGGGGGTCATGGGCCCGGTGTGCTACCCCCTGGGTATACGCCACTGACTTGAGAATGTGGTGCTTGAGAAGCTACTCTAAAAGGATACTGAACAGAATTTTCGCTGCAAAGCTTTTCTTACAAGCTCAAAGGCTGGGTCATGAAATCGATAAATACAACCTTTTCTCCAAGCAATAACTCTAAGAAAATAATGAATTTGATGGGTTTTTCACCAACTGACGTATCTATGACAGCCGCTACGTGAACAATGAGGAATCAACGTAGCATACACTCTAAACGGGCAATCCTACGCGTCTCCCGGACGCTGTCGGGCAATGCAACTCTGCGGACGCAGTTCACGTCGGCTCAGCTTTTATGAATGTTTTCTGCAGTTTTGTCAAGTCAGACACCCGTTGATCGACGAACACCGGTTAGAGCGAGTCCAACCAAACGCTTCGACACCGAAAACCTTGATGAGAGTCCTTTTTTAAAGCCTTTCGATGCAAAAAACTACATGAGCGTCAAGTGTGCCCAGCTAAGCCTACACCGACAAGGCCGACACTGGCCTCAGTCAGGGTGGCTAACGGTGCTGAGTGGCAAGCCAAGGGGTCGGACGCACCTCCGAAATGGACGTAGAAGAGGCAGTAGTGGGGGAAACCCTATAGTAATGCTTCCGGAAAGGACGAAAGTGATCCGACTAGACGAGACACTGACGGCGACGCAGAGGGCCAGATCGAAGTAACGTACAAAAGAAAGGGCCGTGTGAACCCTGGCGAAGAGACAGCACAGAAAGGCACGCGCTCAAGAAGCCCGACGCGCAGAAGTGAGAAGAGCATAGTGAGAAAGATTTTACAAGCAAGCAAGATGCCAAGGCTATTTGCAGATGACATCAAAATAATCATCAGACCAAGAGACGTGCTGAGCATTAGACACACGTGTAGAGCCAGCCTTGACAAAGCATTACGCCAGGAAGCAGGGGTGAGCATCGACGAAATCTTCACAATCTGTCCCAACCCTACACAATATATCCTGGTGATCAGCACACTGGACGAGAAGACGGCGACAAAATTAGTCAAAATAAAGGATTAAAAAATCAACGGGAAGAAGCGCGAGACAACGCGAGCGTGTCGGCACCAGAACACATGGCCAAGAGGATAATCTGCAATATTCCCTAAAAGTACATGCATGATCAGATCTTGCACGCACTAGTGAACGCTAGGAACCCTTCACTGCCATACGTCAAGAGACTGGGGAGCACGACCACTGTAATACTACTGTACGAAGGCAACAGGGTCACCACGTGGGCTTACTTCAACAGCATCATGATGAAAGCTTCCCTCTACCGGAAGCAATTAGACTTTTGTAAAGAGTGCGGGAGGCTCGGGCACAGGCCCGATGTGCGGCTGACAAGTTGTGCCCGGCGTGCAGTGCCAAAAATCCTACCAAATACCATGAATGCACACCCAAGTACAAGCTCTGCAGAGAGGCGCACCCCACGGTGGACCAAACTTGCAGGGCTAAATTTAAGACGCCATACTTGGCAAAGCAACGAAGTTAGCTTGCGAGGAGAAACGATGAATAACTCCAGCGGGAAGCTGGCTTACCAGACCAGGACACCTGGGGAAGCAGCAACACACAACCAGCCCGTGCACCATCATAAAAGTCCAAATCCAGATCCAAGTCCAGGCTGTGAGCCTGTGGACTACATCGCTCGGGGTCAAGGTCCAGAAGCAGACCTGGGACCAGGTACGGGCCGAGATCCACCACGAGGGAAACGACGCCCAAAGTGACGTTGAAGCAGTAAGGATAGCAGAAGACGCCAGACACTGTGGGCTGGTCAGACGTAGTGGCCAATCGCGATTCGGCAAGGTCCGGCATATTGGTAACCCTAGGAGCAATTACAAAGACCTAGAGAAACGTGTAGAAGAATATGGAACGGAAAAGAAGCTACTCAGGCAGAAGCTGAAAACAGCAAAAAAACAAAACAAAACAGAACAGTGGATCAGCTAAAAAAATGACAGCGTATTCACGGGGTGAATGATGTAGAGTGGGGTGAAGCATCCGTCCGTCCATTTATTCTTGCTTCCGTCCATCCATGTATCCGTCTGTGTGACCGTCCGCTCGCCCATCTGCCCGTCCGTGTGTGCGTCTGTTCATTCGTCCGCACGTCCATCCGTGTGTCCGTCCCTGCGTTGGTCCATGCATCCAACCCTGCGTCCGTCCATGCGTCCATTCGTCCTTGCAGTCATCCATGCGTTCGTCCATGCATCTGCCTGTACATCCTTTCGTCCACCTATTCAACACTCCAAGTACCACCGTCTCGCATCTTTTCATCATATATTCCTCATATAGAAGCACCGTCATCCAGCGGACATTCCAAGGACTGAACGAGAGGAGGCACATGAACCCTTTCTTACGGCTTGCGCTTCGTGTCTACTTCTTACCTTTAACCACCTCGAGTTCATGGTATCTACTAGTTCCCTGTATTAATGGCACTGCGGCCCAACCCTCGCTAAACCTTTCTACAACCAAGGAGGGTACGCCGAGCGAGTATAACGTAGCCACCATTTCTTGTCAGATAGTGCTCAAAGTACATGCCAATGGCTGCTAATGGGGAATGAGAGGCAGGAGTATTCGGCTTTTAGTCAACGCTTACGCTGCGAATTTTTTATTGTTCGACAACGCACAGGAAAAATCTCCCACCGGCACCACCTTGCAGGTCCAAACTTTAGAATGGTTACGCACTACCATGATAGACAAACCGGTGTCGCTTTAAGGAGCTTCACATCTAAAAAATTGACGAACTACAGAAAACACCCAATGAAATACTCATAAAAATGCAGACGAAGACGTTGCCACCATTAACCACCGTCGCGGCCATTTCTATCCCAGTGACCAAAACTATAGGGAAGGAGGAAGAGGAGGAGGAGGAGGACGTAGAAGTGGTAGCAGTGGAAGCACAATAGTATAGGGCGCATAGCGAAAAATCCTGCTGTCCAAGACTAAAGAGAAAAATAACTCAGAAAAAGAGCTCAAGAGGCCCCGCCCTAGCACAAAGAAAAACAAACGTTCTCGAGAACATAATAAACAAACTGTCCGACAAAATAGAGAAAATGTTCGAGGTGCTAGTGGTGCGGCTAGTGACAGTGAGGCAGAGAGTAAGGCGCTAGCCCTGAAGCCGGAAACGCTGCTCGAAGAGTTGGAGAAACGAACTTCGGTGAGATTGGGCGCACCAAAAAAAAAAAAAAAAAAAAAAAAACTCGTCATCCGGCAGTGGAACTGTCGTGGCTTCCTTAACGAACTGTCTCGATGGCTCAACTCATCAAAATCACCACAAAAAGAAAAATTGGCAGATCCCACGTAGGGTGGGAACCGATCATATATGCGAAGCACGAATGATGAATGTTGATATGTCACTTTAAAGTCAGCACAACGTTACGAGGTGGTGGTAAATGACGCCGTACATGATTTCCGTGTCATGATTATCATGTTAGGATGTGTCGTTTACCTTCGTCATCTACTCTCGTCACGTGATACCAAATTTAGTATATGTGGAGCTAACGAAACGGCCGTGAGCATGCTATTAGCGTGGTATGTTGTCATGTTCTTACATGACACGCGTGTCAGAATGGTCATGTTTGCTCCAGTCATATATTTCCCCATGCATTGACGTCACATTACACCTTGCAAATTTGGTATATGTGGAGCTAGCAAAACGGCCGTGAGTGCGTTATAAAGGATCCAATATACTCCAAGTGGCGCTGACGCGCGCGCACGCTTGGCACAGTGGCGCTACGTTAACAAAACGCAAGCGCTGTATAGTCTGACGCCAGGCGCATCCGGCGTCGATCTGCGCGGCCCGACCGCAACCGGCGCGAAACGCTACATGCTGCATTTCGCGCCAACGCGTTACCCAGAGAACACTGCGTCTCCCTCTTCTAGTGATGGAGGGACGCAGGACGCACCGTAACGTGCATTCGTCAAAGCAACGCAGCGCAGCGCGTGCCTGTGAGCATATGGAAGGACCGGCGCCTGATGTGGCAACGCCGGCATGACGCAACAAAAGGAACGCCGGCGAGTACGCGCACCGCGTCACGTCAAAATTTATTGGTGCCTTGACTGGGGCATGTAGTCATGTTCTCACGTGACACGCATCTCATGATTATCATGTTTGCACCAGTCGCATACTTTTGTCATCCAACGACGTCACGTCATACCAAATTTGGCATATATGAAGCTAACGAAACGGCCGTGAACGCATCATCAGTGAGGCATGTAGTCATGTTGTTACATGACATGCAAGTCGTGATCATCATGTTTGGATGTGTGATTTACCTATGTCGTCTGTTCGCGTCACGTAATACTGAGTTCGGCACATGTGAAACTAGCGAAATGGGCGCGAGTGCATCATGAGCGTAGCATGCAGTCATGTTGTTTCATGACACGGATCTCATGTTCATTAATATTTGCACCAGTATCATACCTTCGTCCTTCATTCACCTCCCGTTATACCAAATTTTGTATATGTGACGCTAGCCAAAGGAGCTACGAGTGCATCATGAGCGTGGCGTACAGTTGTGTTGTTACATGACACGCATGTCATAATTTTCATGATAGGGTGTGTCACTTGTGTTCACCATACAATCATACCACACCATACCATACAAGTTTTGCAACATGTCTTGTGAACCAAACCACCACAAGAGCGGCAGGACCATGAAATGTAACTCATGATATTCATGACATAAATTTCATGATTTTCATGTTATGACTAGTCAAATACGTTCTTCGTACAGTTATGTTATGCCACACCAAGTTTAGTATCGATACCATTATCGAAACAGCCAGGAGAGCTAAAATTCCCAGGCGGCTAGATAGATAGATAGATAGATAGATAGATAGATAGATAGATAGATAGATAGATAGATAGATAGATAGATAGATAAGCTCAAAGTCGCCGAAGTTCGCTAAGAAGTGCTTCGCATTTAAAAAGCCTGACGTGATCATTTTGCTGGAGACCTTCGACCACGCCGAAATATCCGGGTATGCCACCCCCAAACAACGCACACAATTAAATCGGAAAGACATAATTGTGGCCACATTAGTGAAGAAAGGGCTAGTCGCTATCGCATGCATTACGAAACTAGTTAAGGACATTGACCACATTCTTATAGAAGTCATTGCACGCAGCAAAAGAGAGAGCCACACGTTCGTCCTGAACGTATAGAGAAGCGCGTCTAAAAAGAACCTAACACATAATTTCTAAGATATAATTAAGGAAACAATGAATATCGCGGGTGACAACAGGCTTTTCATCGGAGGTGACTTTGACGCTCCACACACGCAGTGGCGATATGGGCACTCGCCTAAGAAAAAAAAAACCTTGCCGAGCTCATCAACAAGGCTGTTCTAACCATTCTCAAAGAGCCAGCCTCGCACACCTGAATCGGTGCGTGCCCTCACAGAGACATCACGCCGGACTTAACGCTCTGCAAGAAAGCTAGGTGAATCACGTGGGAACGAGAACCGGCGCGTTCGGCATGATGTGGGAAAACACCTTAGAAGACCTGTGTCATCACAGGATCCTCAGTATCGCCCTAGGCGATACTCCCACCATGATTTGCAAACGAAAGATCAAGCGCATTGATTGAGATAAATTCCGCAAAAGCAGAAACGAAAAGAAACGGCGACCCATCAAACACCAAGAAGAATGGAGCAGGGAACTTCTACAAGATGTAGAATAAGCCACAGCGGAAATGAAGTGGGATGACTGGTCTACCCGAAAAGAAGAGGAAGATAAGTGTGGCGGAAGCCTCTCAAGATGGATGGGCAGCAGGCTTGCACACCTTGTCAAAGCTAAACTATCTATTTAGAAACGACTGCATGAGCAAAAGCACAATTGAAATCTAAGGAGAAAACTCACTGAACTAAATAAGCACATTGAAACTTGCTGTACCCACCTATGCCATCAGAAATGGGATGAAGTGTGCGATGCCATGGACGGGAACATCAACACAGGCAAGACGTGGAAAATCCTCAAGAACCTGCCAGACCCGTCGGCCACCAAGACGGTGACGAAAGCGGAAATGACCAAGATAAAACACAGGGAACGTCCATCAGATGGGTGAAGAAACCGTGAAGCTGTACTTCGACAGACCCTCGGCAGCCGAACACCAAGACTACTTGGGCTCTCCCAACAATGATCTTGATAGAGACTTTTCAGAGCGAGAAATCAGGGTAGTCCTGCAGATTAACAAGAACAACTCAGCTCCAGGTCCCGACAAAATCTCCAAGGAGATGCTCCGGAACCTGGAATACCAGGGAACAAGCCGTTTGGCAGACTACATGCACGAGTGCGAGAGAAACGGAGAGATACCCAACGAATGGAAGAAATCTGACGTTATCCTCATTCCTAAGCCAGGAAAACCCCCAGAAATCGAGAACATGCGGCCCATCTCCCTCAGTTCTTGTGTCGGTAAAGTAATGGAGCATGCTTGCTTGAACAGGGTTAATGACTACCTTGAGTCTAACAACGTATACCGCAGCAACATGATTGGCTTCAGAAGAGGGCTCTCCACACAAGATGCCGTGATGCAACTCAAGGAGCCCACCGGACGAGGCATGAGGACAATAATAGGGCTAGATCGAAGGAAGGCCTTCGACATGGTCGAGCACGCAGCCATCCTAAAACAAATGGCGCAACTAGGCCTGGGTGAGCGCACGTACAACTACATCAGAAATTTTGTTACGGGAAGAACTGCCACGAGTAGACTGGACGAGGAGGAGAGCATCCAGGTAGACATGGGCAGTGCTGGCACACCGCAAGGGTCCATCGTGTCACCGATGCTCTTTAATCTTGTCATAATCGGATTATCAGAAAAATTTGAGCAAATCGAAGACAATAATCCCACAATTTATGCAGACAATATGACGATTTGGACCACGCAAGACACCAGTGAAGACGATATTGATAATAGACTTCAAGACGTGGTGGATGCAGTCGAGGGTCATCAGGGTGTCACCAGATTGAAGTTATTACTGGGCAAAACGTAACTGCTTCTATAACACCCCACAAAACTAGGCATTCATTGCAGGAACGTAGCAGAATTACAAAAAAGAAGAATCAAGATAACCACAAGAAACGGCACGGAGATACCCTAGGTTCAGAAGATTAGAGTCCAGGGTCTCTGTATCGAAGCCAGGGAAACCAATGTGGAAACCATAACGCGCCTGGAAAAGAAGGTCATAGTGGCTGGTAGGCTAATACAAAGAGTATCCAATAAACGGAGGGGTAATAAAGAAAAAAATGTTGTACGGCTCGTCCAGGCCTTCGCGATCAGTCACGTCGCGTACGTAGCGGCGTTCGTCCACTGGAACAATGCCGAGAAAGACAATGTCAACGCGCTGATTAGAAAAGCGTGCAGAGCTGCGCTGGGTCTACCGCAATATTAAAGAAGGAAAGGCTGCTGCAACTCGCAGTACATAACACGCTCCACGAGATCGCTCAAGCACAGACAATAGCGCAACTCGAACGATTGTTTGGAATCATGTCGGGTAGAAAAATTGTGGAAAGATCTCCAATAATTACCACGGAATGAAAGGTCCCAAGACGCAGATTCACACGGCCGTCAGGTCCGCGATAATTACGCAAAACATCTCCGAAAATATGCACACTGTACATAACCTTGAGAGACAAAATTGCCACAAAAAATCATCCTTAAAAACCGCGGCGCTTGCGAGGGCGTGCTTTTTGTAGACACCACCCGGAATTCCCGAAATAATGACATCAGTAACATGTGCGTAGCTCCCTCTTCGCAATGGCGGTCATAGACACAGAAGGAGACCTTGACCGCGGACTCCATAAGGACTAGATCGTCGGAGGCAGTGGAAAAAGTGGCCGTTGCACTGGCCGTAATCAATGGTCGAAAACATGACAGATTTTTTATTAGTTACTCCAAGATGGTCATTAGGAATTTCACAAAGGAATGGGTCTCTACCAAAGCAACCAAAACCTTGAACCGCAGAGCAGAAGACTTCCGGAGCGCAACATTGTACCCAAATACCTTAAGTTGATCCCGGCGCACAAAGGGGAAATGAACATCGAAGACACGACCATTCCTTCAAACACCAACGAAAAGGCCCACCAAACCGTGTGAGAACTACCCCGCCACGGCTCGGACAGCCATGGCCCGGCACACGCACCCAGCACAGAAGGGGGGACGACTCGGGCGTAGGTGATGGGGATGATGGAGGTAATGACACTGATGAATATGCAATAGAAGACGACAGAGATAGACTGGTCACGTACCGTGACATATTGGCACACTATAAGCAACAACGAGACGAATATCCCCCACCACACACAAACAGCTAGACAGATCTCAAGAAACGGATTGGCGAAGATTGCAAACCAGAACCTTTCGAAATCAAAAACACCTGAACAGAGTAAATTCCAGACGATACCTACAAGCAAGTTATACCCTCTGTAAGCACGAACACGCAGACATGACGCATATTCTATGGTAATGCACAAAGATCACGGTAATATACCGAGATGACAATACAGGACCGGACCTTCTCGAGGAGCGTTGGCTAAGTGCACTGACTAGCTAAGGTCTGCACGACCAACTGGGGAGAATCCAGTGGGCTCGGACAGTGATGAAAAGGCTACGACTTACCGCGCAAAACGTCTGGGTGGCCTGAGCCTAGGGTTTCAGGGTTCCTTTTTTTGTTTTTCAATAAAGTTTTTTTCCGTCCGTCCATCCGCGTCTCTAGAGCCGGTCAGCGTCCCCATTGGTTGAGGTCGCGAATAATGCTTTGGCTGGAGTACATCATTAGCGCTGTTCTGGAAGGGGAGGAATGGCATGAAAAGAGAAATAGGCAAAGGGAAAAGGAGGAGGGAAACACGTGCACTGTGCATGCGCTTCAGTTATTGTGACGTCATGGCCCGCGCTCGCATGCAGCCGCCGCGGGCTGCCATTTCATCAAAAATGCCGCCAACTGTTCGCAATACGGGAAATCAACTCTGTTTATCGAAACAGTTGCATCTTTCGAGTAGAATTTCGAAGTTTCCTCAGTATTTTTTTGTTTTCAATGTTTGTTCAGTATCCTTTCAATGAAGAAATGTTATATTCTATTGCCGTGGTACTCTACTTTCTAGCTTACTCCAGTTTTCTTCTACATCCCTGGGCACTTCCGTTATACGATTCTTACTTGAAGCGAGCCTTACGAGCAGCCAACACATGACATCACCGCCATTCAGGGAACGCGTACTCTTCTGTGCAGACATCACCAAATCCAGCACTTCGCGCATTGACAAAACTGGCAACTCTCAAGCGTGGATTCGTGTCTATAGAAGAACTGTACTCCGAAGCTTCAATGGAGCAACTGTACAGTGGTCGCGCTGTCTTAATCAGCGACCAAACCGGTAGCCTGCACACGCTCGCCAAGCGCTGCCGCCTTACCGGAGGAAGGCTGTACGTGGCACCGGAGCTTCTCTTCACAACCTTCAGCACTATCGCGTACTCCAAGGAGTTGGCCCCCAAATTGCAGAAGAGGATCCGGGACAAGTAAGCTTTCACTCTAAAGGGGTCCTGTGACATTTTTCAGCATGTGTATAAGAAGTGAAAGCGAATAGTGTTAGGGTAAAGTATAGGAAATGTCATTAGAATTAATTGTAACGTAAACATGAAGAAAGAAAAGGGGACGAAATGATAACGTGCCACTTGAAGGGTCTGAACTTGCGACCTTCGAATAACGCGTCCGATGCTTTACAACTGAGCTACGGTTGCGTTCATCCCCCCGTCCACTTTACAGGCTCTATATGTTAATTTAATTAGGAACGAGTTAATCAGTGCAACCTGTTTTCATTACTGCGAGTGCGGCACTTGCCATGCTAGTCCTCATCAATATTGTGTCTAACGGAGAAAACAAGCCTTGAAATCGGCATTTTTCAGCATGGCCAGAAGACGCTGCCGACAGTTAGTCGAGACTCATGAGAAAACGTGAGCTAAGTGTAATTGTGGCGTACGTGTCCTGACACTCTCTTCTAATTCTCTCTTCTCTCGACAAATGATGCCATAAACGCAAATGTTTTTCTTATGTGACGGCTTCTGTTGCTTGAGTTATGTGGGTCTAGAAAAAGCTGTGACACTCAGTAAGGTATTCGCACGTTTTTAGCAGCGGTAATTATTGTTATTTGTCATTGCCTGAAATAAATAAGAATGAATAAGTATGAATGCGCCATACCCACAATGTTCACGACAAGACCGTATTCAAAAAAGTTGCCCCCCCCCCCCCCCCGTTATTCTGATGTAGGTGGATTTTTTGCCGAACATGCATAGCGAAAGTGAATGTTTGCTCCCAAAAAGTCAAGGCTTTCAGGAAGTGCCCCAATGACATTCGCTGATTTCAGCACCGTAAGGAGCGAAATTGTTGGAAGTGCCCGGACGCGCGATAGCGACCGCACTTCAAGTAAGCCGCATGTTCAAAGAAAAAGAAAAGAAGTGGTCAAAGTCAGGTAATGTGTGGACGCACTGACATTGCTTATCGACACTTGTCATTTGAGTCCAAGTGTAACTGGTATGAAGGGATAGAGGAAGCGCTCAAAGCGGGGAACCAATCCATGTAACTCCGTTCGTACCTGATCTCCTCAAAAACAGCTGGTGTTGGACGATTCGCGAGACAACATATTCATGTAATGAAATCACGAATACTTCAAAAACTACCCATCTATTGCTACGGGCAACCATGGTGGAACGCGAAAGCACGGTGGGGCGTGCGTATCGAGTTTCAGTTTTTCTGATGAGACTCATGAGACGGTGGTTGTCGAGGCGGTTTAATTACCACTTGCCGACGCTGACGTATACTTTCGGCTTTCAGAGCCTTCCACTGCTCCGCAGCGGTGGCGCTGCCGCTGCAACTAGCGCCGACGTTGACGTTCTTCAGGGCGTTTCGCACACCGTTGAACCGAAAGAAAATGACGGAATCACAGCGAACGCGCGCTATCGATATTGGCTTGTCTGCGTTGCCGTTCACGTTCACCGTCGCGAGCGTCAACAGCACCTTTGCCGAAAAGAGCGCAACGTTTTCCGGCGTTGGCGTTTTCGTTCAACTTCGCGAGTAGCCATAATTGCGTTGCAAGGGAGAATACAACGCGAGCGAGCACGCACCGCATTATATACGAGCGCACAAGTGTGGTGGAGAAAGAAACTTGCGAGGAGAAATGATGTGGTGGCAGCACTCGCACAACCTTTTCTACCTCCTCTACCCACTCCACCCCACTTGCTCTCACTTCTTCACCCTCAAGCGAGGAAAGGGGGAGAGTTAGCGCATGCGCAGTATCGGTGTGGACGCCGCAGAGCGGACACTACCCCGAGCGAGTTTTTTAAAGAGAATAAGTGCCATGTACAATAAGTACACCATATTTACTTGCAAGTGCTCAAAGTTCACAAATCGCTAAATTTGCGGAAAGGCACTTTTCGCCACCAAGATTTCTATATTTTTTTCAGGCAAATTTTTAACTAAAAATTAGTCCGAAACCTTCGTTCTAGCGCCGATTCCAAGCCTCATCATAATTTTCATCGTAATGGGGACTGCTGATTGTGTCCTCGTGTTCAATCTTATCTGGAACACCCACCTTGCGTGGCTTGCACTGACACGAAATATATTTGGTCGAGTTTAATATGGAGTTCTTGTTTCGGTAATCTCGGGATTAAATTAAAGATGACTTAGTGTGTGTGTTGAATACAAGGTGCTAAAATTGCGCTTTTTGTTATAAATGAGAGGCAAACTTACAGCACACCTGGCGATTTAGAGACGATGGAATGAGCGAGTAACCTAATTCATTCAGAGGACTTCTAGTATATACACTTCAGGAATGCAGACAAAACAGACTTTTGACAAGCTACATCGTAATGCCATCGCCAAAATGCTGAGCAGATGTTATTGTCTTCTTGATAATAAACGTTAACAAACAGACAAAGCATTCACATTAGTAATTACATTGGTGTGGGCTCAGCTTTCTAATGGCCAACGTGATTGCCGACAGTGTGAGTGAAATGTAGGGTTAAAACGTGTAGGCGGATAGCAAATGACCAGGTAAGAGGATAAAACAACACGTCTAGTGAGAACTTTCTGAAATATAATTCTTACAATTGGTAGAATGATGTCCGCCGTCCTTCAAGTGGCTTAAAAAGAAAAATTTAAACACATGTGCACACTCTCATTTGTATACTATATATATAGTAGGTTTACTTACCAATACTTTGTCCAGTGCAAGCATTTCATTAAATAGGTTAGCATGTGATTGAACCTCGCCGCTCTTTTTAGAAAGCCAGACTATTCCCAGGTGGTCACAACCAGCCTCCTTTCTTTTGAACTGTGTCTTCTCTGTCTCTCGTCCCGGTCATCCCCACGGAAGAATGATGGCCATCGTGGAGTCTGGTCTTCGTATCCAGTGGTACGACGATGGCGTGAAGGAATGGCACCTCTGCCGGAACATGCAACGGTCCGGCTCCTCCAAGGCGGGTGTCTTGTCGTACGAAGTACTCAGCTTCGATGGCATGGCGGCAATCTTTCTCCTCTGGGGCATCATGACGATGTTCTCGCTCGTCGTGTTCCTGCTGGAGGTTTGCTTTCACAAGACGAAGGAGCAGTGCTGCGGCGGGTTTCGAAGCGTCAGAGCTACGTTGAGCAGATGCCGCCTGAGCAAGTGTCTAGCGGAGCACTCGTTTCACATGTCAAAGAAAGCGCAGCAAGTTAATAAAGGCGACTACTGAGTCTCGTTGTCGACCTCACACGCACCAAGATCAGTGCGTGTGAGGGCGACAGTATAAGCTGCTTTAACAAACACGTGAATGTGTTTGGATGTGTGAGAATAAAGTAAATCTCAAGTGAAGCTGGATCTGTCGCTAGATATGGTAGTAGACCAGTGCTTGTTACGCGATTTGTGGTGTTGATTTTATCAAGCGAGTAATATACATTGCTATATAGTCAGAATTTCTACATGTGCAATCATACACACGGCATAAAGTATGCGTGCTTTCTGTTTTTTTCCAGAAATGTTAAGGTTTTTTTTCCTGTCGTCGTAACCTGTTCGCTTTGTATGATTTCCATGAAACTGAAAAATGAGGCAGTTTGCTTTTTACTTCTTTTTTTATATTCTTGTGCACTCCCATTACACAATACAATATTTGGAGCCAATGACATCAGTAAATAAACGAATGGATGAATAAATAGGTAAATTTAAGTAAATCTAAATTAGGTCCCGTCCACCGACTTCCAGCGTAGGGCTGCAAGGGACACCTGATTCAATCTAATTCAATCCAAGTTGTTACTTTAAACATCTTCTGAATAAATTGCCTTTCTTTTTTATCTCTTTTTCTCAACGTAGATAATGACCTATCTCTGCGTGGTAAGTAAAGCATGGCTGATTTTTTCATTTACCATCGGTACTTAAAAGTACTTTATGCGCGGACTTTTTTTGATGCGCTAGTAACGGGCTAGGCCTAACAATATTACAATATATTTGCATGAATATATCCACTGTCTATCTATATAAATTATTCGTTATCAATATAATTAGCGCATGGTTATTTACACGACAAGTGTCTCAATAGTGGGTAGTACTTAACGTCATCAATTTTTTCACATCACTGCATGTATTTAGCCCCGACGATTGTCGTCCGCTTCTGAAACCTCGATATAAACTATACATGTCTGTAGAAGCAGGCATACGTAATTGGTTCCGGTGTCCCCGCAATATAATTACATCGTTTGAGTTGAATTACGTGTTGCTTAGATTTAAATTCTGCGCTTCGCTTACAAACTCGTGAATGAGTTTGGCTGTGTGCGAACAAATAGTTAATGAGCATCTAAACCTGCAATAAGCTTTTATAAATTGTAGTCTTAATATACATGAACGCAGTTCCATTTTTTTGTCCTATGCTTGTAAACAAATCGCTGTCGTTAGAGGGGCTGTCCTCCAATAGTGGGCTGACCTAAAAACCAAAATGTATTCGTTGTTTAATAAATGACTTCATAAGTAATGGAGCAAAATCCGCTTTTCAAAGTCCCTGCTTGTGTGTGTGTGCGTGCGTGCGTATGTGTGTGTGTGTGTGTGTGTGTGTGTGTGTGTGTGTGTGTGTGTGTGTGTGTGTGTGTGTGTGTGTGTGTGTGTGTGTGTGTGTGCGTGCCCCACAGCTGAGTAGATTAGGGAACGAACAAGGGTTAAGGATATTATAGTTGAAATGAAGAAGAATAAATAGACATTGGCCGGACATGTAGCACGTAGGCAGGATAACCGCTGGTCATTGAGAATAACAGACATTAAGAGGAGATAGAAAGTTAGGTGGGCAGATGAGATTAGCAAGTTTGCGAGTATAATGTGGCAGCAGCAAGCACAAGAGCGAGTTGACTGGCGGAAAATGACGGAGGCATTTGTCCTGCAGTGGACGTATAGTCAGGGCGATGATGATGACGAACACACGCGAGGGCTTCTCCTTCCCCTTCCACCACTGCGTGTGTGTTCGGGTGGAGATGCGGCAGTCATGTACGAAACTAATTGTGTCAGACACAAAGGCGTCAAGTGCACTTTATTGGAGAATTCAGATTATAGCCAGGCTTGTGAATGTAGGCGTATGTTTGTGAATCGCTTCACTCTAAAAAAAAAAAAAAAAAGGTAGCGAGAATGGAGAAACGGGCTCCGTTGCTCCTTCGGCGCAGCGACTTTCTCCCTTTCGGGCGCTTTACCCGTCGCGCCCTCTCACGGCAAGGACCAAAGAAGCAACGTTCCTCCTTCGGCGTTCAAGTTTCTCCTCAATCACGGGGGTCTTGCTCGCGCGAATGCGCACGCCAAGCCTATAGCCAGCCGCGGCCAGTCGCGAGCGATTGCTTTTACCTAAGATTGTTGTAAGCAATGCAGGGGTGACGTTTTCTTTTGTTTAATAGTGTAGAGTAAAAGCCTCTCTTTTTTTATCGTCAGGCACTCGCACGATGCTCCGCACACTTCCATGTGTGTCTCGTGTTGTTTCATACTACCAATTTGTCACGAATACAAGGAGCTCTGCTTCCCAAGCAGTCTTGTTTTATCGATTACCTTAGAGTGTAAAAAATAATGATTTATTTCGGTGTCGACATACTTGGTAAGCCCACGCATTTTTAGTTTCGCACGGCACCAACAGCACTCGTGAATTCAACGGGGCGCGTAAAAAAGCATCACACTTAATTTTTCATCATTCTAGGAAACCTGATACCACTGTACACTCCATGCGTGAAAGTACGATCATATACAATTGATAGAGTTATACGTGCCACTACCGCCATATGGATGTTCTTTTCAGTTTACCTCCAATCGAATACGGCCGCCGTGGCCGGAAGTCGAACCTGCGTCCTCCAGCATAGTCACACGACACCCAATAAGGCTACGCTACCACGGCAGGTGAAAGCACAAAGGGAAACAGGCTGCGAAGTTTCACCGAGTGTTTATTCGCCAGGCTAGGTTACAACCATCAGAAACATTTTAAACATCATCATAACTAAACTTTTGTGAAAAGTGAACCAATGACTTCTGTAGGTTAAACCAAATTCTGAATCGCATTCGTTTTGAATTGCCCATGCCAGCACTCAGAAGTAGGAAGGAATTATGCACGCGTGCAGTATGCCTTTCTTGTCCATGATTTTCCTTTGTCGTGAGAAACTCAACACAAAATGCACTTCTAGTAACAGCTGTGCACAGCAAGTAAGTACTAACGCTCACTCACCTTTGTGAAAAGAGTATTCCGAATCCAGAGTAATAACCACCACAGCCGCAGCGCTAACAACAAAATTGTGGCACGAACTATGATTGCCAGTTGACTTGCGAGGCGAATCGCGAGAGGCATCTGAAGCAGAGATGTATGCAGACACAACATTATATAAAGTTATAGTAAGCTTGCGCACTGGAGCGATAGTTCCTCTACTCAAGTATTAGAGCTGCCGCGACGCCAACAGCCACTGTCATAGCTCACGAAAAAATACCGTCGGATGCGAGGTCATCGCTTATTTCTCTCGCAAGACCCGCGTTGTAACGTACGTATACGCTGCTAGGACGGTCGTTACCGCATCAAAAACCTTGTCACTGAAGGGCTAGTGGTGTACTGTATCCATGGCTAACGGTCACACTTGTGGTACGCACGTAAAAAGATTATAAGCAAACGTTAAGACGAAGCAACTAAACGAGGTCGACGTGACCACAGAACACCTACCACGACGGAGGCAAAGTTTGGTCTGCATGCTGCGCCCTCTCCAAGTAACAAGAAGAAAAGAAACGTGACCTCCGAAATTGCTAACGTGTGGCAAGTGTTTGCGCTCTCGAAGGCTTCAAAAAAAAAATAACTGTGGCAATGGTCAACAGATGGCGCAGCGTTCGGAATGCCCTGGGCAACTATGCAAGGCTTGGGGGTATCCGCCTTCGTGAAAACCTGATAAGCTTTAGTAATTATTTCGTTCATTATTGTGCAACCATTGATAAATTCGCGTTTGTCTTAGCATCAGATATAATATATTTACGTGTGCGCATGTTGTGGTATTGATACGAAACGTAAAAAAGTGTAAGAAAACCTACTTGTAACCTGCGCCACTATGGTCAGTCGGAATTCATCGCTATATAAGCTGGCGCGCCTTCTTAGCATGGTGTGAGTAAACACGTCGTAGTGTGATTCGTTGCAGTGAGTGGTTGATTGTGCTCTTGTTGCGTACTTGTTAGCGTATATGATAGCGTATATTTGTTGCGTGCTATATGTGCAGCATGTGTCCATGGGTGCATGTGTAGTTATATGCATTGCACCAGCGCATATTTAGGCTTCCGGTGTCAGTGACAGTAATCCTCAATGAACTGTGACATAAGTAATCCTGAATGGGCTGAGGCGTAAACAATCCGCAAGGGAGCCGTGAAAGTGGGTATGACAATTTACGTCGCGGCAGGCAACTTTTTTTTTTTAGTTTTGTTCAGTCCCTCCAGATGGCGCCAGCTACCACCTACTTCACGGTTATGACGCTCTCACACCTCCAGCTACTTATATAACGTTGAACATCTGTCTATCAAAGCTGCAATACTGAGTCGGAATGGGTTCGCTGCGATCGAGTCTACGGTTTGGAGGCACATCTCGTGACCTGTGGACCCGTAAACGCATGGATAACCTCGCTACACTATGTGAATCTGCGAGAAATAAATACAGCAAGCCTAGCATGCACTCTTCAGTTGAGGGCTCTGCAATATATATCCGTGTCTATCGGAGTGAACGTGGCTTCGCTGACCGAACGAAACGTACTTGCTCCGTCGTTCTTTTTCGCGATGTGTTCACCGCCATAGGTTCGTCTGCTTGTTTTTATAATCATTTCGTGCAATATCAAGCTCAGCGGGACCGTTTTTTGTAACTTTCAGTGCCGTGTACTCCTTATCAGTCGAGAATCGTTGCATTTGCTAAGCCTACTCGCTTCGCCGGGGGGGGGGGGGGGCAGCCATGTTGATTTTTATAAGGAGGAACGTGTTTCTCCGTGGATAAGGGAGCAACGTTTCTCTATTTAAAGACGAACATTGGGGACGTCGCCGTTTCTCCCTAAATGGAGAGAACGTCACTCCATTTTTTTTAAAAGTGTTGTTTTTTCTCCCCCCCCCCTTTCTTGGTTCTAACATGTACATTTTACGATGTATCTCTGTCAACGAAAATGAGAAGTGCTCAATAGGGCGATTATTGCAGAAGCGTTCTCGCATATCTGCGCCCTGCCCCTGACGTACGTTCCACGGTTTATGATATAGGAATGCATATTAGTAACATTCAAACCCGTACACTTGAAACCTGTACGTTTCTTTCCACTTATAGATACACTATAGCAGGCCAGTTTACTTATCGTTTGAAAGCCTGAAACGATCGCCTTCTGTATGAAAAATTGAACTTTAATTCGATCGCCAAACACTGTTGAGACTCTTACACGTGTCCATCCAATTGACCAAAAGAACAATGAACAAACGACATAAGATGCATTTTAATGCCTGGGCCACCTATGTGATTATTCTGTTTTGACATTAACTGCAAAACTTAAAAAAACGGCCTAGTCTAGAAGTAGCCACGTTCGGTGTATAGATTCAATCCACAGAGTATTGTAGCTTGTTCACGCGCTCAGTCTCCTAAACAATGGATATTCGCAGGAGAAACATCAGCCAAATGAATTCTATATAAAGTGAAGATATCATTTTTTATGGTAACGACGGCGACTACATTGATGAGGTTTGTATCATTTTCAAGTGAGCAGAAAGGTAGTAATCCACTGAGTGTTGCAAGCATATTCTTTTATTTACCAACTGTCCTCTTCAGAAAAGGTTTCCATGGTCGCAACGTTTCAGGAAAATATGCTGCGGCGTTTACAACTCTCGCTCTGTACAGAAACACTACATAATATTTCTGCTAATTAAACCAGATAATTGAATTAGAGAAGGCAGATATGGGGTTTTGTTACCTTGCTCCTAAATGTAAGTATACCATTAGACTTTGGATAAAGCTGTTGTGAAACCATCGCGACTATTTCTAACCTGATTCACATTAGCTACAGCTTCATATAAAAGTTTTGAGCACTCTAGATGACTAACTGGAGGAAGCTTAACGACTGGATTGCATTGGATAAACTTCTATTGGGTCCTCGGAAACACCAATCACTCTGTTGCGGGCCGCTCCCACGTGGGTACTGATACGTCGAGTTTCTCAGCCGCCTCGCGAGCTTGGTGGACAGCCTAGAGCTGCTCTGCAAGTGACGAGCAGTGAATTGCCGCCTCCCCTCTGGCACGAAGAATGTTCGGTAAATGAGGGACTTTGCTACACTGCCAGGGCAAATGTTCAAATGAAGCCATTTTTCCACAAGGCGGGAAAAGATTCAATCTTTATAAGTCACGGTAAATGATGTGTAACATTTTCATAGTAGGGTACGTACGTGTTTGCAATAATAGCCCTAATGTATGTGCTTGGTGCCGCGTTAGATTTTTGTGAGGTGGAGGAAAAATTTTTCTGGACAGGTAGAAATGTTTAGTGAGCTCGTTATAAGAAAGGTTATCTACAACAAGGTTGGGGAGGATGATCCTGTGGGAAAGCCTAAAGAACAGCTTGATATCCTTTGCGGATTTGTAAAGCTTCTGTGTTTGAACTTTTTGTAAATCATCGATTTGCTGTCCATTTTGTAAAATACTCTGGATGAATGAAGATTCTGCGCCTCACTATTACTAGGCATAAGTAGAAGTTCTTTTAATCAAAATATAAAAAAGTCACAGTTTTGATGCAAAGGTGAAGCAATAAACGCGATAAAACAAATTGGAAGGTCATGCGCAGAGTAAAAAGCAGACCGAAACATGCCCCGTGTTTCTCATGCACAAACGACGCGCGAAACGTACTCGCAGGTACAAATGAACGCGAATAAGCGTCTCAGTTGTTGCTTCGCTGTGTCTGAAAAGTGCGCCTTTTTCGCAAACAGAGGCTGTGCAAAAATTGCAGTGACCTTTGTGTGTTCCGTGATTATACTCGGCAACAACTTTCTGTGGCAGCACAGCCAAAGCTATTGACGCAGGTGGAGCTTCTGCACATGTGTTACTACGCCAGGTAATCAGTTTTCTTGCAATTTCGCTTTCGGTTTCGCAAGCGCATCTGACATGTTCTTTTTCGTACGACCACCATGCAATAAATCTTACATTTACTTGGGAGGAAATGAATAAAATGTTCATATATAAAGAAAAAACAAGAAACTTCTTTGAGCATTGCGATTTCAGAAAAAAGAAAGGTACGGCCGAGCAGGTACTGGGCGATTGGAACAACGCAAAGGCAAGAAATCATTTATTAAATTGCAGTGGATACTTGGTCGGCATCATCGTTTTTCTTCTTTTAGAGACCCAAACGTTTACGACGTTTGTAAATTGAAGTTGGTTGAATGCAATTTTTACTCGACCAAGAACGCTGTTTGTTTCACACTCAACACGGTAATATAAATCAACGCGTCTGTTACTCAGGCAAAGCGCAAGGAATGACTACCTCTGTAGACACCGACCGGAGTGGTGTAATGGTACGGAGTTTTCAGCGTTATCGCATCAACAATATTAGCCAGCTAAAACACCGACCACGTATACAACCCATTTGAGAAACAGGTTCATTGGTTTTACGTACAGTTTCCAATCGCACTCTTTCTTCCAAGCCACTGGTGTTGCTGAAGACTGGCAGGTCTCCGGTGTCACTTTCAAAGTGGCTATACACTTTTTCACAGGAAGGAAAAAAATGGCAGCATATCCACGGAGTGAATGATGGAGAGTGGGGCGCAGAATTCATCCGTGCATTCGTTCTTGCTTCCGTCCATCCATGCGTCCGTCAGTGTGACCGTACATGCGTCCGTCAGCTCGTCCGTGCGTGCGTCTGTTCGTGCGTCCGTCCCTGCGTTCGTCCATGCAGCCGCCCCTGCGTCCGTTCATGCGTTCATCCATGCATCTGTCTATGTGTCCGTTCGTCCATCTATTCATCACTCCAAGTACCACCATCTCGCATCTTTTCTTCATATATTCTACATATAGAAGCACCGCCATCCAGCTGACATGCCAAGGACTAAACGAGAAATGGCACACGCACACTTTCTTACGGCTTGCGCTTCGGATCCACTTCCCACCTTTAACCACCTCGAGTTCATGGTATATACTAGGTCATTGTATTCACTAGTTCACTGTATTCATGGCACTGCGGCCGAACGCTCGCTCAACCTTTCGAAAACCAAGGAGGTTACGCCCAGCGAGTATGACGTAGCAAACTTTTTCAGTCAGATAGTGCTCAATGTACATGCCAATGGCTGCTAATGGGAAATGAGAGGCGGAGAATTTGGCTTTTACTTTCTTACGGCTTGCGCTTCGTATCTACTTCCCATTCTTAACCACCTGGAGTTCATTCATGGTATGTACAAGTTCATTGTATTCATGGCACTGCGGCTCAACGCTCGCTAAACCTTTCTAAAGCTAAGGAGGTTACACCCAGCGAGTATAACGTAGCAACCCTTTCTTGTCAGATAGTGCTCAATGTACATGACAATGGCTGCTAATGGTGCTCGCAGCCTGCGCGTTAACTAAAAGCCGAATGCTCCTGTCTCTCATTCCCCATTAGCAGCCATTGACATGTACATTGAGCTCTATTTTTTATTGTTCAACAACGCACAGAAGAAATCTCTCACCGGCACCACCTTGGAGGTCAAAATGTTATACTTGTTACATACTACGGGGGACGAACGGGTGTCGCTATAAGGAGCTTCGCCCCTAAAACACCGCCATTATGGGCTGTGCGCGGGAGTACAAACGCCAAGGGCGCAGCGTTGCCAGTGCATTTTCGAGGAGACACGCCAATTTTCGCAGCCCAAGGAGGGCTATGGCGGCGCCCAGGGAGGCGTTAATGAAAAGGTCAATAGGCACCTCACACTGACGAGAACGAGCTGCGTTGATCACATTTTCCCGTCTCAATGTCTTTTACATTCACCGTTAGGGGACAGTGAAAATAGACGCGTGCGCGCGTCTCCCATGTATCCCGGCCACAATTCACCGACAGAGGCAGGGTGCGAGACGCGCACGTCGCGTTCCATTTACACTGAAGCCGTCTCAAGGTTGCTTTTTTTATCCGCTACGCTATGTATTTTGGCGCTGCAGTCAGACCGGAAAACTCGACTGAATGGTGCCTATAGCGATTAGAGTCCCACTTCCGCTGATAATATAATTTGCACACAAATACGGGGTGATTGCATGCACGGGAAACAAAATGTTTCACGACGCACCACTGTCTTCGTTTCTACCTACTCGATGAATGCACATCACCTGGCGAACACGCACTCATACTCGCTTAAAAGCTTCGATGTGAATTAGCTGGAAGCGAGAGATGCCATCGTTATTTACCGTGGCAGGAAAACGTGAATGGCCCCAGAAAACCAGAAAACTGAAAACAGCAAAGAGCGAAAAATTTACACTGGTGAGTCTTCTCAATAATAATGCGAACAATCTGGAACATAATATGTACGTCTTTTATTTATATTTTCCATTGTGCTACGCAGCATACGAAAGCAAGCGTTCATGGACTAGATGCAGAAGCGTAGTAACAAAGGGTGTGCTTGGGCTTTGCAGCCTTGGCTGTTCTGCCACATAAAGTTGTCGCCGAGTATACAGCAGAATAATTCCAGTGCAAGTCTACGCCAGCCAAGACTTATGATCCTCCTTACCGGAAATAAAGGCACGTGATTCTCCACTGCACTCCTCTGCGCGGGCCAAAGTATGCGTGAGAGATGAGAGCCGCCGCGCGCTCATTGCGCCATCGAGCAGTCAATGAAACGAAATTTCTGGTACGTGGAAATAAATCATCGATGACGCATGACACTATTCGAGACTCTTTCGAGGAACGGCTTTCCTAATAGTTTCTGACATCTAGCTGTGAACCCCTGTGCGAGTGTGGTGTTTGCCGATTTTTAAAATCAAATTTTACATGCCCCATCAAATCTGAAAAGTCAGTGGTGTAAGCAATGTGAAAGTACTGAGCACAAGTAATGTGAAAAATTACACAATGACATCATAACGTTATCTAGAAGTCAAATGGTACCAAATTATGGCATCTTCACCTAACCTGACGTGATGTAATGTTATCATGAAAGCACTGCAAAAGTACGTGAGGCACAAAGTTTATGGTGTCTCCAGCCTCTCAAGCCATGCAGAACTACGTTGGGTGCAAGAAAAAGTTTCCGGGGGAGGGATTGTGTGAGAGAAATAAGATTGCTTTAGCCGTCGAGTGATTTTGGGTTGAGGAGTGAGTAGGGTTTCCCTTCAGTGGACGGGAAAGGTTAGTCACAGCGTCCTCTTTTCCCCGTATGTTAATGTAGTGGTCTCACTTTTCACCCAACTTTCTGAAGTCGTAGCCTCTACCTTTCCTATCATGCCAATGTATGGGACTCGATTTGCGCCTCCTTCTCTTTTAGGGTGATTAGCAGGACTGGCTTTGCACCGTCCCTGCCACCGTCCCTCAACCAACGCATGCCTGTGTTCTCGTGCAGCTACTTTAAACACCGTGACATTTACAATCACCAATACACTTGCTGCTGGGTATCACACCCGACGCTCATCTCGTTGTCTTCCATGCACCAGTGCTTGCTTTGTCGTTACTTTTCTCTCTCTTTCTTTTATCTCAATTGTATCAACTAGTCAGCAAATATGGCAGCCGATCACTTTAAGAGGTATATTCCGGTAACGTGTCTCACACATCTATTGCACTTTTACTAAAATAAAAATGCGAAGAAAAAAGCTGGTTTAATATCCTGCACCATAATTCTTGTGGGGGCAAACAAAGTTCATTTCGATAAAAACGTCAGTGTGAAATTTCATGCCTGGGTTTGTTTTCTAGAAGTCATTGGAAAACAAGAGAACTTTCGATTGAGATACAATGAGATAGGGGTAATCAAGAAATCAGAAGAACTCTTGGGCTAAGAGTAAAAAACTTACTGGCAGTATACAGAAGAGTGTTTCATCAAAATGCTCACGCTTACCCCTGCTGCATTAAACATACAGCGCTGACACCCTTCCTGCTGACTACTGCACACAGCTGGCAGATGCGTGAACGTGAATGAATTTAATTGTCGCAGTGGTGGTTCCCTTTTCAAGAAGGTAATTTTTTCTCGCCATTTCCGTCAAATGCACAATGACGATAATCATATACTTCTGCAATAGCGGGGACACTAATTACTGCTTGTCTTGCTATTTACATAGTAACATTCAGACGAAAACAAAGAACGAAAAAAAATAATAAGCGTGAAGACCAGTTAGAACAGTATGGCGATTATGTACATTCATTGTTTACTGATTCCGCGTTGTTGTAGTTGCCATCACTGTCATAGTTGTTGTTGTCGGAATGTCTCTCGACCAACAAGCTTAGCATCGCACTCTGTTTTGGCCTTAAACGCTGAAGCCTCTGATTTCGTTCAGTTTTTCAATGATAGCCGTTGATGTATAGTTTGAACATTGAGTTTGCCTGGTGCCTGTAGTGCCTGCTTCATGCGGCAGAAAATGCCACCCAGCCGGGCCCCCTCTTCCCGAAAGAAATCGTGAGGAAATGCGAATGCATTCCTGGTGCCGAGAGAGGGCATCATTGCTGTCAGATATTCGCCTTCACCGGCTTCTGATATTGCCTTGAGAGGCGCTCAGCCAGCGAACGGTCGAGAGTAAAGAGCGAGCGGATGGGAGAATAGGGTGCCAGCGTTCTCGGCTAAGGCTTTGTTCTCGGCTCAGCGATTGGCATTCACAGCGCCGTCTCAAGCATCATTTCCAGACGTTCTTGAGAGGCGCCCAGCCAGCGAAAGGTCGATAGTAAGGCCCAGGCGGACGGGAGAGCGGGCGCAGGGAGGAGAGAGGGTGAACGGCGAGAAAAGGAGTCGTGATGCAATGCACCTACTCTCTCCTACACTCTCTCACACCACATGCTCTAGTTGCTAGGAGCGAGGATAAGCGACCACACCTGCGGTTTTTACTATGGGAGAGGGAGTGAAAGCGGATAGATAACACCTGCCGGCGCACGGACACTGCCGCGGACAACGCCGGATGCCTGAAACAGTCCGACTTTTTTATATTTATTCACATATAAAAAAAGACGGTAAAAAATCACGATACCTTCACAAAGAAAAAATTTGGAAGATCAGCACCTGGGTATCAACTTTATGCGAAGCACTCGAAGGGAAGGTGACCGTGTTGCATTTTTTATTGAGCGACACACCATAAAATGACGGTAAATATATGTACAAATGTTGCACGCAGAGACATATGTTGAAGAGTTGCAGACGTTTACATAAACAGTTTCTTACTTGCACAACGATTTGAGCTGAAAATGTGCTTTAGCAACACCAGAAGCTGATATGAAGCGCTGATGCTCGCGAAGATGCTGGCCCTGGACACTGCTATATAAATGAACATCAGCGCGTGGCAACTAACCACAAATGGTGTTAACCAGACGTGACGGCTGTATAAAATAAGTAGATATGTAATGTTTATAAACTTGAGTGGGCAGCACTGCAACAACTATTGACGTTTCTCGAAGATTAGCGTCTATTTGAAAAGTAGATCTGAGATCTGGCGTGGCTCTGTGGTAGATTTTTGCCACGCAGAATGATTGGGTTCAATTCCTGCTCGGACCCTGAACTTTATTATTCGCATTCGTCGGGTGGCCAACGCTGACTATGTCAGGTTTTTCTTAACACTGACATTTGTTCTATGCCTTCGTTGGAGTAACACTAACGATGTAGCGTATTGCTTAACGCTCACGCATTAAAATTGCCCATGTGTGTTCTCGTCGTTCTTGGGTAGATACTAAGTGCCAATCACCAGTGGCACATACCCGCCCGTGAGTATGTGCCACTGTCTGGCGGGAAGTGTTTGGCGACGTACGCGACGGGATCGTGACATTATTCATGTCTGGACTAGCGCGTCATCTTCATCAAACTATCTTACCCTACCATGCTAATTTTGATTCACTCTAAGTGAAGGGGGTTACCACGAGAGTGCCCAAGCGTAAGCGGCTAGAGAGATAGATAGATAGATAGATAGATAGATAAATAGATAGATAGATAGATAGATAAGGTGTTAAGGTGAGACCCTCACGAACTCAAAGAAATGTTATATACCATAATTTTTGCTTTACGGGTGCGCCAATGTAATTTGATCTCTTCCAAAAACTTTGAACGAACAAAAAGACGCATATAGTTTCTCGTTTCACAACCGAATATGTATATATAGGAGAGCTGAAGGTTCCCCATTACAACCATCACCAACGACCATCCTTCTTGCTTCGATTGTCCTGCCTATTATTGGTAAGTGCCCCGCAAGTAATGTGTGGAATGTGTCACTTAGTATACACTTGGTTTCGCTTAGTATCACTATGTATCACTTAGTGTCATTTTGTGTCACTTAGTGTCACTTAGTATACTAAGTGACACATTCCACACAGCGGCCTCAGTGCGTGCTGCTATATTCAAAAGCGTTTTGCGCCATCGGTTGCAAGCGCGGCGAAGCAAGACCCGTGCACTGCCACGCCAGCAGACGCTCCGCAAATCAAAAGCGAGGCTGCACACTCCGAGTCCGGCTATAAGAATGCTTCGCGCTCTTCCTCTCCTGAAATTTTGTGCTGATTTTGTGTAAAACGTCGAGGAGAAATTCCTCGAAAGTCCGGAATGTCTACAGCACGTGCATTGCAGACTTCAGAAGCAACTTCATCAGGTACGTACGAACCGTGAACAGCGGAAAACGTTGCTTTCGACTAAGTCGCACTGCGGCGTGCCTTGGCTGTGGCAAGGCAGAATTTGAGCTGTAAGTCGGCGTCAACGTAGCGCTAGAATCTCGCTCCAACTTGCGCTCATGCACTGCACGTGTTTATCTTTCCCCCTCCGGCCGGGCACCCGGAACACACACGCGTTGCGAAAGTGCCAAGCAGAACAAGATTTTAAAACAAGGTGACGCCAACTGAAAGCACAGATTCGCCGATAGTGAGTCAAGGTATGCCAAAGTTTAACTGAGTCGAAAGCTGTGCTTTTCGCGTCGTTCACGTTGCAACGCTATAGTACGCCGTTTCATAGCATGCCGATGTTCAACTGAGTCGAAAGCTGTGCTTTTCGCGTCGTTCACGTTGCAACGCTATAGAACGCCGTTGCAGTTGTATTCGACCATTCCAGTGACTATAGACGGCGCAACGGTACGTCGATACGGTGGACAAGACGGGGATGCCGCGAGCGTGCACATCAGCGCCGCAGAGCATGAAGATGCGTTCATCGGTTCATGAATACTTAGAGACCAAACTGCGTCCCTGACTGCGTCGCAGATTATCACTGTGTGACAGCGTCAGAGCACGGCTACATGGCACCGCCTACGTCGCTGTAATTACCGAATAAGTGCGCGCTGCTTGCATCCTCGCGTGAGTCGTAATATATCCTATTACTGGCATGCAGCCTGTGAAAGAGTACGGTAATGATTTGGTGCCCCAAACTATACAGGCAGACTACAAGCAAATCGCTGCTGTAAAGCGCAACAGCTTACGTCGCGGTTGAGTAAACGCAATAATTATATTTACTCGTACACTTTTGCTGGACTCGTAGTCTTTCCTGCCAAATGTAATTATATCCACTTGCGGCGGAGCTCGGGGTTTTTTCTGACGGATGGAAATCTGTGCAATTGAAAAACAACGCATCAGCACGATTACCGCATCGTGTTGGGACCTTCACAGACAGCGTTAAGTAACATCTTACTGTTGAGCGTGTTGTTTATTCACTCGAAGAAGGTGGCGTGGTACCCATATGACTTCTTATAAACCGGTGCAGCGTGAACAGGCGTTTTTCTCACATTTTAAAGTCCCAGAGCCACTGCTTGCTATGCTAGCGAGGCACGCCTTGGCAGTTATAAACAAATTCTGGCGTCTCTAGGAGTGAGGGTATACCACCGAAGGCGCCTGGGTGCGAGATAAGTGTGCTCTCGTCTATAAGCACTGAATCATCGTCTGACTCCTGCAATGGCCATTATGGCTATTTTGCACGGTACCTCCAAAGAGCGCCTTCGGTGAAACTGAAAAAATCTGCTGCTCTTTTAGAACAAATATTCCTAAAAATATTAGAAAAAAAGGAAAGTCTGGTAAAGGTAATATGCTTTCTTGCTAAAACCTAGCCGTGCTTTATTACTTCATGCAAACTGAGCACATACTTGAGTTACATAAATAAATACACGCAAGAAGCTGATAACAATAGAACATATCAAGAATGACAGCTTTATAAGGTATACATTTCTGAAGATTTTATTTAGCCTAGTTGCTTGCGTGGTGTTTCAGTTGTGGTTTAGATGTAGGAATACTCTGCGACCGCAAGTTTCTCGTCTCGATCATTTGCGAATGTACCCCATTTCAAGTTGTAATACAAAGAATCACTTACATTACCCTGCTCCTCATACGAAATTTTGTTTTTGTCTTTACCACCTAAAGAGTGGGCGTTAGCTTTTAGCATACAACAAGCACCCGCCTATTTGTTGTGTCCATTCATTGGCTGTCACATCCCTTTTGTGACGAGATGCTCCACGTTCACACCTTTTCGGACTCTCATTGCACTTAAAAAAAGTGTTCTTTAAGAAGGAAAGCTGTTATGAGATCACAACACAGGTCGCGGGCGCGCCGTAGATGTCCTCCACTATTACTGCCGCCTGTGTCCTTCTCACAAAATCAGAAAAAAAGAACTCCGTAAATAAAAAAAACACATTAAGACACAAAGGTATACTAACCGGAGTCCACTGCAAACCAGCTCAGTATTCTACTACTGAGCCACGCCAGTGCTTGGAACTCCTTTGCAAATCGGCCTCAGGCCGGCTTGATGTCGGGAAAAAATCGCGTAATTATGATTAATACATTGTTTTAGAATAGCAACAACCAAGTGTAACACAACGAAAATTGCGCAACGAAGGCATCCTCGAAGGCTCCAACCCTTTAGAAAAGCTTGATCTTGTTCACCTATTACAGTGGCGCATACCTAGTGTGGGGAATTGCAATGATTACAAAAGGTTCTGGCATAATTCTTCATCGTCGTCAGCCACAGAAAAAAATAAAAGTTGCTTGCAAGTGTGCAGGGGGTACCACGCTTTTACGAAGTGACGTAGGAAGACACAGTGAATGGCTGCCAACTACACAATTATTAATGGCGTATAGGTTAGCCTGCAAGGGTGCTTGCAACAGCTACCCATAGAGTGTTAAAAAAAACGTCAGGTCTGCGCGGAATACACAACACAGGCACAGTGAAAGCTGAAACAGTGGCCTTTCCGAGCCTTTTCTAAACACTCTTTGGGTAACAGATACAAGAACTTTTGCTCGGCACCCGCTACGCCATTATTATAACTTTTGTATAGTAGGACGGTTGACGGGTGACGAGTAGGCCGGGGGACGAGGAGGCCTGGAAACCGTCTTTGTCAAACAGTGGTGACTGTGTCACGGGATCTATGCGTTCAAGCCTCCTCGTCACCTGCTTTTCTGCCTGTGCTACAAGCACAGTCCAGGGAAAGCGTCCAGGCCTCCTCGGTAACTCAATGGTACTTTCACAAAACTTCACTGAATAGTGACATCACCGCACTGATTGCTGCGACGACAGCATATTCCGCAGCCGCCGGCAAGGGCTCTCCAGGTAGTTCAAACGACGCTGCTGCTAAAATCATCAGTGATCCCGCAAGCTTGAGCCAACAACTTCAGAAATCGGCGCTTTTAAGCTGTGGGTATTCAACCACCAGCGGAAGTACCAGGACGCCCGCTATCCCCGCAGCCGTCGGCCCTGCTTCCTCAGGCTCCTCACCCGACCTATACCCACGGACGTAATGTCGGCGACGTCCTTGCTTGCTCAGGAGCTAGATCGTTTCTCCTTGCGAACTTCCGTATCCTTGATTTCCACTATACAGTCAGTGGCCGCATCGGAACTACCGGAGTTTCGTGGATTCCAGGACAATGCCATACTGTGGATCAAAGCGGTTAATGCTCTCGGCACCCGCAATGCCTGGCTAGGGCATCAGAAACGACTGTTATCCATTGAAAGCCCTCGCGATGCTGCCAAAGCTTTACACAATCATGAAGGCTTCAGGCAACAATCTTGGTCGGAAGGATGTGCTAGCTTAACGCATCTATTTCGGTCACTTTTTCATGCCTCTGACTCTGACCCTATCCCTGTCGACCTGGACTCTACCGTGGATGGGAGCTCTGCGACCCACCACCTCGACAGTGCACCTCTTGGCACCCTAGCTCAAGAAGGACATCGTCCTTCCTGTGCAGCCATACGGTGTTCCAACCAACCATCTTTCGGAGATGTATAGGGAAGATCTTCGATTGCCCATCTGTTACCCAGCACCGCTACGCAGACAAAATCGCGAACGCGAAGGAGAAGCGCTCGACACCGACACCGGCTCTGAGCAGGGCTCTATGCCACACCTTTCAGATTCCATGACTTCCGCACCATCAGACTAAAATGCCAGACACAAGTCCTAGCCATAAAAAAGCCGACATCCACCGTTCCTGGCTCCTGACGTGTGAGCTTGTTCCCCGGAACCACCACTTCATTCTGACTTTCACTGTGCTGCCTTGAAGCCGCGTGGCCTACAACACAGAACTTTTTCGCACGGCGTCCATCGGTGAACGACCGGGCGTCGACAAGTTCGGAGGTTGAAGCGCTGAAACCGACGTAGCTTTGGATACTCATGCCAATCTTGGCGGTACGTGCAGAACGGTCGAAGCTCGTTCGCATCTTTAATTCCTCCGTTAGTATATACAGACTACTGACGTAAACACGGAAGAGAAGCACAAACTAGGCAACACGTGCGACCACAAATTGCATGGGGTCAGCTCAACCATGCAATCACAATGACACAGTCAGCGCGACAAACCAGAACCATCGTCGTCGCCAGAATTTGAAGCCAGGCCACAGCACGTCCGAGACCAGTACCGACCGCTACGACGTAACCTGTGCCGGCCACTACGTAAGAGCCAGTGCCGCCCAGCAAACACGCTCATGGCCAATCCGCAAGCCATATATATATATATATATATATATATATATATATATATATATTCACTCGCATAACACCTTCACACTTCTTTTTTCGGCGGTCTTTTTTCGGCGGAAAACAGATGCAAAGTAGGGGGTGCGAGAATTACGCGGGGAAAACTTCGCACGAAAACATACAGGGCAAAAAAGAAAACGAAGTGGCCGCAAATCGGAATTCTCACACCAGCAACTAAGTACTAACAAAAATTACCTCGAAAATAAAAGCAGAGGTTCAACACAAGACAATATTTATTTGAGACACAAAAAGCGCAAGCATATAGTCGAGAATTAGAATACCATGCATACGCAACGCTTGTGGGCGTTGCGGGTATAGCGGTAGCGTTTGTCACTCAACAGGAGCACTCCAAAGGTAAGCATAGGATGTCAGTATTCGGCTGATGGCTATTTACCAGAGTCGTCCACAGTTTCCTTCTAAAGAAGTAATGTTTACCATCAATTCCAGTCTCGGGCACACGGCAGTCCGATGGTGTCTTGGTGGCTTTCAGCTGCCATCACAAGTAGCGAACACAAAACTCGTCGACTCCAAAGGGCCTACCGGCGGCCCTGTTGCCGTTGTTTAGTGCATGATCAATCACTTCCAGCTTGAAAGCAGCCGTGTAGCTTCAGTATCGCCCCATAACGTGACAAGATTACCGACACAACATACAAAACACGCCGCAACGCGCACTTGCCGCTTTGACTTGGCTTGGATTGGATCGAATTTCTGTGCAATAATAGTACGCTCGATGCTTAAGAGATGGCGCCAGACTGCGCGCGCCATCATCATCAAAAAGAGTTATCGGTTAAGAAGAAGGTGAAGAAAGCTGAGACCGATATGTGGAGAATTGACATGATTAAGAAGTCCGCACTAGAGATCTATCGAACTTTTAAGCAGGAAATAGCCAATGAAAGGGTCTATGATAATACTCGGGGTAGTTCTCTACTGTTTGAGGCCAGGACGGGAGTATTGCGAACAAAGACATATCGGGCCAAATACGAAGGGGAAGACACGGTACGCAGTACGTGTGGAGAGGAAGAAGAAACTGCCGAACACTTGATAATGTTGTGTAAAGGGCTTCACCCTGTAGTTCCGGTTGATGGCGCAGAGTTTTTCAAAGCACTGGGGTTTAGGGACAGTGAGGGCAAAATAGACCTTAAGCGGGTAGAATTAACTAGAAGAAGGTTATCTGATTGGTGGCTAAAGTCAAGGCACGAGTGAAAATTTAACCTTCGCTGCAAAGTACGAATCCTCAACCTCACTATTTAAGGAAAAAAATAAATCTAGTTTTGGTTCATTAAGTATTACGGCTTGGTAGCGCTAGTCACCGCCCGATCTAAAGGGTACAGCCAATCATCCATCCATCCATCCATCCATCCATCCATCCATCCATCCATCCATCCATCCATCCATCCATCCATCCATCCATCCATCCATCCATCCATCCATCCATCCATCCGACAGCTGGAACAAGCAGACGACATTATTGCGGCAATTTTCTGGGGTGCGATTATTACTCCAGGAAAAAAAAATCGCCGTATTTTTGCTGGGCGAAGGAGGGGCGGGTGCGAAAATTACGCGAGTAAATTATATATATATACACGTGGGTCCTGGCGGCGGCGACAAACGTTGACGTGATAAATAATATATATATATATATATATATATATATATATATATATATATATATATATATATATATATATATATATATATATATATATATATATATATATATATATATATATATATATATATATATATATATATATATATATATATATATATATATATATATATATACATACACGTGGGTCCTGACGGCGGCGAGAAACGTTGACATCTTGAGCGAGTCCACAATATTGCTATCGCAATAAAAATATTATTGGTGGCATGCG
The DNA here is from genome assembly GCF_043290135.1 of Rhipicephalus microplus. Taxonomy (NCBI): domain Eukaryota; kingdom Metazoa; phylum Arthropoda; class Arachnida; order Ixodida; family Ixodidae; genus Rhipicephalus; species Rhipicephalus microplus. The sequence goes on from NC_134701.1 coordinate 157,800,207, forward strand.
GCTGATTATGTCTTTGTAACATTGCTAGAAAGGCTACATGCCGTATAGGTTCAGTTGCAACATCAGAAAGCAAGCCGCTATATAATCCATTGTCATGCCCGCTAATAAGCCAAAGGTTTGTTTTCTGGCTGATCTGGAATAACAGATCATGATGGCGAAAAGCTCTGTGCGGCGTCTTTAGAAACACCGCCAGAGTGAATTCACGCCCCTTAAAGAGTCGCTTGCGTGGGATGAGGCCCCCGCTCGGAGTTCATGCTCGCATTGCAAAAAGTAGCCGGCAGTGCAGAAATAGGTTTCTGTGATTTATACTGTTACTTCAGCGAGAGAGAACAAAATCGATCTGTTAAACAGGATAAAGGCAGCGGTTGAGTCGTTAGTACTCCAACCTAATGCTCTTTTGAAGAGTGCAGTACCTTTGAGCTCGGCTTGTCTCATGGTCACGCAGGGATCAATACAGGCCTAAAATAAGGCTTACATTTTCCCAAACCAGATCCAGATAATCGAACAAGGTTTAACTATGGAGGCAACCAAAAATGCATTGCAGCAATAGACCTGAAATCGCGAAAAACGCTTCTGACACACGACGCTGATGCCCGCACTGCATATAGAGGCAACCAAAAATGTATTGCAACAATAGACCTGAAATCGCGAAAAACGCTCCTGACACATCACGGTGATACCCGCGCTGCATATGAAAGTCCGACAACCTCGGCAAGCACCCCTTTTTGCGCGGCGCAAGAAAGGTCAAGGGCGTTGCTGGGTTTCGCGTGCTACGCACTTGATATCATGTTCCTTGGTAGTATACCTGCACTAAACACAGGATTTAGAACTTCCCCAACAGCGGGGTGCAAGAAAGAGAGGCATGCTCAACATGCCTCTGGCACGAGTTTCTCCTCGCCGCCACATTGACCATTGATGTTTTCTTTATTTCTTGTTCTTTCTGAATCGCGAGAAGTCGTTGCCACGCACACGTTTGTTCCGGTGACACTAGTCCAAGTCTTTACTTCAGGCGTTGAACGATGACCACGTTGAGCAGGTTCGCCTCCTTCAGCGTCGCCTGGTCGTTCGTGAGTTCCTTCCTCGGGAACATAGTCTGCAGCGTGAAAGTCGCTGCCTCGTACTCAGGCCGGGCGTTCACAATGTACTTGCGAATGTCAGCTACCGTGTTGGTCTGGTTCATGCGTGCCACCAACCTCGAGCCATCGTGGAGACGAATCTGGATGTTAGTGGTAGGCAAAGCCTCGTTCAGGTTTATCGCCTTCTTCGCGTTGGCCTCAGCGAGTTCGATCGGTAGCATTGTCACTGTTCGCCGGATCATCGTTGGAGTCACGGCGCCGAGCCGGTGTCCCGTGCCTTCGAAGGGCATCACCTTTATACGCTGCGGTGCGAAGAACTGCTCGTGCCGATGGTCTTCCATGATTAAGTCCACCTCGGCCCCTTCCGCCTCCTGCAGCATCTCCACGGGGACTTCTCCCTGGCGGATGGACTGGAGAAACTGTTCGCTGCTTGGACTGTCATACGCCCGCAGGGGCCCATCGTCGACGCTGAAACCATTTTCCCACATTTTGAGCACCTTCGAAATGGAACATTGAGGTGCAGTACGGTCGACTGGCGCGACTGTCTCTCCAGTCTTCGCTGCATCGTCAAGCTTGCGACCAGCACCCGAGAACGAGCTGCCAACAGCACCTGCAGCCTTGCCCGTTTTGTCATCCGCTCCCGGTTCCATGGTTGCAGCGCCATGTAACCTGGCTGCCCTGAACATCTCGGCCACGAAGTCCTCCTTGTTGTCGGTTTTTTTTCCTGGCGCTATAATCTGCTGGCCGCTATTCTCTGAGCCACCAGCGTAGAATGCCTGGCCTTCATCCGCACTGTTCTTGAATCTGCGGGCTAGATCAGAGAACCCCCGAATTCTTACGGATGACTTGGTCTCTGGCTTGGGTGGGTCCGCTATGGTGACGTGCTGGAGCTTCTTTGGTTTGTCGGGTGACGGCTGCTTGGAGCTCGAAGGATCCATGTTTTTGACAGTGTACTCACTGGCTGACGCGGGTGAGGGCTGAAGGTCTGAAGACGCGTACTCGAGGCACGTCGTGCAGCTAAATTAGGGGCCGAATCACCAACGCAATTTGGGCTTCGCTTCTGACTGTTCTACTTCGGGGACGGTGATGATAATTGTGATGTTGACGACGACAACGAGAAGTTACTACACTGCTAAGTGCATATCTGCAGTGGAGTGACCATGAATATTGGTTTCGCTGAGCTTTCAGTTACTACTTGAAAATTAATATAGCGAAGCTCTAATGGGCTCGGTGAAACCTGTATTTGTCCGTCATATTTGTGCAAGTACTGCTAGGTCGTTTGTGTGTCACAAAAATAGGCAAGCCCCACTACTTACCACTGTTCTACTCATAGTGAAGAAGAAAGCGCACGAGTTGTTAATACGAGTTAAGATTTCCAAGACGGACTTAACAGACAATAAACAAAACCAAAAAAAAAAAACTAGCAAACAGGCAGAATTATCCCTAACAAATTCAGGGGTCGCCTATTCCAGCTTCGCTGTTAAACCATTCGTACGCAGTGCTCAGGAGGCGACTTCACATTGGCAACAATTCAAAATAAGGCAATGGCGAAGCTGCAATTTTTATGCAATTGGGCAGTGAGACCACACAAGCGAAAGATCAAGAGGGTTCAATATTAACGTGTTTTCGTAATGTTCTTTGTCCTCTTATTCATATTTCACTGTGTAAAATAATGTTACCATGAATGTTGCGGCCCACAAACCTTCAAATAAATGCTACTAAATGAACTTATAGAAATTTGGGGAGGGACGAAGCATGCAGCGTTTCGAAAGGGATTCCTTTGATGAGGCATTAGTGATGCCAAGCCGGCAACTGAGCTTGTACGGATGAATGCGACTGAACTAACGTTTTTGCGAAACAGCGTCAGCATGCGGCCTAAACTAAGGTGGCTTTATGGGTGTCATGAGGCGAAATGTAGTGATATAGTTAATGAGAACTGTCTGACAATCAAGTCGAAGAAGTTATACGGCGTATTATTCTTTTAGTAACTGGCATATGGTTGTCAATAAAGCAAAGTGTACGAATAGACAACTCGCCGCCAGCGTCGACTGAACCAGCAACAAATTCAGCGGTGGTGGTCATCCTCTAATACACTTTATTGGGTCTATATTTGCAATACACCTGCGCAAACTACTCAACCAGCATGCGTAAGTCGACGACCGGTAAGCGTTTGCAATGCTTGCAAAAAACCATTAATTGGGTATGAGCAATTAGCAATAAACTGACAGCTTAACTGTGTGATTTTGCTGATTGACACGTGAAACGAAAGCCAAGTGTTCAAACATAGCTCAAACTATTCTTTCACTCCCCTACAACGAAATCACACACTTCAATAAAATTGGCACGTGAGACTACGTTTGAATGCTTGTGACTTTACTCCGATTCCCGTCTCTGCTTAGAGAACTCCGCAACGAAAGAAATTTTTCCATACATTCTGATGCCTACCTCAACAAAATTACGTTGTAAGAAAATCATATATTTTTCTTACACCGTTGACAGAACAGAGTTTCCAAAAACTAACTAGAGGGGACTGTGTCACTGCGATCGTTCAGCGACACTGGGAATGATGGGTAGTACACACATTTGCCTATTCTTCGTACTTGCGGGCGGCAAATTTTACTTTCGGCTTCATTTATTGCTGTGTTTTGGTTTCCTTTTGAAATTGTAAAGTTTGACTTGGAAATTCATCTGGGCAGACGCCATGGTGCGTAAGCTGGTCCACTGGAGAGGCTCTCAATCCCTTCGGCACCCAGTCCGCCAGACGCTGTCGAAGATTTGAGTAATTACCCAGACCATGTGACAAGCGAAGGCGAGTTCCTGACTTTCCACTACGGACCCTTTTGTCGTCTCTTCGAGCAGAAGCGGTGACTGATGCCCTCGGCGACTCATCGGGCGACGGGGAAGCTGGTGTGACCGGTGCCAGAGCTGACGGGGGAGCGGCGCTCTTTTAATCCTCAATCAAGTAGCCGACCGGCCGACTGCCTATGCCCGCCAGGCATTGTCCCTGCTCGCCGGAAGATGAGACGTCGTGTCGCCACGACGTCGTAAACAGTTACAGAGAGGACAACAAAGACAGCATCTTCCCTGGAAGAGACCATGCCGGCCGCCGCAAATCGCCCTGCTAATTAAGCGAACAAATCGGCGGACCCTTTGATGTATGCTGTCAGGATCGTGGGAACTCTCGACTAGCGGCACACACACGACGAGGAAGAGCCTTGCTGGCGCCACCTTGCAGTGCAGTGTTCACAACTCAATATTGGACGTTCACGTGGACCGTGCACACTCGTCCCCCTCACCTGTTGTGTGTGTGTGTGATTGGTGTTCCACTCGGAGAGGAGGAGCCCGACAGCGCTTAAAACGACGCTGCAGAGTGCTGGACGTCGCTCTGAACCATGTAACGGTTCAACCATCACGCTCGTGGTTAGTGAACTCCTAACCTCATGCTATAAACCTCTTTTGTTTTCGTATCCTCTTCTTGTCAGCGTTCAGTTCCTTCACCCGGTTACACCACGCTACCACAGGAGACCGGGCAGTCCCCCATTCGCAACAACTGATGGCAGCGGTGGGATGCGATCATCAGCGACCTTCCTTTCAACCCTAACAACTGGTGGCAGCGGTGGGATGCCATCATCTGCGACCTTCTTTCTGCAACCTTAACAACTGGTGGCAGCGGTGGGATGACCTTCGCGACATGGTGCTGTGCTGTGATGAGTGCTTGGTTATTGCTTTGACTTTCCAGGCTTCAATTGTGTGAGTTTATTAGAAGCTGGATTGTGTGTGAATTAGGGAGATTACCGTTTGTGAGTTTTGAGTTGTAGGGATCCCATAAATATGTGTGAAATGCAGGCCCAAAGTACAACGGCATTCATGGCGTGGAAGGCAATGCTAAGAGATGAACTTTTGGCTGTGAGTAAGCATCTAGGCATTGAAGTAGCGGAAGGATTGGGCAGGACATCGATTGTGAGGCTGATCTCGCAAAAATCCAGTGAGGAGGACATTAAAAACGCAATAGAGATTTTTGAAAAACAGGAGTTGGAGGAACGAAATCAGAAACGAGAAAGGGAACGGGAAAAATAGGAACGGGAACGAGAGGAACGAAAACGAGAGGAACGCGAAAGAGAGGCACGGTAACGAGAAATACAAGAGAAGGAAATAAGAGATAGAAAAGAGCGTGATCGAGCACGCGCCTTGGTGCTCGAACAATTGGAACAGAAAATCGAGGCAATGAGACGTAAAATTCAGCCATTCGTAAGTGTAGTGCACGAGAAGTGCGATGATCAAATAAGTGAGGGGCAGCCCAGAACTTTAGGGAAGGCTAGCACGTTTAAGGACAACAGCAGCAGGTTCGATAAAGATCCAAATTTGAGTGCTGCTAAAGAGGCTGCGCTGTGTAGAGAGGCCGACGAAGGCCAGAGCGAGTGCGACGAGGTGCTGTGCCAGTTAGCTGTTAGCGAAACAGCTATGATAGCTGTAGAAAAGCTGGTACAGACCTCAACTGTGTTTGTCGCAACGGTGGATCTTGCAAATGAGGTATTAGGCAAGGAAACCGGAGAAAGCTCAGGAGCAGCAGCGAAAGCAGAGAGTGAGAAGAACAGTGCGGTTGTAGGCAGCTCCCAGCAAGGCGAGCGAGGTTTTTCGAAGGGAAGCAGCTGCACTGTTCTTAAGAGGGTCAAGCTGTCCTCCAGTCTAGAGTGCGAAATAGGTGATTTTTTTCGAAAATCATTTAAACGGCGCAGTGTCGACAGCTGACGAGTGCAGTGAGAGTATTAGCGACCTTGAGCTGCGAGTGGTAGGCTCAGAGACGAGTCGCAGGAAACGGCACTGACCCAAGAGACGTCGGAAGGCCGCGAGCGAGACAAAAGACACTACGCGGGTAAAAAAAGGCGCAAAACCTTTGAGCCTAGCTAGCGAGCCTATGAGTTCAGTACTGACTTCAAAGTCGGTTTTCAGGCGTCCGAGCCGCCGGACGAAAAGTAAAAAGGAAGCAGGAATGCAATCACATGGAAATAGCAAGTCTTATGTGTTGCCTTTGAACTCTATTACTGCCGATGACTCAACCCGCGACCAATTTCAAACCAATGAGGGAAAGGTCGGTCGCAAACGCCGCCGAAAAAGGAAGAAGCGTACGCGAGTGACAAAGTGACTAAAGAATATAAATGGCGGCAATCGGCCGGGCGAACGGGACAAGGGTAGGTCAACGGCCAGTTCAACAACAAGGTCTTTGTGTCGTGCAGTGAGGCACAAGCGGCGAAATCGTGGTCTACAGCGTGCCTCCTCGCGACGGATTGTGCGGTGGAGATTTCGGGCTTTGCGTGGGCGAGAGTGTCGAACGTGTGCTAGAAGAAGGGCCACAATAGTTAAGCACCCCGCGGGAGCCAGCCCAAAGAGGGCATGGCCACTCTTTCCCACGCATTGCTGGGGTCCCCTCCGCCGTGGGAACTCTCGACTAGCGGCACACACACGACGAGGAAGAGCCCTGCTGGCGCCACCTTGCAGTGCAGTGTTCACAACTCAATATTGGACCTTCACGTGGACCGTGCATGCTCGTCCCCCTCACCTGTTGTGTGTGTGTGATTGGTGTTTCCCTCGGAGAGGAGGAGCCCAACAGGGCTTAAAACGACGCCGCGGAGTGCTGGACGTCGCTCTGAACCATGTAACGGTTCAACCATCACGCTCGTGGTTTGTGAACTCCTAACCTCATGCTGTAAATAATTGTAAATAGTGCTATAAACCTGTTTTGTTTTCGTATGCTCTTCTTGTCAGCGTTCAGTTCCTCCACCCGGTTACACCACGCTACCACAGGAGACCGGGTAGTCCCCCATTCGCTACAACTGATGGCAGCGGTGGGACGCCATCATCAGCGACCTTCCTTTTAACCCTAACAACTGGTGGCAGCGGTGTGATGCCATCATCTGCGACCTTCCTTCTTTACCCTTAACAAAATAAAGACTCAACCCTTTTCAACTATGTGACCCGATTTGGAAAGGCAAGTCTAAAGATATAAGGTGGTGAAGCGCAATCCCTGAACATTTGCCGATTTTTGTTTCTTGAGAAAACAGCTCTCAGCCACTCTAACACACACGGAGCGATAAGCAGGCCAAAAGAACGAAGGTTAGACAAATGTGTGCACTATCCATCATTCCTATGCTTACTGAAGCGCCGTGCGTTGCAACTCCGAGAGACACTAGCGCCAGAGTTCGCTCTAGTGTATACGGCTGTGGCGGCTGCATTTCTGATGGAGGCGGAAATGTTGTAGGCCCGTGTACTCAGATTTGGGTGCACGTTAAAGAACTCCAGGTGATCAAAATCTCCGGAGCCCTTCACTACGGCGTCTCTCATAATCATATGGTGGTTTTGGGACGTTAAACCCCACAAACAACAACAACAGCTCTAGTGTATATTAGTAAACTCAATGGTCGTCAGAACATACCCTATAAACCAACCTTATTTATTTCACGCCTTCGTTTCTTTTCTTATTTTGTGACGAATTTATAGTTGGCCCCACAGTTGAGTTTTCACTTAGCCCGAGGTGGCTGAATAATTTGTGCGTTGTTCGCAGAAGTCAAATAGGCGCTTCACTGAATTTCGTTATACTGAATCGCGTTTGAATTAGGCTCAAAGACAGTGGAGAATTAAAAAAATGTACAGCTGAATAACGACTTTAGTTGGCGTTTGTTTAGGAGGCATTTTACTGTATTCCGCAGTATTTCTGCACGACATCTACTTGCCTAAATTACCGCAGGACCACATAACTGATGATACCAGATAGCATTATAATAATAAAAGTGTGATCACTGGTACTTACCGTACAGAAATCGAAATGCGATTGTGAGGGACGCCGTAGTGGAGAGCTTCAAAAATAACGACACCCTGGGGTTCCTTAAGCCTTTTCGCCTCCATCAAAAAGGTGGCCGCCACCGCCGCCAGTATTCGATCCCGTGACCTTCAGGTCGGCAGTCAAGTCGATATTACTCTCTAATTATAAATTGTGGAAGCTGTTTTACTTTACACTTTCGTAAGTTTGATTGTACAGAAGAACGCTATTTATAGGGTAATCAGCCGCTGTAGTATTAATTCAGCAGCTAATCAATTAGAAAGGAAACAAATGTTAGATAAGGGCGAATCAAAGTGTTTTCCACTTTGACTTGGCCGCCACCCACGTACATAACGGCACTGCCTTCTAACGCGAATGTAGGCTACGTTTAATTGTGTATAATCAATGTTACCGTAATCACCACATCCCAAGGTAGAAACATGGGTAAATTTTCGTGCATTAATTATTCATTTACAAAAGAGTGCTCGTGTACATTCAGTGTCTGATTACTAAGCTCCTGAATGCTTATTTCTAGTGATCATTAATACCAAAGAATATTGATTATCTGCCTTCGCGACACCACATAAACAAAATTGTCTTCTGCCAGTGACATATTTGGCGCTAGGGGCGATTAGTGAATTGCATTATCGTTTCATAGTCCTGTCCGCTTCGATTGCAGGAAGACTAAAAATCAGCTGCCTTTCTGTAAACAATCATCTCTCCCTCTGAAATCTACTTTGAACCACTACCGAGAATCAATAAACGATGCAGAGGGTAATTTACTTGCAGGCATTTAAATCAAGAGAGCTGTCGTCTCAGTTGGGCCATTTATTGTGTCACCTGCAGCCAAGCATGGCGTCGAACGCTGCGCACCTTCGAGTTACATTTGCTTCGGTGAGTTATCCGTTTACTTGTGTCTAAGTGAAGCAGCTGCTGCAGCGTCATAATAGTTTTCGCCTGTGAGTGAATTCTGAGGCTTTCTAAAGCAACACCCATTACTCTTATATCTGCATTTTATCTCAAAAAGTTTTATGCCGGGTCCATCAAGACAGACTAACACCATTGTTATGATGTAAGTGGCGTCAATGAAATGTACTGAAATAAGTAAAAAAATAAGAAGTTTCGTTGATTTGGATGACCTGATAATAGAACCTCTCGGCCAGCGATGAAAGGTGCTCGGCGCTGTACCCACTGCTCCCCCAAGGCACATTCAGGAGGCCTTACAAGAACGCTAATAGCGCTCACACCTTCCATTCACCATGATCTACATCGAGGGGGGGGGCAGTGTTGCCGTCTAAAAGTGGTGAAGTTTAAGTCCTGGATTATGACACCAATTATTGCTGCAAGGGAATGCTTCGTTAATTTCAACGCAACAAATGCGTTGCTGTAGGAAATCGCAAAGTCATTGAAATGCACTGTACGCAATTATCCGGTTTCGTGACGACGAAGCCTTTCACGTCGTGTTAGTGTAACGATTCATCGGCAGAGTTGGGCAGCTTTCACATGCACCAAATACGTCTCTCAGCCGCCTCCTGCTTCGGGCTTTAGTATGCTCTAGCAGCGGCTAATAAAAAAAAAAAACGTGGCTCGTCCCTCTCTTCACGAATCGGCTTAACACATTAGTGAAATGCGTGTTCACAGAGGTAGTTGAGCATTTAGTGTGTGTTGTTTTGCCACGAGGGTGAGGGAAGAATGCTACAGCACGAAATCGCAATATCATGCCGAAGAACGGCAGACAGCTCGACACTTGCAGCGCGCACCTCAAGCAAAAAACACGCATGAAATGAGCACACGCAGGATGAGCGCAGACAAACAACTGTCACAGCTCGACACTTAAAGGGCGTTGCCCAGACAGAAAGAAAGACGCACGAAGTTAACGCACAATAATACACAGCAAGAGTGCGAATAACTCCAACAATTGTCACTTCGTGTGTGAGCAGTGTGCTCCTTTCGGGAACGCAGCAGCGACAGCGAGAGAAGTGACCTTTGTGCTCTTTTTAACCACTGTAACTTCAAAGGAAACTTGCGGTGAAAGAGCAAGAGGTAGAAAGCGCCCAAATACAGGGATAAGCGCACGAGCGTGCGCGAGTGATTGACTACGCGAGAGAACTTGACCGCGCCATGGGGAGGTGCGCGCATAGCAGCGCATGTGGTGAAGCGAAGCAACGATCTTTAGAGCGCGCGCTCTTCGTGCTATCTCGCTACTGATGACAAAAACTCGCAGAAGTTGCTTATCCTTGAGGGCTACCATTGGTACATGGCGTATATAAGGAGCTGGCCGTTAACAAGCTGAATCATTTATGCCTTGTGGCCTAGTGTTTTGCGTCGCGCGTAGTGGAGCGAGAGGTCACTTGTTCAACGCCCCGCTTTTTCTTTCTTTGCAGCCTGTTACTTTAAATTTAAAAATGCGATAACCGTGACGGAACCACGTCAACGGAGCCGTAGTCGACTCCGGCATAAATGAATTTTGCGTCAATAAGCGGCAGAGAAAAGCAATGACGTAGAAGGGCGTTTATCGCGCAAAAAAAAAAAAATGATTTTATACGGCAAGAGGGACGCCAGTGGTGAAGGCCTTGCCACGTTAACGACTCTAGCTACGAGCACTCTCACGTTTCTGGAGCGCTGTGTAGCACATGCATAAGCACAGGCTTAAGTTATCTTATTACTGGCGAGTGCTTACCTCGGTGTTCATCTCGTCAGAAAATGGTGCTTTGAGACAGTGCACACCGAATACCAGAGTTCATTGCATACTTGATGACGTCATCTTTGCGGTGGATCCCCCTTACGTTGTATCATTGTGTATGTTAACTACTTAAGCTACCACAACGGGGAATTCAAAATCGCAGAAATTAGACGTCGAAATGGAGATGTGTCATCAGACGTCAACGGTGATTCATCCACGCACAACCGCGCCATAGCTTCCAAACACCAGAAGGCATTGTACATGCTCTGATACCTCAGTGTACAATAAACAGTGAACGAAATTTCTGTAAATCTGCTTGAGCGTGATGGATTAAAAAAAAACTCTGGCGGCAGTCGATTCGTGAGGAAGTAAGCTCTCCTAAATAGCCATTCAACGCTTATCTCGAAAAGTTCTGCAGGGCTGCTTAAAAGTGAAAACTTCAGCACAAGCTAAGATAGACGTATATCAAGAAGAGATTCCCAGCGCTGGTTGTTTTCTCATTTCTTGTTTGCCTTCGGTCCTCATTTGCCCTAAAGTTTTCATTCGAAAAGCAGTAAGATCAGTCCACTACTTAGTGAAGTGCTCAATTTACGATAACCACTCGCACATTTGAAGAACTAACAAGCCTTAGACTGTGACACACAGGTAATAGCGCGGGACACTTGATAGAAAGCGTTCTTTTTTGTTTAGGTTTTTTTTTGCTGGTCTGGCAATGTCACAGAAAATGCACCAGAAAAACTTCACTGATGCATCTTCACAAAAGTAGTTGAGCGTTTATTGTGCATTGTTTCGCCACAAAGACGAATGAATGAATACCATTGCAACAAATGACAATGTGTTGCTAAGAATAGATAGCAGCTCGAAACTTACTGCGCGCTCCTCAAGCAAAAAGCACTTACAAACTGAACACACACACACGGACGGAAAAACTTTATTGAAAAAAAGAAACCCTGCAGGGTTACCGGCCCGGGTTCAGGCCACCCGGACGTTTTGTGCTGTGAGGCGTAGTCTTTCCCCCGCTGTCCGGGCCCGCTGGATTGCCGACTGTTGGTCGTGCAGATCTGAGCTAGTCAGCGCACTTAGCCAACGCTCTTCGAGAAGGTCCGGTTTTATATTGTTTTCTTGTTGTATTACTGTGACCTGTGTGCATTGCCATAGAATATGTGCCATATCTGCGTGTTCGTGCTTACAGAGGGTACAGCTTGTTTGTGGATATTGTCTGGAATTTACTCTGTTCAGGTGTACTGGATTTGAAAAGGTTCTGGCTTGCAATCTTCGCCAATATGTTTCTTGAGATCTGTCTAGCTGTTTGTGTGGTGGCGGATATTTTTCTCGTTGTCGCTTATAATGTGCCAATATGTCATATACAGGATGAACGCCAAATAACAAGTGTCACAGCTCGACACTTAAAACGCGTTGTTGAAATAAAAAGACGCACAAAACGAAGGCACAAACATACACAGCAGAAGCGCGAACAACTTTAAGAATTCTTCTATCGTGTGTGGGCAACGTGCTCTTTTAATAAATGCGGTCGTGAGAATGAGCGAAGTGACCTTCATGCTCTGCCGAATCAAGCGTCTGATAAGCGTGCGCGCAGGAGAAACCATGCTCCGTGGAGGCGGTGCTCCCCAAAACACCAAAAAGCGACCACTTTTTGACTGCACCGAACGCTACCCAACACGAGCTCGACGCGCCATCTGGCTACGGATGACGAAAACGCACGGACGTTTCGGGGCTCCGAAGACCACACGGGCCCGCCAAACGGTATATGGTGTATATAAATAGACTGCCGTTAGCACTCTTGACAGCGTATGCTACATGGTGTTGTGGCTAGCTCCACACACTGGATATCAAGAGGTTACTAGTTCGACGCTCCGCAACAGAGCTTTTCCTTCTCATTTTTTAAATACGAAGCATTTCTTAGCGATATTCGACGATTTTGAGCGTATCTATTTATCTATATATCTATCTAACCGTTTATGTTTGGGAGCAATCGAGGTCACCCCTAACTGGGTGTGAGCCATAAGTAGCCTTGGAGGGTAAGATGATTTGACGAATATGAAGCGCTGGTCAAGACATGAATATTGTCCTAATTCTGTCGCTCACGTGGTCAAACTCTTCCCGCCAGACCATGACATTTACCCACGGGCGGGTATGTGCCGCTTGTATGCGGATATGTGCTATAGATGATTGACACTTACTATCTACCCAAGAACGATGATAACACACATGAGAAGTTTTAGCACATGATGGTTAAGCAGTACCTGACATCGGTAGCGGCGACCCAAAGAAGGCATATAATAAATTTCAGGGTTCCAGCTGGAATCTAACCAAAGAATTTTGCGTGGCAATGAAGCATTCTACACAGAGCTACGCCAGGTCTCGTAACTACTTTTCAAATAAACGGTAATCTTCGTGCAAAGTGAATAGTTGTTGCAGTGCTGCTTACGCAATTTTATGAACATTTCATATGTACTCCTTTGATGCAGCCGCCACGTGGGGTTAACGTCAAATGTGGTCAGTTTTCGTGCGCTGAAGTTCAGTTATGTAGCAGTGTGCAAGGCCATCATCATCGTGAGCATCAGCGCTCAGCTTCTGGTGTTGCTAATACGCATGTTTCAGTTGGCATCAATACGCAAGTGCAAACAACTGGTCATATAAACATCTGCAACTCTTCACCATATGTTTGCGCGTGCAACATTTGTACTTATATTTAGTGCCATTTCATGACGTGTCGCTCAATAAAAAAATAGGGGACCATTGAGCTTGACACACACGCACACAAACACGCACACAGTAGATTGGACCAGCGCACGCTTTTATCACTGAATAGGCTCGTTTTCGTCGTGACACTTGTCGAACAAAATGCGTTAAATGGGCCTTGAAACACTTTTCAAGTAACAATGAAATGAATTCACTAGGAGAGCTGATTTCCTCACTAATTCATCGCTGCAAAATGTTTAAGAATCCATCCAGTGCGAGTGGAGTTACAAAGGTTTGTCGCATGGTGCAATTGCATTATCTCTTCACTTGTCTCGACGGAAGCGCTGAAACCTAAGCAGGGAGGGGTGGCAGGGCTAAGAGACTACCGCGCCTCATGACCTTGAGCACTTTTTTTTCTTCGAACGTGCGGCTTTTTTAGTGTGATCGCGCGCGCACACGTGGAAAAGTAGCGGCCTCCCACGGCTATCTCGGTAACTTGATTTTTGGTCACAGACACACAAACCGTTTTTCACTCACAATCAATGGGGTCGACCCCGGCGGCAGGTTTTCTGTGACACGATGTCTCTAGCGCTATCTGGTTAAAATTACAACACAGTCACCGTCCCCCCGCATGCTTCGCATAACGTAGATTCCCAGGTACGTAACATCTATCAATTTTTTTTTTGAAATCTATTAGCATATACTTTAGAACGTCATATCTATGACGGAAATGCGTCAGCCGAGTTTTCGTGGACCCTGGCACAGGATACTTTTGTATTAAAACTGCTGCTTATGTTTTCGCAGATGTATTAAGGATACCCCCAGACACCTCTTTGAATTTCTGAGTTGATTCTGTTACAGTTGGCAGCGAAATTTCTCCGTGTCCTTTGTATATGACACCAAGGCCGAAAGGCTTAAGATGTTGAAGTAATGTTTAGTTCAGAGCAAGTTTCGAGCTTGGGCAGGTAACAGTTTGCCGTACAACATATATATCAAAGGAGTGTGTATACGGGATCTGTGACCTTGCACTGTAGGCTCCACCATGGGTTCAGCCCGGCTACAGAGACGGGAACCTTTACGTGGACGGCATATATGGTCAGATTTTGCAAGCACTGGCCGACTTCGTTCCCTTCAGGTGAGCTAGCGCTATAGGAAATGAATAAAATGATCATTGAGTAGAGTTTGGAGTGTTACTACAGCAACAGACGGCGATCAAAGATGATGGTGAAGGTGTGTAACGATTATTGCTATTGTAACAACACTAAGCACGCTTGTTGTTTGATGTTTACTACAGGGGTGCACGTTAATGGGAATAATTGCTCCTGAGTAAAATTTCTAGTTTAATTTTTCTTCACCTTTACTTTGGGAATGAGGCGGCACACTTTGCAATTGATCATTGAATATTTGCCGTTATTAGAGTGGTCAAGCCTTTAAATGATATCCTGAAACGGAGTCGCATGCTATAAGTACTACTCCAATACTTCATAATATCACTTTGCTCCTTTTTATCCTCTGCTTTTTCTCTCAACACTAGTTACAATATCGTCAATAATACCAAGCTATCGTATGGCATTCGTCTACCCAACGGGTCTTTCAGCGGCATTGTCGGACTTCTGCAGAGTGGGGTGAGTGATCCTGTGCCCATTGGGTTATCTACTCCTTATCTTGTGAAAACTGAACTGACTGCTTAACAGTTTTAATTCGGGGTAATGGTTGTCTTAAATAGCGACAGCGACGTAGTCAACGAACTGTGTCGCCGTCCGTACATTACATTTACTTTTTGCATTGTAGCGACTTCTATATTCTTAGATTTTAACCATTTTTTCTCACCCGTTGTCTCACTATTGATCTAGTAATAGGAGCAAATCATGCATACCGGTCGTGAAAGGACCAGCAAGTCAAGTAAACATAAGAGAATATATGTGAGCATGTTTCTAGTACGCTGAACATGACGGTATGACAGTATTTCAACTTGGTGCTCACGATCGATTGTATAAAAAGTTGTGTGGCACATTCAGTATATTTTCATACCTAAATTATAAAGAGATTGGCAGTGATCAAACGCAGTGCTAAAAGCAGCAAAAGAAATGTTTTTTTTCAATAAGCACCAATTGCGAGCTTAGCTTGCGTTTTGGTAGTACGTGTTTGCAAGTTCAAATGTTATATGGTACCACGGCTTGCATAGGTGGGTGAATAGTTCTTTTGAGGCGATGTGGCCCCATCAACATTGCATGCATCCATAATGCAAAAGCCAAATTTGAATATATGTAGGCTATGTCAACTCTCATTGCAGCTGTAAAAAGAAACTCTAGTTATCGCTTCCATTCCTCGCATATATTTCCAGATGATTCATATTAAAAAAAAATCTAAGATGATATTCCCAACTATATATTTCTCCACTGTTTTATCAAATGAAGCTTTCTTTTCGGCTGTCAAAGAGAAACATCATCTCAAGGTGTTTATCTAAAAACCAGGTCGTAGGTGTGATTTCTGACCATATGAAGGTAAAAAGTAGGTTTAAAGGGGTGAGTTTCACAAAACCGTTAGAACCCTTCCTGACGTTATAAATTGCAAAGGCATAAAAAATTATAAAGACATGTATGGGCACGCATGCATTGCGCTTACATTGGTACGTATTATGAATACGTTAGAAATCAAAGATAACGCATGGCTTTACACCATTCCATCAGGTTCTTTTTTATTTATGGGATAAGACGGCACGCTGAATGCCTTTTGCAACGCTAGTTATGATAGCAATAACAAATATGTTCACAATTATCTAACTCAATATGATTTACCTAAAATAATTTATGCAGTGATAAATTATTTCTGTAAACAAGAATATTCTTGAATATTTCATCGAGATTAAGTACAGCTGCATATTTTTGTCCTAGTGACTTAGTTTCAGGACACCATCCTTAGTTTGCAATAAAACCACTTTGTTACAGGAAAACTGAATATGGCCCCTCGATCCCGGCACGCAAGCGTCCATTGCCTTTTCTCAACCTATATGTACATAGCTTTTTCCCTACCTTTCTATGTTGGTGTGTCATTCACTACACGCAGACGAATAGCTCACCAGTGATTTGTAACAAATACTTTCTTGTTGAATATGCGCGGAATAACGAAAACTGGTGGCTAGTACATGTACGAAGAGCAGCTACGTCGAAAAAAAAACTGAGCGAGAAATGCGACGTCTCATGACTTTTCCACACAAAACGCAGGGAGCAGACCTGGCCGCTTCACCGGTGATACTGTCCTACGATCGCGCCCAAGTGGTCACGTACACGCCTACAATGTACACTGGCCAATGTGCGCTCATCGCCGTCGCTGGGGAGCCTTTCGTCAACGCGTTCAGCTACCTGTTCGTTTTCGACTGGCGGGCAAGTCAACAACCCATATTCACAAAGGTCTATCGAAGTGCGATGTGATGCACAATGTTTAAATGCACAGGATCTGTTTAAAAAAATTTCGTGGCTAACTGTCGCCATTTCGTCTACCTATCGAAGGGATGACAAAGGCGGAGGAGAGTGTCGAAGCAGGAAGGAGAGGTGGAAGCGAAGAAAGAAACGCGGCGAGGTAAACAAGAAGCGGTCATGAATTGCTACATTCAGCAGGGGCAAAAGGATTACACAAAAATCCAGGGAAGTAATTGCTATCAGGACTTCACATGTGAAATTTGTTCGAAAAATACCGGAGCTGATTTCACTCAATCACGATAAGTCAGGTGGCTGTTACATTTGGGTTTGCCCAAGTGGAGCAGTAAACGTATTGGCATTACCTGCAGGGAAATGCGCTATAGTACCGAGTAGAATAATTAGCATGGTGGGATGCCAAAGTCGGAATAGCATTTCACTGTAACCGCAGCCACACGTTAGCATGCTCCTCTGGTAACAGTCCCGTTACGTAAAAGTAGACGAATGGTGGTGTAGGCAATAGTACTGCAGTAATGATCTTGTTTATGCAGAACGATGTAGAACATAGTGACCTTTGGAGTCGACCTTAGGTTTACGTTATGTTCATCATCCCCATTTTGGTGGGGCGCTTGGTTGACAAACACTCAGGTGGAAACGTACGTCTTCTGGTTCATGCGAAGAGACTCGTGCTTAGGTGTCTATTCGAACCAGGGTTCGATTATGGTAGTTCTTCAAAGGGTGCAACAGAAAGAATGGAAGAATTCGAGTTGAATTAATCTCTGTAAACCTGCACTTTGTAAATGCAAAGTTACGGTGATGCTAACCTAGAAGTTTTCTCGAAACGACGCCAAAGTCCCGTAATGCACGGTGAAGTTCTCCTAATTAGAGCCTTAGCATCGTTTGCACTAAGTTGACCGAGTGCCGTAGGACATCTGAACTGATGGAAAAAGAAATTTTGCTATACCCCGCTCTAAAATGAGGAATCTTCTATTTTGCTTGATAACTCGTAAAACTGATGTTTAACCTTGTATTATAAATGAGCACATTTATTATTCTACGCAGAAGCTTACGTAGGCAGAAAACGTAGCAAAGCAAGTGCGATTGACAGGAATTATATGATTTAACATTGTCGCAGTAGCGCAATAATTGTAGCTGCATGCTTCACGTTCGCCGCTCAGTGTAAGGGAGCGCATAATACTACTTTTCTCAAAAACTAGGATGGCGGATTTCACGCGGCTGTTTAGAAATACCGCAAACTGGAATCAAAGTCACTTGAGAACAACAATACAGAAACTACGCGTTACCAGAGACAGAGTAAAGACCCGCAGGTCGCGGGATTGAATCCTGGCTGCGGAAGCTGCATTTTCGATGGAGGCGGAAATTTTGTAGGCCCGTGTGCTCAGATCTGGGTGCACGTTAAAGAACCCTAGGTGATCAAAATTTCCGGAGCCCGCCACTACGGCGTCTCTCATAATCATATGGTGGTTTTGGCACGTTAAACCCAGCATATCAATCAATCAATCAATCAATCAATCAATCAATCAATCAATCAATCAATCAATCAATCAATCAATCAATCAATCAATCAATCAATCAATCAATCAATCAAGCAAGCTCCTTGACTGCCATCGCTGTAACGCCACAGATGTCGATGTTCATTTCATAAGCAGCACTCTAGGAAGTTCAGTCCTGTAAGTAGTATCATCCACCTTGAATGTCAAATACAAGTACCCGCACGGAATGGAAAGGTCACAAATCCGATCCTACTAAGGACTTCCTGTCTTCATCTGCAGTGATATGGAAAGTGACATTTCTTGATGAAGGAAAGTTCTAGACGCCTAAAACACGACAATAACAACGTAGCACAACTAAAAAGATTGCTTCTTCGTTGTGGTGTTTAAGACGTCTAGAATTTTCTTTCATTATGATGTACCAACTTGACCAGCAAAAAGTACTTCTAAGCGACATTTCTCGCTTTAGTTGATTCAATAATTAGCTTCCTAGTTAACAAGCTGGTTGAACTGTTATTCCGTATCTTGAAAAGGCTTCATGCCAGTATATATGAATATTCTTTAAAACAACTTGTGCTTCGCAAACGGCTAGTAGACCAGTCACCTTTCAGTAATATGTCTGAAGTTCTTTACTCACGCCGAATTTTTTCGCAGTTTCAGTGTGCAAGTGTTTTTTATTCGTTGTCGTTTAGTGTGAATGTAATGGTGACGCAGGTATGGGCAGTGCTTGCTGTTTGCATTCCACTGGTGGCTGCTGCGATCACTTTCGTCGAACATCGGAGAGCTCGGACCAAAGGAAGCTTTCTCTGGGAAACATATGAAAACGTCTGGGACATCCTGCGCTCGTTTTCTTATGAAGGTACATACGGACGGCTATATACAGCGCTTACAAGACAGTACGAGTGATTATGATTACTTTTTTAGAATCATTACTATGGTTTTAGTGTGCGTTCAACAATAAACTTTGACTTTCACCTATATTTCGATATGTTCAGCAGAGATCAACTTGAACATCCAAAATGATCAGATTTCATACATGCTATCGTCAAAACGTCCAAGTCTTGTTTAGCTCTGTGATAGAAGCGACGCATTAAAAGCAGTGCTTTAATAAAGTAATTCTCTTAGTAATAGGTGCATCGTTTGACAACCATCTTTCGCATATAGGACCACATATATTTAGCGTTCATATTTAGGCGAAGTATATTTAGCGTACAAGAACCCTGTGAAGTTGAGCCCACTTTCTTTAAAGTTTGTCTCTAGGTAGTTTCAGCATCTACTCAAAGTAAACTAAAAAATCAAAACAAGGACGCCATTGTGTGGGTTGTGGTTCATGCAAATCAACCTGCGTGAGTAATTGAATCCTCGATTCACTCTCTTGACAGATTTCATTAAAGAGGGTTCATTGGAATCCTTTGTTCCTGCAGGACACACTACAGAGACCAAAAGTCACGCTGGTCGATTACTCTTCTCCATCTGGTGGCTCACAGTGTTGGTGCTTACCAACGGCTTTGCTGGGCAGCTGAAGGCCAGCATGGCCATCATGACAGAGCCTCCCAGATTTCACTCTGCAATAGAGATCGTCTACCAGACCACCATACGACCACTGATGTGGAAGGACACGATGTTCGAGCTGCACGTGATTGTGAGTTGTGCATTTAACAACTACGGGAGGTCGAGACTGAAGAGTTTTTTATAATTACAATAGAGAGAACTCTGGCACTGGTGTCTATGGGAGCTGCCGCGCATCGCATTGCAGCCAGCACGGTAACAATGGGTAGTAGACGAATTTGTCTAATCTTCGTGCTTTCGGCTCCTTTTGGCTTCGCGTAGCCTCGAGCAACTTTGTCGCAAGACAGATTTCTGCAAATTTAGATATTAGGAATTTATTTGATTTGCATACACCGATACGGAAGGACACAGAGAAAAAAGGGAGAGAGCAAGCTGGCAACTGCTACATGGAGGGGCACAACGCCTGCTCGCTTTTTTGGGAAGAGGGAAGAGATGAAGGATGGTGATGATTCGCGGGATGTAACGTCCCAAATCCACGATATCATTATAAGAGACGCCGTAGTGGAGAGCTCCGGAAATTTCGATCACCTGGGGTTCTTTAACGTGCACCCAAATGTAATAGACTGTGGAAAGGAAGACAGCAGACAGAAAAAGAAGAGGGAAGTATATAAAAAAGAAGACTCAGACAAGCGTACTTAATTTAGAAATAAAAAAGACGGCTATAAAAATGGGTGACCAGGTCATTTCGGTCCATAAAAGTCCGTAGAGCTCGATGGGCCTGGTCGCATCGAGAAACGAAGAAGTAATCGTCTAGGGTAGTGCTTTTAAAGGGTACTGACACAAAAACTTTGGCCTCGCGTTTTGCTGCTGCTATGTGTTGGTGTGGGCCTGTTAGTCATGACACGACACGTCGCTTGCTGCAGCACGCAACAGATAAATATTTACAGGCCCCTCGTTGTCGATCAGTTTTAATTTTGGTTTGAAAAAGCTCCATAAACAGGGCGCAGCTGTCGCCACCTAGCGTGTGCAGCTTTTGACCATGTCAGCACACAGAACTGTGACACAGTACCGCACGGTTCGCATCAAGAATTACTTTCGAATAGGAAACGGCACTGCAAAGTTGCCAAACACAGAAACTTCCAAGCTTGCGCCGCGGCCACGCACTCGCAACCAGCCGCCGAGAAATATAGACTGCAGTAACAAACGCGTCGAAAGAAAAATGGCGGCTATGACATCATCATAGCTTGTCTTGTTGACTGCAGCGTGGTGACATGAGGTGTAGTAGGGGGTCCCCTAGGGGTCCCCTTCAATGGTGTCAATGGCACGATGGAGTCGAGGGCTCGCACAAACTTCAAAATTCTTCTAAAATACCTTCCCAGCTAAATTCGCTGTTGTTATTTTGCAGGTGATATGCGAATGTTCCTAGGAATCAACCCTACAGGCTATCTCAGCCGCGAAATTTTTTGTCAGTGCTCATTTAAGCTTGCCAACCTTTAATAAAGGCCTGCCAACCTTTAATAAAGCACCATTGAAGTATTCGCCAAGAGGGCCTCCACTAGAGAGGCCAGCGCTGCGATCATTTTAACGTCACACGTAGGATGCGTAGTTGTGGAATACGCCAGCTCTGCTTTCGCGACACTACTTGCATCGTACCCGCGGCAGCACCAGTTTTAGACTCAATTTTACGACGCAAATTAGACACGAGAGTGCCACCGAGTGCACCGATTCGTAGTTTGCTTGCCCGTATATATCAGGTCTTACCGCTTTTTTAAGAACTGAGCTTCAAAACAAAGAGAAGCATGCACGGTGTCCACAGCAAAAGCGCAGGAAATGCGGTGTTCTAGCTGACGAAGTCAACCCGGCATCCTACGAGTGACGTCATCACGTGCCGCCACGGTATGTCCTCGAGGCCAATAATCTGACGCCAGGCGCGACCAGTGCGACCAGGGTACGTTGGCGCAGCCCGCCAGCAACCGTCGCGAAATGCGACATGCTGCATTTCGCGCCGACAAGGTTACCCAGACAGCACCGCATTTGTCTCTCTTCGTGACGGAGGGATCCCGGACACGCTCAAACGCTCATGCGAAAAAGCAACGCGGGGCAGCGCGCGCCTGCGAGTATATGGCAGGCAGATCGGCTCCTGGCGTGGCATCACCGGCGTGACGCTACAAACGAACGCCGGTGCGCACGCGCGCCGGGTCGCTTCGAAGCGTATTTGCATCTTGAGGGTCGCAATAAGCAAAGTGTTTACATTACATGCATATCATGATTATCCTGCTTGCACTAGTCTCATACCTTCGTCATTCATTCATGTGCCGTATAACCAAACTTGGCAGGGAGATGATTTAGACTCCAACCAAAAGTTTTGAAGAAAACCCGACGTTTTGGAACCGGCTTGGTTCCTTCCTCAGGGGTGACTGTGGAGGCTACGTAGCAGCGTCGTCTTCAAAGCATTCGCGGGGTGGCTCATGACCCCCCCCCCCCCTCTCTCTCACTCGTTTTGCCGTGGAGCGCAGTTCATGTGAATACACGGGGGGAAGGGTTCCGAGGGAGTGGTTGATATTATGGGCTGTCCTCTGTATGTGCCACGACTAGAGTAACAATCTTGTCTTCCACTTCGGCCCGCTTTCAAGGATGGCTGTCGCTTCAAAATTTATTTTGTGATCCAACGTCTCAGCATGTTCGGCGATTGCGCTGCGCTCTTTGTAGAACTTCCACACATCGTTGGCGTGTTGCTTCAGTCGTTCCGGTAGGTTTTTCGTCTCGCCGATATACGACGAGGGGCACTCAGCACACGGGATATTGTAGACGACACCGGGGCGCCTGTCCATTGTTAGTCGGTCTTTCGGGCGGGGGAGGAGGTGGCCCAGCTTACACGAAGGCACGTGGGCGATGCGAACCCCTTCCTTCCTGAAGATACGCGCCAACATCTCGCTGGTTCCCTGACCATATGGAACCGGTACGTGTTTCGGAGGGCTGCCAATTGAAGTTGACTGGTGTTTTCATATTTTCTGTTGCTCTGCGCTGCGGGTGGTGGCTCGAATGATGTTTTTTGGGTATCCGTTTTTTCTGAGGTTCACAATTACACGGGCCTCCTCTTTCTTTTGCTCGGTGTCATTAGAGCATAAGTTCCTCGCTCTCTCGAGTAGCGTGGTGACAACCGAGACCTTGTGGCAGGCGGGGTGGGAGGAATCGAACTGGAGGTTGCAGCAAGTGTGTGTTGGCTTCCTATGAACGGAGAACTCCAGGCCATCACGCTTTCTTGCCACCTGGACGTCGAAAAAAGGCAGGCAGTGGTCGCTTTCACACTCGGTCGTGAATTGTATGGCTGAGTGCACCTAATTTAGGTGTTCTCTGAAGTTTTCCACTTCGGTCCTCTTAACGACGTAAAAACAATCGTCCATATAACGCAGAAATAGCTTGGGTCGTGGCGAGAAGGAGCTGAGTGCTTTCTCTTCTCTGTACTCCATGGTCAGGTTTGCCATCGTGATGGAGATGGGAGCTCCCATCGCGGTTCCACTGTTCTGCTTAAAAATAGTTCCTATGTAGGAGAAATACGTACTGGAGAGGCAGAACTCCAGTATACGACAGAGCTCGTCAACCGCCAAAGGAGTCCTTTCACTCAGGCTTGCGTCCTCCTCAAGTGCAGCACGGTCAGCGGAGACGGCTAAGGGAACTGGCACGTTGGTGAACAATAAAATGACGTCAAATGAGACCATGCTCTCGTCATCACCGATGCACACATTTGACGCTAGCTGCACGAGGTGGCTGGCGTCACGGACATGAGTTGGTGTCTTCCGGGTTAGTGGGGCGATGATTTGGTGTAAAAAATTTGAAAGAGTTATTGCTATGCTTATAAAAGCTTTTGGTATAGCCTGCCTTTTTAGGGGCGAAGCTCCTTATAGCGGCATCTGTTGTAGTATGTTGTAGTTGTAGCTGTTGTAGTTTGTAACAAGTGTAGTGGGGAATTCGGAAGGCAATGACTAGTGGGACCATCGCCGAGTGCGAAGCGTGAGCGGGTGCACGAGCTGTAGACGCTGGACTGCCAGAGCATTTGTTTCCGTTCCGGCTGTCTGCCTATTACCTGACGTCACTATTGTACCCCCTTGCAAAGTGGTGGAAGTGTGCTGGGTACGCAAACCTGGAACTTTGAAGCCGAAAGCTGCCCACTGCATCATCAATGCCTGATCAGGCGACCAAGCAAGGCACCACCCAGCAAAGCACGGCCCAATCTTAACTGGTCATCGTGCCTACCACCCTGCGCCAACGAGATCCCCTCTTCTTCAGCGGCACCGTGGACCAAGATGTGGAGGACTGGTCGCAGCTGTTTGAGAAGGTGAGCGCCGCCAACAAGTGGGACGACCCCTCGAAACTGCGTGCTGAACAGCGCCTACGCGGACGTGCACAAAGGCAGGGCGAAAACTTCACCAGCTATATTGAAGATGTAATCGATTTATGCCGGCGCTTTAACCCTGAGATGACCAAACATGACAAGATCAGGTATATCTTGAAAGGCATTGACGATTATGCCTTTCAAATGTTGCTGGCAAAGGGCCCAAGTACCGTATCCGAACTTGTGACCTGGTGCCAGAGCTTGGAAGAGATTCGGAAACAACGTGGAGCAGTTCGGAGGTTGACGACAGCAGACGACTTTCTCGCTGCCCTGGCCGTCGGTGGTGACAGCTCCCTGCTGGAGCAGATAATAGAATATGTTTTATTTTTATTTATTTATTTTATTTATTTATTTGTACCCTCAAGGCCTACAGACATTTCAGAGGGGAGTGGGTTACAAGGTTATACAAAAAACTAAAAAGCAGCAACAAAAGTAGTAAGCAGATAAGTACAAACATACATGGGCCCTAATCATACAATGTTAGCTAGTGCTGCACGAAACTGATGGTTGTCTTCGATTGCGGCGGTCAGTCCGGGAAGGCGGTTCCAATCTTGTGACGTCCGAGGAATAAATGACTGAAAGAAGGCATTGGTGTTGCATGGTATTGTTCCTACTTTGTTGATGATTGATTGATTGATTGATTTGTGGGGTTTAACGTCCCAAAACCACCATATGATTATGAGAGACGCCGTAGTGGAGGGCTCCGGAAATTTTGACCACCTGGGGTTCTTTAACGTGCACCCAAATCTGAGTACACGGGCCTACAACATTTCCGCCTCCATCGGAAATGCAGCCGCCACAGCCGGGATTCGAACCCGCGACCTGCGGGTCAGCAGCCGAGTACCTTAGCCACTAGACCACCGTGGCGGGGCTGTTCCTACTTTGTGTCGGTGATCCATACGAGAAGAAATATATGAAGGAGGAGTAATTAACCCACTGAATAGGGGCGAATTATGGTAGTAAATTTTGTGAAAGAGACAGAGGCGAGAGTGTTTGCGGCGCGAAGTTAGAGTGGGTAATTGAAGCAAGTTTTTCATGGACGTGACACTTGCCGCACGGGTGAAATTACCGAGAATGAAACGTGCTGCGTTGTTCTGCACGAGCTCAAGTGATGTCACCAGATAGTCATGGCTCGGGTCCCAAATGGATGATGCATGTTCGAGTTTAGAACGAACCAATGATTTATACAAAAGTGTTTTTAAAGAGGTAGGTGCAGAAAAGAAGTTGCGGCGAAGGTAGCCAAGCAGGCGATTAGCATTATTAATAACGGTATTAATATGAAGCGACCAGGTAAGATCAGTTGTTATGTGAAATTCCAGGTATCTGTACGACGTCACAGGTTCAAGAAGTGTGTTGTTAAGGTAATAGGAACCCGTCGAAAAGGCTGTTCTTGAAATGCGTAAGACTTTGCATTTAGTTGTATTAAGTTCCATTAACCATTGCTCACACCAGTTAGAAATTGCATTAATGTCCGATTGCAGTACCGTAATGTCGTTATCGTTGTTAATTTCTCGAAAAATAACACAGTCATCTGCAAACAAGTGAATATTAGAGAGAACACAGCTAGGTAGGTCATTAACGTATATCAAAAACAAAAGTGGTCCCAAGACAGAGCCCTGGGGAACGCCGGAATGAACGGAACTGGGCGGAGAGTCATAGTTATTGGCTGTGACGAACTGGAAACGATTAGAAAGGAAATACTCAATCCATGCAAACAACTTAGGATCTAGATTTAACTTGCTTAGTTTGTAAAGGAGTAGTTTGTGAGACACTTTGTCAAAAGCCTTGGAGAAGTCGAGGAAGATACAATCAGCGGATGAACGGCGATCTAAAATTAAGTGTAGCTTGTGGGTTAATGAAAGCAATTGGGTCTCGCACGAGAACTTCTTTCGAAAACCATGTTGCGTGGGTGAGAAGAAAGAGTTAAATTCAAGAAATTTGACCAGATGGGAAAAAATTACATGTTTGAGAATTTTGCATGGAATGCTTGTTAGTGATATGGGTCGGAAATTGTTAGGCGTGTGTTTGTTACCGGACTTATGGAGTGGCACCACCTTCCCGACTTCCCAATCCGCCGGCAGGATACTCGTGTCGAGGGTCTGCTGGAATATTTTGCACAAAATAATAGAGGAATACACAACAGTACTTTTTAAGAACTTCGTATTAATAAGGTCAACACCGGGGCTCGATGAGGGTTTCAGTGACTGGATTATTTTACTTACACCACCTGGGTCAGTAACAATGGGGTCCATGGAGAGATAATTACAGTTCTGAAGTTCAGGTATTGAGGGGTTAGAAGAAACAACAAAGTTCTGGAAAAAAACTGCATTGAGTAGCGAAGAACATTCGCTACTGGGTATAATGGAACCATCTGGCCTAGTCAATGTAATACTATTCGTTTTAGAAGGAGTGATCACACGCCAAAATTTTTTAGGGTCGTTAATAAGCATAGAAGGAAGGGTGCGCTGAAGAAAGTGTGATTTGGCAAGTTTTACTGCTGCAATGTATGCTCTGTTGGCGGTTGTGTATGCGTTCCATCGGTAATCACTCGGGGATTTTTAGCCAGACGATAGCAGCGCTTTTTTCGATTAGACAGCCTGTTTAACTGCTTGTTGTACCAAGGCGCCTCCGGGTTAGAATTTATTGTGCGCAGAGGGATGTATTTATCAGTTAGTTCGTGAACTTTATTTTTAAATCGGTTCCAGTTTTCTTGAACGGTACGCGTATCAAAATGCAACAAGAAAATGTCCAGAAAGTAAGCTAGTTCGTTGTTAATAGTTTCAAAGTCTGCTCTTGAGTAGTCGCGAATTTGCTTAGTTAAGGTCGTAGCCTTGCTTAGTGGAACGTTTATATTAAATGAAAGGAGCGAGTGGTCGCTCAGACCGGGTAAGTATGAAATAGGGGAAGCAAAATTAGCGTGCGTAGTTAATATCAAATCTAGTATGTTCGCGGTCTCTTGCGTGGTTCTAGTCGGTTCAGAAACGAGCTGGGAAAAAGAAAATAATGAACAAAGATGGAGAAATTCTGTTGTTTGAGATGAAGGTGGTTTGGATGCGGGGGTTTCCGAGGACCAAGAAATATGTGGGAAGTTAAAATCACCCATGAGGAATATAGGAGCAGTGGGGTGTCGTGTAGAAACAATATTCAGCGCATCATGTAGTTCAGACACAAACGTTGGGGGATATGAAGGTGGACGGTAACAAACGCCCATAACAAATTTCCGGTGCCCAATGTCAACGCAAGACCATACAGATTCTAAATCAGTGTGAACGTGAATTAAGTGAGATGGATAAGACTTTTTGACAGCAAGTAATACGCCACCGCCTTGACGCAAGGTGCGATCGCAGCGATAAATGTTAAAACAGGACACGTCGAAGATTTCACAATCATGAATGTGTGTGTGCAACCATGTTTCAGTGAGTGCTACGATGTCTGCGCTAACGGTGTTAATGACAGAGTTAAGGGATTCGCGTTTGCTTGTTACACTGCGAGTATTTGCTAGAATTACGGAGACACATGGCATCGGTGCTCTAGCTCCCCTCGCGTGTTCCTAGCTGGTAGGCCTGCCGGACAACGCAGACGCACTCGCCAAAAGCGGTGCGGCGGACGTGGCATTGGGAAGTGGCGCAGTAGGTGGCGCCCGTTTTATTTCTTTTACGCTGTCAGACACGGTATCGTACATGAAGCACCGGTCATCTATTATTAGTTTGTTATAGCGCAATTGGAATTGGAGAGAGTTGGGTTGGCCTTTGCTGAATTCTACAAGTTTCTTTCTAGCCTGCCTAGTTGCGACTGAGTAATCTTCTGATACCGCGATGTCTTTAGTTTTTAAAACAGCGCGGTCGGAAAGAATCGCTTCCTTCATCTTGAAGCTGCGAAATTTAATGATGACCGGACGAGTTTTGGAGCTGGAAAAGGTGCCTATGCGGTGAACGCGATCGACATCGTTTCCAGTAATGGCTTTTCCTGTCGCACTTCATAGTGCAGCTAGCGTCTTCTCCTCTGTGTCTTGCCACGATTCCAGCGAGTCCGGAATGCCAGTAACGAGCAGGTTACTTCTCCGTGACCTGTCCTCTAGGTCGTCCAGGCGAGATTGCAAGACGTCCTGCTGCGACATCAAGCGTTCTGCAGCGTCGCTGACAGCCGCCAGGTCACCACTCATCTGCTCTATCACTTCTGACTTTGATTCTAAGCATTCAAAACGGCCGAAAATGTCAACCAGCTTTGTTTCTATTGCCTGCTGGCCGGACTTGATTTCTCTGATATCTGTTTGAAGATCCGCTTGCCCCTTAGTTAATGCGATTGTCCGTTCGTTGATGTCTTTGAGTATCTGAAGCATTGTGTTCATTTGCTCCGAGTTCGCATCCTGAGGTTTGTCGGGAGCTGTGGATTGGTTTCGGGGTTTAGAAGGACCAGGGTTAGTCTCTATGTCGCCTGACAGAAGTAGCAACAGCGCGACATCAACGCAATCGAGCAATGTTTCACAAAGCACTTGTGGGCATGGGAGCAGTATCAAAAAGCGATTGTTAGATCGCTGTGCGAAAAGTGAGAATTGATTACGCACCTGCGGGGCGTAGAAAAGAATTTTCGGCATGGTTTCACGAACACTGCTCCCATGCCCACTAAAGGCAAGTGTGCTGCGAGGCTTGTTTATATCCGTGCGCCACAGTGCTGCCGCCGTCACTTTGGCCGTGTTCCGGGTGAACGTCGAGTTGCTTAGTCGAAGGTTGATACCGTCGCAGCCACGATTGTAGATATCCAGCACGTCATCGCCAGTTGAAGCTTGAAAGGCCTGCCCAGGATCGATGCGCGTAGGACGAAATGGCCAGACGAAAAAGATGGTCAGCAAAACCTGCGGGGCGTAGAGAAGAATTTTCGGCATGGTTTCACGAACGCTGCTTCCATGCCCACTAAAGGCAAGTGTGCTGCGAGGCTTGTTTATATCCGTGCGCCACAGTGCTGCCGCCGTCACTTTGGCCGTGTTCCGGGTGAACGTCGAGTTGCTTAGTCGAATATGTACGCGAAGAGGTCGCACGACAGCTTTCGTGTCTCTCGTACCTGCCGACCACCGAAGCACCAACGCACTGCCTAACGCCGACAATCATACAGGCTATTCAGGAGCAGGTCGCCGAGGCGTTGCCATTACCTACGCCTGCCTCTCCACCAACACCTGTTGCCGCGCCACTGACTTATGCGGCCGTTGCGGCAATGCCTCCATCTCGTCTGCCAATGTATACGCCACAACCCGTGCGACCGTCCACCACGCCGTTTCCAGCTACACAGCAGTACGCCGGAAATCCTTGGCGCACTGCTGACAACCGGTCCATATGTTACTTTTGCGGAATTCCAGGTCACGTTGCACGTCTATGTCGTCGGCGCTTCACAGTTAACGCACCAAGATATCCTGAGTATTTGTTTCGGCCTCCATACCACGCGCCTCACGTACCACCTGAAGTTCACAAAAGTGATGCGCAAACTGCTTCCGGTGCCCGAACATTTGCTTCTCGACGTTCTGCTTCCCGCTCGCCTTCACCTTCAAGAAGTCATCGTTCTGTATCGCCTATGCGTCGACGACCCACCTCCATTGAGACGGAAAACTGCCGCAGCTCTGGAGGCACGAGCTGCGTCATCGTCTAATCGTTTAAGTCCTCGCTTGTCTCCCGCCAATCTTATTGATGTAATCGTCGAAGGTGTACGAACACTCGCACTCATCGATACCGCTGCCGCGATATCTGTGATTAGTCAAAGACTCTGCCGCTCTCTTCGTAAAGTGGCGATGCTTTCTCCCGTGGTTTCTTTTAGTACTGCGAGTGCCCAACAAATTGAGCCCGTCGCGGCATGTACAGCAAAAGTGGTTATTCGAGACGTGTTGTACACCATTGAATTTCACGTGTTGGCTTCATGTTCCCACGATGTCATCCTAGGATGGGATTTCTTATCACGTCATCACGCCGTGGTGGACTGCGCTCGGGCCGAAGTGGAGCTGTTACCGTTTCGTGATGCGCCTTCTGTTGATGCGGCCGTATCTAGTGTGGCTAACCTTGTCGTCGCGACGGAAACAGACCTTCCTCCTTTCAGCGCCCAGTTTGTCCCCGCCTGCTGTGCTTCACTTTCTGACGCTACCGTCCTATTCACGCCATCTTACATCTTCGGTAGCTGCCACCACACATCGCTGCCATTCGCCGGTCTTGAGCTTTGTCAAGACACTGCCGGGATATTTATTTCCAATCCCAACTCGTGCCCCCACAGTTTGCGCCGCAACAAGACGCTTGGCCACATTCAGCTTATCGATGAAGGTACTATCGTGCCTGCCTATTTCTTCGACACTAAGCCGAATATGGAGCTGAACGCGTGGGTTCCTCACTCTGCCTTGAACAGCATGTCTACCGATGCATTTCACTGTTCTATTGACAGCCATCTCGCCCCGGCTCAACGAGAGCAGCTTGTTACCCTGTTGCACAAATTCAAGCGTTCGTTTGACTTTCCCCAAGCGGTGCTAGGAAAAACGAACACCATTGTGCACACAATTGACACAGGAAAGAGTACTCCTTTGCGCCAGCGCCCTTATCGTGTGTCACTGGCGGAGCGTCGCGTAATTGCAGAACAAGTGGACGACATGCTACAGCGTGGAGTCATCAAGCCTTTTGTAGTCCTTGGTCTTCCGCAGTTGTACTCGTCAAAAAAAAAAAAGGATGGTTCAATCCGGTTCTGCGTGGACAACAAGCGCCTAAGCAACATTACGAGGAAAGATGTTTACCCTCTTCCCCGCATAGACGACGCTCTCGATTGTCTCCAAGGTGCAGAATTCTTTTCCTCGCTTGACGTTGGCTCGGGTTATTGGCAGGTCCCAATGGCTGAGTCTGATCGTCCAAAAACGGCGTTTGTCACACCGGATGGCCTCTATGAATTTACCGTAATGCCATTCGGACTCTGCAATGAACCTGCCACATTCGAGCGAATGATGGAGAGCATTTTACACGGTCTCAAATGGAACATATGCTTGTGCTATCTTGATGACGTTGTGGTTTTTTCACCCGATTTCACTTCGCATCTCACACGTCTGCGTAAAATTATACAGTGCCTTGCAAACGCCAGGCCTCAGTTTAACCTAAATAAATGTCACTTCGGGGCTAAACCACTCATCATACTTGGTCATGTCGTCTCGAAAGCCGGCATCCTTCCCGACCCTGACAAGCTTCGTGCTGTTGCTGAATTTCCTAAGCCGACTACAGTTAAAGAACTACGGAGCTTTGTGGGCCTGTGCTCCTATTTTCGTCGGTTTGTCCGGAACTTTGCCTCCATCATCGCTCCACTCACCAAACTCCTTGCTGGCCCTGCAGATCTTTCGAATTGGACAGCAGCTTGTGAAGAATCCTTCACAACACTGCGCCAAATCCTTACCTCACCACCCGTACTGCGCCATTACGACCCTACTGCACCAACCGAAGTACACACGGATGGAAGTGGCGTCGGCCTTGGTGCAGTACTCGCGCAACGCAAAGCAGGTTTTACGGAGTATGTGGTCGCCTATGCCAGCCGAGCCCTCAGTAAGGCAGAAGCCAACTATTCTGTTACGGAAAAAGAGTGCCTCACGATTGTGTGGGCGTTAAACAAGTTTCGCCCCTATTTGTACGGCCAAGCTTTTGATGTGGTAACTGACCATCACGCACTCTGTTGGTTGGATTCACTGAAAGATCCTTCTGGCCGCCTCGGACGTTGGGCACTACGCCTCCAGGAATTCGACATAGGCGTTATCTACTGATCGGGGCGAAAGCACTCGGACGCAGATGCGCTTTCACGATCACCCGTGAAATCTGATGATACGGATATATCAGCCCTTGACCTTCCCCTCTCTGCCGTCAGCGTTACAGACATGCCATCCGAACAGCGGAAGGACCCTTGGATTGCCTCGCTCTTGAATATGCTTTCTGACGCATCAACTTATGGTTACCCGCATGCTCTTCGCTGCCAAGCAACGCAATTCGCCATTAGGGATGGCCTGTTATACCGTCGCAACTATCAAGTGGCGGGTCGTAAATGGCTGCTAGTCATACCCAGCACCTCCACCACTTTGCAAGGGGGTTTAATAGCGACGCCAGGTAATAGGCAGACAGCCGGTACGGAAACAAATGCTCGGGCAGTCCAGCGTCTACAGCTCGTGCACCCGCTCGCGCTTAGCACTCAGCGATGGTCCTTTTTTTTTCTTTATTGCCTTCTTGACTACAGGTCAAGCTAATATGACAATCACTATCACACGTGTTTCATGCGTGACAACGCGTCAAACAAAGATATTACATCTTCATTACAGCCGGTAGTCTTATACACATGTCGCACTTTTATAACAGCTTCCACGAAACACTCATTAACGGATAAAACTCTCACATCACAGTGTCTGTACGATAGCATACTACGCCAAACAGAATGAAGACCAAGTACAAATATACCATCCAAATTTTGCACAGAACTATCACAAGGCAAAAAACGAATTCCATAAGAAGTAAAAGGTAAATCTTTTTTTCATGTCCTCTGTAAAATGTCCCAAAAGAAATAGCGTTCTTACAATCAATAAACACATGTTCAATGGTCTCAGGTTTGTTACACAGGAGACAGCTGCTTCCCCATGGTACATACATCCCTCTCTCTTCAAGCCACGTTTTTACTGGCAAGGTTCCCGTATGAAGTTTAAAAAAGGTTTTCACATTGGATGGTACACACATGTTTTTCACTCGCTTTAGTACGTCATGACAATATGATTTTCCATTCCTTGAACGGTACAGGGGCACAGTAAAAACATTCTGTATTAGGTCTTTCATAAGGCGCTTTCTTTTCACATTAGTTAGGTAATCTATCGAAAACCTCGCCCTTAAACAACGATATGAGAACACAACTTCGCACAAGAACGGTGACAAGGTTTGTCGTTCTCGCCTGTCTGAAGATGCAAAGAAGTCAGGCATGTGGTGTAACAGCGTTGTTTGAAATAAAGAACGTAAAGAAGAGTCTCTCTGGTCTCTAATGAGCAGGAAACGTGATATTACTTGGTTAAGAAACAGATGGCACAGAGACAGCCCTCCTTGCTTAACTCGCCGAAACAAGTTCGTTCTAGGTGTTCTCTCCCACGTAGAGCTCCAGATGAACGTGGCGAATATCCTGTGGACTTTGTGAATAGTTTTACGCTTACAACTAAGTACTTGAAAAAGGTACATAATTTTAGCAGCCAGAAACACGTTGCATACAGCTGACCGAGAGAAAATTGATAAGCCACGACCGCCCCATCCTTCGGCGGTCACGCTCAGTTCTTCAGCCTTTTCAAGCCAAAATGCTTCACTGTCTTGATACCTGTCCAATGGTACCCCTAGGTAACGACTAGGCGTCATGAGCCACTGAATATTTCCAAAAGAACTGGGCGTAAGGTCCTTATTACCATGCCATAAACCAATGCTTTTTTCTTTGTTCATTAAACTTCCACTCGTGTCACAAAACCTTTGAGTGATTTTAAATAACGAAGTGACACTCTCTCTATCAACTGCAAAAAAGGCAATATCGTCGGCGTATGCCAAAACACGCACTTCACATGACTGCAACCTGAAACCATTAATCCCTGCATGGTAAATCACTTTCTGACACAATGGTTCCAAAAATAGAGCGAAGAGCAAAGGACTTAAAGGACACCCCTGGCGCACGGAGGAAAGTACTTGTATGCGCTGTGAGAGTTCTCTATTTACAATTAAATTTGTGGTTGAATTTTTTATGCCAATTTAATACCTTTACATATTGTTGCGTGAAGGCACAAGGGAAACTAGGCGTTTTAAAATATATTTACACAGCGCCAACGCGCAAGCCAAGATGGCGAACAAGAGAGAGCGCGCGCACACACAAGTCACCTCGTCTTCCTCAGCGCCTATCTCACTGTTTAAGTGGGGCATTGTCTCGTAACATAACCCCCGGGTGCTGAAGCACCGTCTCGGTGCTTTCTATTGTGTTGCCGAGTGGTAAAGCTTAAGGCGGGATACGTGGACAATGTCTGTAGACAGCGAAGCGGAGGCGGAGGAAGACTCGAGCGGGGCTATCTCGTATGTCACATCTGTCACCTGGCGCAATACGCGGTAGGGTCCCGAGTACCGGGAAAGCAGTTTTTCAGAAAGTCCGACGCGTCTAGTCGGAGTCCACAATAGCACAAGAGAACCTGGTGTAAAGGAAATTTGGCGGTGATGTGAGTCGTAACGATGCCGCTGGTGATCTTGCGATGCTAAAAGGCGCTGACGAGCAACTTCTCGTGCTTTGCGAGCCCTGGTGATAGCATCACGGGTGTATTCAGTCGTAAAGTCGACGGCTGTCGGAAAGATGGTGTCGAAAGGTAAAGTTGGATGACGGCCAAACACCAGGTAGAAAGGTGAAAAACCAGCTGCATCATGGCGTGAAGAATTATAGGCAAACGTAACGAAGGGCAATGCAACGTCCCAGTCCTGGTGGTCGGACGATACGTACATAGCGAGCATATCAGTTAAAGTCCGGTTGAATCGTTCAGTGAGTCCGTTAGTTTGCGGGTGGTAAGCTGTCGTAAATTTATGTTTCGTCTCGCAGGAGCGAAGCAGGTCGTCGATAACTCGGGAAAGGAAATAGCGCCCACGATCTGTTAGGAGTTGGCGTGGGGCGCCATGGTGAAGTATGACGTCGTGCAGGAGAAAATCGGCAACGTCTGTGGCGCAGCTGGTTGGCAAAGCCCGCGTGATAGCGTACCGGGTTGTATGATCCGTCGCGACAGCTATCCACTTGTTCCCCAAAGTGGATGCAGGGAAAGGGCCTAGGAGGTCAAGACCAAGTCGGAAGAAGGGATCAAAGGGAACGTCAAGTGGTTGGAGGAACCCGGCAGGACTCATAGAAGGTTTTTTGCGGCGTTGACACTGATCGCATGAGGCGACGTAGCTGCGGACCGAGCGATAAAGACTGGGCCAGTAAAATCGACGCTGTACGCGGTCATACGTCCGAGACAGTCCGAGGTGACCGGCAGTGGGAGCGTCATGAAGCTGGCCGATCACGCTCGCACGTAAGTGGGAAGGTACCACAAGGAGCAGTTCGTGTCCATCAGGGCGGACGTTGCAACGGTACAATGTGTCATCCTTAAGGACGAACAATCGAGTAGAAGGATCGGGTGCCGCAGAATGAAGCTTCTCGATGATGTTACGCAAGGCAGGATCTCGGCGCTGTTCCTCACGGATGTTGCTTAAAGCGGAGAGAGACAGCACACATGGCGATTCATCGAACGCTTCAGGTGGGTCCACTGGATTCCGAGATAAGCAGTCAGCGTCATGGTGTAAACGGCCAGATTTGTAGGACACCGAGTAGTTATACTCTTGAAGCCGTAGTGCCCATCGACCAAGGCGCCCAGTGGGGTCCTTCAAGGACGAGAGCCAGCAAAGTGCGTGGTGATCGGTTATGACAGTGAAATGTCGACCATGTAAATAAGGCCGAAATTTTGCTACTGCCCAAACGAGAGCAAGGCATTCCCTTTCGGTGATGGAGTAGTTCCTTTCCGCCTGCGAGAGGAGACGGCTGGCATAGGCGATAACGCGGGCGCAGCCGCTTTGATGCTGAACCAAAACAGCACCGATTCCGTAACCGCTGGCATCTGTGTGTACTTCGGTAGGGGCAGAAACGTCGAAATGGGCCAGAACAGGTGGTTTTGTTAGCGATTCAATAAGTGTAGAGAACGCCGTAGCCTGCGCAGCGCCCCATGTGAATGAGACATCTTTTCTCAATAAGTCTGTGAGAGGACGGGCGACTTCCGCAAAGTTGTTCACAAAACGTCGAAAGTACGAGCACAGACCGAGAAAGCTGCGTACTTCTTTAGTGCAGGTCGGAACAGGGAAGTTACGCACGGCTCGCACTTTATCGGGATCAGGACGTACACCAGAGGAGTCGACAAGGTGGCCCAACATTGTTAGTTGCTGGCGTCCGAAGTGACACTTTGACGAGTTCAGTTGGAGACCGGCATTGCGAAATACGGCCAGTATTGAGGAAACGCGGTCGAGGTGGGTTTCAAAGGTCGGGGAAAAGACGATAACGTCGTCAAGGTAGCATAGACAAATTGACCATTTGAACCCACGCAAAAGAGAGTCCATCATCCGCTCGAAGGTGGCTGGAGCGTTGCATAATCCGAAGGGCATGACCTTAAATTGGTAAAGACCATCGGGGGTGACAAAAGCGGTCTTCTCGCGGTCCATGTCATCGACAGCAATTTGCCAGTAACCTGCTCTTAGATCAATAGAAGAAAAATACTTAGCGCCGTGAAGACAATCTAGGGCGTCGTCTATGCGCGGTAGCGGGTAGACGTCTTTTTTAGTGATCTTGTTCAGATGTCGGTAGTCAACACAGAATCGCCAAGTGTTGTCCTTCTTTTTGACAAGAACAACAGGGGAAGCCCATGGACTACATGATGGTTCAATTATGTCTTTGGCGAGCATGTTGTCGACTTCTGCTTGAATTATGTGACGCTCGGTCGAAGATACGCGGTATGGCCGTCGATGGACAGGGGAGGCATCGCCGGTGTCAATGCGGTGCTTTACCGCACTGGTTTGACCTAGTGGACGATCACAAAAGTCAAATACGTCCCAGTATGACTCAAGAACGCGAAGGAGTTCGTCAGCTTGATGCGGCAAAAGGTCTGACGCGATCATTTTTTTAACATCAGGAGACGGGCTTCCTTGCGAAGATCGAGCATGTGTGAAGCTGGAGTGTCGAGCCTCGTTCGAAGACAGAGCTGATATGACGCATTCTTCAGAAGGAGTCAGCATGGCGAGGGCGATTCCGCGCGGAAGCACTTGCGGACACAGAGCAAAGTTGAGCACAGGAATGCAGGCGCGGTTTGCACGTAACTGAATAACAGTGTGTGGTAAGGTAACACTGTGGGTCAAGAGAAGGGATGTGATGGGCGCGAGCACATAGTCACCATCGGATACAGGTGGCGAGGGCGTAACGGTGATGCAGGTCACGGTTTGCGGTAACAAACGGACATGTTCAGCAGAGCACATACGGGCTTGCGGTCGACTGGGCGGATCAATCGGACACGGTAGGTCAAGTTGCACAGTACCGGCTGAACAGTCGATGAGAGCGGAATGAGTGGACAAAAAGTCAAGACCGAGGATCACATCATTGGTGCAGTGAGAAAGAACAGTGAAGAGAACTGAAGTTTGACGGCCGGCAATAGTAACGCGTGCAGTACAGACGCCAATAACAGCAGCCGTACTACCATCAGCAACGCGAACGCTGCGTGAAGGGGCTGGAGTAAGTACTTTCTTTAAGCGGTCTCGAATGTGCAGGCTCATCACAGAAATATGGGCGCCAGTGTCTACTAAGGCTTTAACAGATAAACCGTCCACTTCAACGTCGATCAAGTTCTGATTGGTCGGGAGCGTCAACAGAGGAATTGGAGAGCAAGTCGTATCAGCAGCGTCACCTCCAGGAGCTGCAGCCGTTAGTTTTCCGAAGAAAACCGCCGGGCAGAGGACGGGGACGGGGAACGAGGTGGTGGTGGAGATCGGGAAAATCTACGTCGAGGTGAAGGTGAGCGACTGTACTGGGCAGTGGTCGTAGTGGTCGGGTCGTAATTAGCTGAGCCATCACGCCGTGGTGGTTCCTGGTCATAGAGGTGGGCCGGTGAATGGGGGTTGGAGAAGTTTGGGTTTGCCCGATACGGTGAGGTCCACGTGCTTCGGCAATGACGGGAAATGTGTCCCACTCGTTCACATCGGAAGCAAATCGGCCTGTCATCAGGCGTTCTCCACGCATTTGGGTCACGATTACGTGGAGCAGGGCGGCGATACTGCTGTGGGTGGCTCGGGGTAGACGAACTGACAGCGCCGGGACGGTGCACAGAACAGACTGTGTGAACACCCGCGTTGGCTAGTTCCTGGCGAACAACGGTCTGTATTAGCGATATGGTCGGCTGAGGATCACTCGGTGCCAGTGCTCTCAAGGGGGCGGGTGAGATGGCTTCGATTTCACGGCGTACAATTCTCGTGATGTCACTGGAGTGTGAATTGGGCAGGGTCGGTACATGGAGATCCGCACATGTTGACGTCGCAGCAGTGTTGGGAAGGCGCGTAAAGTGGTAAGCAATGCGACGGCTTTTAGCCTCTTGAAACTGTTGGCACTCCAAGATAACATCTTGCACGGTGGAACAGCCTTTGCACACAATGAGGTTAAATGCATCGTCTGCGATGCCCTTGAGCACGTGCGCTACCTTGTCGGCTTCAGCCATGGTTCGGTCAACTTTACGGCAAAGGGTCAGCACATCTTGAATATACGCCAGGTAGGACTCCGTGGACGTCTGAACACGTGTGCCAAGTTCTTTCCTAGCGGCCTGCTTGCAGCCGGCAGATTGACCAAACAACTCGCGTAATTTGGTCTTGCATACGTCCCAGCTTGTGATACCGTCCACATTGTTATTAAACCACGCCTTGGCCGTTCCTTGTAAATAAAAGATGATGTTTGCCAGCATTAAGGTTGGGTCCCACCTGTGATTTGTGCTGAAGAGTTCGTAGAGTTTAAGCCACTCATCCACGTCCTCGCCGTCCGTTCCCGAAAAGTTGCCGGGATCGCGGGGTGGAGCGGCCACGAGATAAACAGGAGAGGTCGGCGCCATTGATGCAGTGGGCGTAGCAGTTGAGGAAGCGTCGCTGCCGGTGGACATGTTGGGAGCAGAGACTAGGCGTCCGCTGCGTAACTCCGTCGTGCGTTGTAACCCAGCACCTTCCACCAAAATGTTGCGTGAAGGCACAAGGGAAACTAGGCGTTTTAAAATATATTTACACAGCGCCAACGCGCAAGCCAAGATGGCGAACAAGAGAGAGCGCGCGCACACACAAGTCACCTCGTCTTCCTCAGCGCCTATCTCACTGTTTAAGTGGGGCATTGTCTCGTAACAATATGATCGCACCAAGACCAACGTACTCTGCTAGCATGAAGAGTATATTGTGTGGAACCATGCCGAAAGCCTTGGCTAGATCAATTTGCAACATAGCTACTTTTAGAAGCGCAGCGTCACAATACTCCAAAATGCTCCTGGCAACATGAATATTTGTGAATATGCTCCTACGCTTGATGCCGCAAGTCTGATGTGACTCGACCAACTTGTATATAACTCCTTGCAACCTCCTAGCCAGAATTTTCATAAACACCTTATAATCTACGTTTGTTAGCGTGATTGGCCTGTATCCTGTCACTTTGCGTAAAACATGTTGCTCTATCCCTTTAGGAATCAGCATGGTGTGTGCTCGATTTAACGATGGGGGCAGAGCTCCGCGATCTAAAGACTCTGAAAAAACCTCATGCAATGCGGCGGCCATATCCTCCTGGAACGCCTTGTAAAAGGCGGCATTAATGCCATCTGGACCAGGTGATTTGCCTATGCCAAGATCATCGACAGCCTTCTCAAATTCCCCTATACTAATAGACATTTCCAATAAATTTGTGTCCTCAGCATTAAGTGTCGGCATTTCTATCAAGAACTCATCTACAGAACCCGGCTCCTTTGGTTCGCGATAAGCAAACAAGTCCTGATAATAGTTTTCAAAAGCTTTCATAATATCTTTATGTTCTTTCAATATTTTACCATTCCATTCCATCTCTAGTATGTCGTGAGCTCGAGCATATGCCTTTTCATCTGACAAGGCTCGCTTTGTCGGGGCTTCACCCACGAGGTATCTCTCAGCTCTTGCTCGTATAATTGCGCCTTTATATTTATCTTGTTCAAGGCATTCAATTTTGTTTTTGACAACCTGCAGTTGATGTGTGAATAAGCCCGGGTTTTCTGCTTCAATATTCACCAAATCATTTAGCTCTGCCCGTAGCTCACGTTCCTGTTTTAGAGCTTGATACTGCATGTAGCAACCACCCTCTATTGCATTCATTTTTATCTTTTGCTTAAATAATTCCCATCTTTCCGTGGCACTCCTTTCTGCGTTTTTGAAAAAATTCTCGATTTCCTTCTTTGACTTATCTACAAACCCTTCGTGCGTAATTATCTTAGTATTCAGTTTCCATGTTTCTCTTACAACCTTCTTTTTGCAATTTCTACCTATCTCAAACAAAACTAAGCAATTATCACTGAAAGAAACAGCATAAACGTCATAGTTCTGACATAAAGGTACTATTTCAGAACAAACATATGCTCGATCTAGTCGTGCATGACTCGAACCTTGAAAATGTGTGAAGTGCTGGCGACTGCCACCCATCGCAAACAGAGCTACGTCATGTAAAAAGTAATTATTAAGACTGTCTCTAAGCAAACAAACGCTTTCATCACCTAATTTAGCAGTATACGTGCAATATTCTTGGGTCAAAACACAATTGAAGTCACCCAACAGAATCACACATTTCTGAAATTCAAAGTACGCTTGCATTTCCCGAAAAAACAAACATCTGTTTCTCGAATTTGTAGGTGCGTATACACAGATAACTCTAAATTTAGTGTTCCCGTAACAAAAGTCACACAAAACAAAACGCCCATGTACGCAACTTTTGACCTCTTCCACTACAATACCAAGAGAGTTCTTGACAAAAATAATACATCCGGCTGATGCTCCCACTGCATAGCTCACACACGCATTGTACCGCAATGTAAATTCTGCTACCAAGCTATCAGTCGCGTCCTCAGTACTAACTTTAGTCTCCTGGACCGCGAGCAAGTCAAGGTTTTTTTCTTGCATCAAGCGTTTCAACTGGTACTGTTTGCGACGCGTTCCTAGACCACGTACATTCAGCGTACCAATGCGTAAAGGCGCAGTCATGCTAGCCATTTGATGACAAAGACGAAAACTACAATGCTGCGCTTACCGTGTCTCGTATACCGTACAGTGGGGAAACCGGGGTTTTACGCGTCTAGATCCTGTCCCCGAACCAGCGACGACGACGCCGACCGGGTTTCGAGGGCATATTTTTTACTCTTAGCGCCTGTGACGCGATGCCAAAGACGCTCCGGGCGTTTAAGGTTGCGTTCCGTGCTCTCCACTCGGTAACGCTTGCCGCGTCCCGTGGTCGCTTGCGGAGACTTTGTGCTGGCTTCTGGCGTAGCGATCTCGCCACTGGTACCCATATTTTCCTCCATCGATTCTTGAATGTCCTGCTGGCCGCCTGTTGCGGCCAACTCCTCGGATTCTTTCGTTGAGTCTTTGCCATCTTGCGTTGTCGCGTCGGCTGTCTCTTCTCCAGTTGCCTGAACCGCGGCGTCGGGTCCCACGGCGTTGATGCCAGGGGCCACTTTCTCAGCCTCTTCGGCGTCCATTAGATTATCTTGGGCGTCGTCTGTTGGCAGCACGGTCTTCGTAACTCTGGCATAACTCCTGACGTAATCTTGACTTTCCTGACCAAACGCTCGGCATACACCACAGCGGAGAGTCTGGCAGTCTCGTGGTATATGTCCCTGCATGTGACACTTTAGGCAAAGCGGTGCCCGACCCAGGGCCACAAGAAGGACGGTGCCCCCTCCAATCTTAAAAAGGTGTGGCAAGTCTTCAAGCACCACGCCTTCCCTCAGTTTCAGTCGCACCATCCTCGTCGTCGATATCGCGTGTTCAAAGCCCGCGATGGTCCAGTTGTCGTTGGAAACCTCCAGAACCTCACCAAACTCACCTAACGCTTGTCGAATGCTCTCGCTCGAGACCGGAAAGTCAACCCAGTGGATTTTCACGGTTACATCATGTTGGATAGGGTCGATGATAGCACAGAAGCCACCCTTGACTCGGAGTCCACCTGTTATGAGTAATGCATCTTTGTCATCCTTGCTTCGCATCTTCACCAGCCAGATGTGATTCATCTGGAATGCTCCAATGCCAGTGATCGCCTTGATGAGTCCCACTTCTTCCAACGGGGCCCGAAAGTATTCCAACCGGTATGGTCTTTTTTCCGAATCCCCGTGCAGAAACACACACTCTTTCATACTGTCACCCGACGGCAATGTGAGCAACAAAAACCGGTAATCCGATGATGCAGAAGGGAACCTAACCCCGCGACCAGCAGCGGCCGCCGAAGCACCTCGCACGGAGCGAGCCATCACACGTCCTTCTCCCACCGAAGCCGAACGCGAAGTGACTCAGCGATGGTCCCACTAGTCGTTGCCCTGCGAATTCCCCACTACACAAGTATAACTTTTTGACCTCCAAGATGGTGCCGGTGAGAGATTTGTTCTGTGCGTTGGTGAACAATAAAAAGTAGTGCTCAATGTGCATTCTAGTAGCTGCTAATGGGGAATGAGAAACATAAGCATTCGGCTTTTAGTTAACGCGCACGCTGCGATTCCCATCAGCAGCCATTAGCATGTACATTGAGCACTATGTGACAAGAAAGGGTTGCTACGTTATACTCGCTGCGTGTAACCTCCTAAGTTTTAGAAAGGTTTAGCAAGCGTTGAGCCGCAGTGTCATGCATACAATGAAGTAGTATATACCATGAATGAACTTGAGGTGGTTAAAAGTGGGAAGTAGATACGAAACGCAAGCCATAAGAAAGTAAAAGCCGAATTCTCCTGTTTCTCATTCCCCATTAGCAGCCACTGGCATGTCGATCGAGCACTATCTGATGGGAAAACGTTGCTACGTTATACTCGCTGGGCGTAATCTCCTTGGTTTTAGAAAGGTTTAGCGAGCGTTGGGCCGCAGTGCCACGAGTATAGTGAACTAGTATATACCATGAACTCGAGGTGGTTAAAAGTGGGAAGTAGACCCGAAGCGCAAGCCGTAAGAAAGTGTACGTGTGCCACCTCTCGTTTAGTCTTTGAATGTCTACTGGATGGCGGTGTTTCTATATGGGGAACATATGCTGAAAAGATGCGAGGTGGTGGTACTTGGAGTGTTGAATAGATGGACGAATGGGCACACAGACAGAAGCATGGATGAGTGCATGAACGGACGCAGGGGTGGATGCATAGATGAACGCAGGGACGGACGCAAGAACAGACGCACGCACGGACGGGCGAATGGACACATGGACAGTCACACAGACGAACGCATGGACGGACGGAAGCAAGAACGAATGAATGGACGAATGCTTCGCGCCACCCTCCACTCACTCCGTGGATATGCTGCCAATTTTTTTGTAGAGTGTAACTGATATTTAACAGAACCATTTCACGCATCTCTGTCACCTTGGAAACGTTTTAATAAAGGTTAAACTGAAAACCGAAGTTCTTTTTTCTGGCACTTTTGGTTCTGTATACTAAATTAACGCTGTTCAAATGGGCAGAAGAACTTCGAAATGCAACCATATTCATCATGGCGGTTTTTCCAGATTGACCTAAGTTAGGTGTGTCCTTTCTAATTTGTCTCCATAGACAGTCGAGACGACTGAATGGTACTTCGTTTCATTGCGTCTGTTGTGTTGTCTACCATTGTACCAATAAAGGTGTAATGATTGTTCCATCACTCAGATGGATGGAT
Source organism: Rhipicephalus microplus (assembly GCF_043290135.1). NCBI lineage: Eukaryota > Metazoa > Arthropoda > Arachnida > Ixodida > Ixodidae > Rhipicephalus > Rhipicephalus microplus. The sequence continues at coordinate 157,843,742 of NC_134701.1, forward strand.
GGATGGATGGATGGATGGATGGATGGATATGGCTGGTTCGATTCCTTCATTTTGTATCGACATTCTTCATGTACAAGTAGCTGAATACCTTTCTAGCCCAACGCTCCTCCCCCATTTCTCTCAATCGCTTCTCAAATTTTATCTTGCTGCTAGCTTTTCTGCCTTCAAATGATGTCTATCCCATATCGCCTTGTACTCCCTGATTTGGTGTATTCCCATGAGCTCCTAAGGCAAGCCTACATATTCCAGGTTTCTTTATTTCTAATCTTGCTTGAACTTCTGATCTTATGCACAAGACCAAATTGCTGAACGTCAGACCAGGAACCATTACCCCTTTCCATATACCTCTCACATCATACCTATTGTAATACCACAGTGCCCTGTTTTTCATCACCGCTGCTTTTCTGTTACATTTAGTCGTCACGTATATTTCGTGTTCCCTTAGGTTTTCGGCCCCGTCGCTTATCCATACGCCCAGATATTTGTATTTATCTGTTATCTCCAGCGTGACCTCCTGTATTCTAAGCTCACTACCTTCATTGTCATTAAAAATCATGGCTGCTGATTTTGCCTTACTGAATCTGAAATCTAACCTATCTCCCTCATAACCGCAGATGTCCATCAATCACTGCAAATCTTTTTTGTAGTCGGCCATTGGCACTATATCATCTGCGTACATCAATGCTGGTAGTGCCTGTTCAATGGGTTTTCCTTGTTTGACGAACGAGAGGTCGAAGCCCAGTCCGCTTCCCTCTAATTTGGCCTCTAATCCTTGTAGCTACATCATGAATAATAAGGGAGACATAGGACACCTCTGCCTAAGCCCCGTTGCACCTCTGCAGGCTCGGATACCTGTTTTTCTCACATTATAACTAGCTTGTTACCTTTATAGATACTCTTTAAAAGATTAGTGACTCCATCTTCTACGCCTAGTGTGTCCAGTATTTCCCACAATTCCTCTTGAACCACGCTATCGTACACTCTTTGATATCAAAAAATGCTAGCCAGAGGGGTTTGTGTTTTTTTCTGCTATTTCGATGCACTGCGTCAGTGAGAACAGATTGTCTTTTAACCTCCTGCATTTCCGAAACCCATTCCGCAGTTCCCCCAGCACCTCTAATTCTCTATCCTTGCCTGCAGTCTTTCCCTAATAGTCTGTATCGCCAGCCTGTAGACCACATATGTCAATGTTATCGGACTGTTGTTGTTTATGCCAGCTTTGTCCCCCTTTTATTTATAGATCATGCTTATCCGGCTATGTTTTCATCCGTCGGGGACTTCCCCATCGATTATTAATTTGCTCACTGCCTCTCATAGCCTGTTTACACTTCGAACCTAATGTCATTATCAGCATAATTGGAATGCCATCTGGGCCTATTGATGTACTACTAGGAACCCTCTTCTCAACCCTTTCCCACTCTTGTTGTGAAAATGGAGCCATTGCGCCACTTGATTCAACCTTGTCTATTGTGGTGCATAAAGCACTTCTTTGTTGAAATTTTTCTGTCACCTTTGTTTTTATATAGTCAATAGCTTCGTCCCTTTCTAGCCTAGCACCTTGAGATGTAGTTATAAACCTCTGCTCTAGGCTCGTCTCATTTCTTAGGGAGTTTAGATGGTTACAAAATTTCGCAGTTACCCTTCTGTATTTTTTTGTACAACTGCCAGCCACTGAGCTCCCTTTATTCTAATCTTTTCATTGACGAAAAGGGATGCATTCCTTCTACAGATTAAAAGTTTTTACAATTTTTTTCAACATCATTTGTTGGTTCACCCCACTGCTTAGCATGTCTGTGTTACTTAGAGGCTTCCTGACGTTTTGCTATGGCTCTCTTAACTTCCTCATTCCAGCAACTTTTGGGTTTGTGTCTTCTTTTCCGAAGTGAATTGTCACGTGCCTTATCAAGCTCTAGCTCAAACAGTCTAATTAGATTCGTGTATGTCCACACTGTTTTCTTATCCTCAGAGACTACTTTCTCAATTTTTTTAGTAGCTATTTCTATTTGCCTTTCTGAATAAAAATTTTCCTGTAGTTGCTCATCTTGTCTCCTTCCCACTTTTACTGCTCCTTCAAAACTTAGCCTGATACGTTAGTGATCACTACCCAGACTCCTGGAGCCACCTTCATCTATGTGCATTCTCTTGAGCTTATCATACATCCTATGTGACATCACTGCGTAATCTATCGTCTACTGCAGCCTTCCTTTCTCCCATGTTATTTGCCCTTCCCACTTCTCGGTATTGTCAAATGATCAAATGATGCCTTTCACACATATTCATGATCATTTTGCCTGTCGGGTCGGTATACTCATCTATATATTCTATGTGCTCATTCATATCTCCTAGTATATTTATCTCGCACTCTCCTCCTAACTCCTCAATGTCCTTTGATATACACTCTACCATTGCCTGGTTTTCCTCTCTGGCCTTTGCTCTCGTCCACAACTACACGAAACCAAGGAGTGTCGTTTGCCCTGTCATTTTCCCTTTTAGCCATAAATGTTCCTTGCACTCCTGCTTGACCCTTTGCCAGTCTGTTCTTTTATGAATGAATGCCCCAATACCAATCCCCTTTCTGTTGTCTTTTTTTATTGCCACGCATATTCCGGATGATTAGGAGGTTGTTCCATGTCCCTAAGATGTGTTTCTACAAAACCGTATACCACCGGCCTCTCCTCTCTTAGCTTTTCTTCTATCTCCGCCCACTTCAGCCTGTTCCTGCCACCCTGCATGGTAATATACCTTATGTCTGAATTGGCTCGGCGCTCGTGGCTACGTCTATTTCTGCCCCGGAATCTACCTATATTAGATACTGGTGCCACATTGAAATCGTATCTGTCCATACCACCTGTCAAAGAGTCTACCTGGTTGTTTTCCTCGTTACTAGCTAACCTGCACCCCAAAAGGCCCGCGTGCCCCCCCCCCCCAAAAAAAAAACTTCTGCGCGTCCTGCAAGTCGCCGACCCACCTCATGACCTAGCCACCCATTGAAGTGAATCCTGTCTCGTTGAAAACCACCCCACCTATGCACCTCTCTGTTTATTTCCACCTCCTCAAAGCCTTTCTCTTTACTCATCCGCCATATTTCTTGGTTTCCGTTGACAACTGCTCTTTGCAGGTTGCTGTCACGCACCGGTACCTCCGGTATCGTGCATATCACTACCTGTACATAGGAGAAGTGGCGCGCATGTTATCGACCCCTTTCGCTAAAGCGGTTGCTGGGGCTGCTGTATTTCCATTTAAGACATCGTTTAAACCGTCTGAAATTATCACGAGGTTTCGTCCATCAGCTGTAGTTTTGAGGTTTGTGCTCGCTTGCCTCATGACTGCTTCCAGCTTGCGTCCTGGGAACGCCCTACTACAACCCTCTTGTCGCCTCTTACCCTCTCTTTGATTGCTTCTGTGCATCGATTTAAATTCGACTCTTCGGCGATTATCACATGCTGTGACTTTTCAGCTGGAGCGTCCTGCACCTCGGGTTTACTTGCAACTGTGACGCCGGCTGCTTCGTCCCCTCCCAGCCCCACCACTACTTCGTTGAAGCTGGGCCTTGCGACAATTGAAGCAGCTGAACCTGATTTTTTTACTTGCTTGCTTTTTCTTCTCCGCCGTTCTGGTTGCCGGTTCTCTACCATTCTCTCCGTAGGCCGCTCCGTTTTTCAGCTTCGCTAGTGCTTCCTCGGCGGACTTCAGCCTTTCTTCCGTTGTCCTCGTTTTCTCTTGCTCTGTCACCAACGCAGTCTCCAAACTCCAGCTCGGTGATTCTCATCAGCAGTTCATTCTGGACAACCATTATTTTCTCCAATTTTTCCTCGACGTCACATTGCCCACACTTCGCGTCAGCCTGTTCTCTATCCGGTTCTACACTTGGGTTCATTATCAAACCCAACCCGCATCCGGAACAGTTTACAGTCTTTTAACCATGTATTTCTGACACCAATTGTCCCTACGACTTGTCTCACTCAATAATTACAAAACTCGAGCCCTGCCCTACGAAAAAGAGAAAGTCTAAGCTCTACTCAAAAAACTTACGTGTTCAATGTACGAGCACCTCCCTCACGGGGTGGCACGAGAAATAAAAAGAAAAAACAAATACACACACGCGCACAAACTAATAAATGCCTCGTGACTGACCCCCGAAAAAGCCGTACAATGTAATAAGTGCTACAAAGATTTTAACTGCTGCCTTCTTAATTATAAAGACAAGCTCAAAACATGCAAAACACTTATCTGCGCAGTCGATCGGGAATGCTCAAAAACACGTCCATCCACCGTGACAGTCCGAACAGACACATTTAAAAAATATGGCACCTGACGGTGATATTTTTCTCAGTTTCGTTTCGCAAAGAAGTGCGGGATAGCTAGCGCCATCATGACGGCATGAAAAACGAGCCGTCAAATGTTTGAGTTCTGTGATGTTTGTGTTGGCGGCTAGTTCTCAATATCATCCGCTGCAATCGCACCGCTTTCTAGCTTGAACGAGCTCCTAGTACTCTCCGATAAGTTTTCTCAGATGCTTCGGCTGCACAATGAGCGATATTTTGTACCTTTAAATGGGTTGGACTAGCAATTTGCCTTGTTATGATTGGCAATGCATGGATCCGGCCGGCAAGAGACTCTCATCGGCGTGCCCTCCCAATGTCTGTGTGCGCTGCAAGTGTCTGTGTGCGCTGCAAGAAACGCGCATCAGCGTCGCTGGGACACACAGCCTGTGTTAGAGTGTACTAGATTGGATTGGATAAACTTTTATTTGGTCCTCGAAAACACAGATCACTGTGTTGCGGGCAGCTCCCACGTGGGGACTGAGATGCCAAGCTCCTCAGCCGCCTCGCGGGCTTGGTGGACAGCCAAGAGCTGATCTGCCAAGGACGAGCTGTGGATTGCCGCCTCCCATCTGGCAGAGTTAATGTTCGATAAATGAGCGAATTTGGTGAACTGCCAAAGCATATGTTCTAATGAAGCTATTTCTGCACAATGTGGACAAAGATTGCGTGGGTATAAGTCAGGGTTCATGATGTGTAACATTTTCAAAGTAGGGTACATTCGCGTTTGCAAGAGCTTTAATGTAAGTGCTTGGGGCCGGGTTAGATTTTTGTGAAGTGGATGGAAAATCCTTTTAGACAGGTAGAAATGTTTAGTGAGCTCGTTATATGTTGTAAGAATTTCCCGGTTATCCCCTTCACCGGTAGAACGCGTCCCCGGGGAGGCGCGGTTGGAGAGGTCTCGCGCCTCCTCGTGTGCTGCTTCAATGAGATTGGGAGGGGAATCGTTGATTTGTCCAAGGTGAGCTGGGAACCAACTCAGAAGATGATGCGTTATGTTCTTGCCCTGCAGTATTCTCAGCGTTTGTTCAGAGACCTTCCCCTTGGCGAACGCGCGTAGTGCTGCCATGGAATCACTGTAGACGACTTCAATGTTATCCATCTTTAGTGCTAAGGCGATGGCCACCTGTTGCGCAATTATTGGGTCTTTCGTCCTCACCGTCGCTGAGTTGACGACACGACCAGCCCCATCGACCACCACTGCCACAAACGCTTTCCCATTGGCTAGGAACCGCGGCAACAAATACGACCCCTCGTTCCTCCTTTGAGACTTGATGAAGTGTAGTCTTGGCCCTCGCTACTCTTCTTCCGATGTTGTGTTCTGAATGCATGTTTCTTGGTATAGGAGATACCATGATATTTTCCCTGAGTTTCTCGGGGATATCATTGTAACTTCATCTGATTGCCATTGGGTGTTGGCCCAGCTCCTGCAGGATCATTCTTCCCGACCTTGTTGTAGATAACCCTGCAAACTGTGCTCTCTCTTGGGCTTCTGCTATTTCTTCGAGCATGTTGTGAATGCCAAGCTCAAGTAGATGCCCGGTGCTGGTATGTATGGGTAGGCCCAGGACCTTCTTGATAACTTTCCTGAGGAGCACATTCAGTGTCTCGGACTCTGCTCTTGACCAGTTGTGCATTGCTGCCTCGTAAGTGAAGTGGCTTAGAACAAACGCATGCATCAACCTGAGGAGGTTGTCTTCTTTTGTCCTATTTCTTTTGTTAGCACTCTGCGTATTAGGTGCACCGCACTGTCTGTTTTCCAAGTTAACTTGGCTACAGATTTGCTGTTGGCGCCGGTAGACTCTATCAGCATGCCCAGGACTTTGATGGAGTCGACCGTCTGGATGGCATCCCCTTGATTTGTACGGAGGTGGATGTCTATCTGGTTTAATGAATTCCATCCACTGGGCTTCGGTCCCCAGCTTGCAGTCCGATACAGTAAATGTTCTGACTTACTCGAGGAGCACTTGAGCCCAGAAGAACGAAGGTACTCTTCTACGGTGTCAATCGCCTCTTGCAGGGCGCTCTCAATCTGCCCCTCGCTTCCACCTGTGCACCGGATGGTAATGTCATCTGCGTAGATGCTGTGCTTCAATCCTTCAATGCTCAATAGTTTCTTTGACAGTCCAATCATGGCAATGTTAAACAGCATTGAAGAATCACTGTCCCTTGCGGCGTGCCCCTTGCTTCTAGTTCGATTTCTGAAGTTTCGATATCTGCAATCTTCATCACGGCTTTCCGATCTGTAAGAAAGGACCATACGCAGTCATAGAAGGCTTTCCCCAGACCAAGCTTGGAAATTGCTTCGAGCATGAATGAGTGGTGGATGTTGTCAAACGCTTTTTCTAGATCTAGGCACAAAATGGCTCTCACGTCTCTGGTTTCGTTGTCGATGACCTGGTGTTTGATAAGCTTCAATGCATCTTGTGTGGATAGCCCTGCCCTGAATCCAACCATATTGTGTGTATATATGTCGTTATCTTCCAAGTACTTGTTTATCCTGTGCAGTATGGCATGTTGTGCAACCTTGCCGATACATGATGTTAAGGATATTGGCTTCGTGTTTTCCAAGTTAAGGGGCTTTCCTGGCTTAGGAATGAGGATCGTGCTGGCCAGCTCCCACTGCTCTGGCACCCTGCCTTCTCTCCATGCTGCATTGATCATATCCTTCAGGGTGTCAATTGAACCGTCATCAAGGTTACGAAGGGTCTTGTTTGACAAACCATCGGGGCTAGGGGCCGACCTGCCATTGAGGTCATGTAAGGCTCTTCTGATCTCCTCGGTGTTAAAGTCACCCGCAGTACCTGCATTGGGCGTGCCCTGATACTGTCTACTTGATAGTGCCAATCCTCTTTTGATTGGGAGGTACTTATGCACGAGCCGCTGCACAACTTGCTGTTCTGTAGTGCACCCTATCCTTTATGCAAAATTCGAGCGATAACATGCTTTTGATTTGTTTTGGCGGTGTTTTCGATGAGGAGATGTTTTAACATATTCTATGTCTTGCCATTGCGCATCTGACCATTGACGGATTTGCAGATTTCGTCCCATTGCTGCCTGGATAGTGCGCGACAATGTTCCTCAACTGATCTGTTCACCTCAGCTATCTTCTTCCTCAGTCTTCGGTTCAGGCGCTGACCCTTTAAACGGTTCAGTAGCACTTGCTTTGCCTCAAGAAAATGAGCGAGCCGGCTATTCATTCTTTCAACTGGAAAAATCTGTGATAATGGTGGAGGAGACGGATTTGATGTCCTCTTTAATCTGTTTGACCCTCTGCTCCAAGCCTTGTCTTTGGCCATCTTGTTTTCCTTCCATCCTTATCTTCCTGAATTTATCCCAACCTGTGATGTGGAATTCTCTCCGCTTTTTAAGCTCCACGGAGAAGGTAGTGGCAAGAATGCAGTGGTCACTCCCTAGGTCTACAGCAAGGTTCATCCACTGGTCCTTCTTGATGTTCCTTACAAATGTAAGGTCCGGTGTGGAATCCCTGCTGCAAGATGTACCAAGCCTTGTTGGTAGGCTGGGGTCTGTGATTAGGGTGAGATCAAGTTAACTGGCACTTTGCCAAAGTCAATTTCCTTTCCCAGTGTTGTACTTGTAACCCCACGTATGATGAGGGGCGTAAATCACCTGATATGACGAGTGGACATTCCCCGGCGATATTAACAGCTTTCTTTAAAATTGTCTTCAACCCTTGCTTTTGTTCTTTTGGACTGCTGTATATAATAAAAATGAAAATGATCTGACGGTTGCTGGTACCTGGGACAATCTCTAACACGACGTGTTCCAACCGGCCTGCTTCTATTTTGAGGTCATTGGTTACGTGCGTTAGTTTGTTGCATACGAAGGTTTAGACTCCCCTCCCTTCAGTATCCCCTATTACAGGCCGGAATCCAGGCAACGTTGCTTGCGGTGAAAGGGTCTCTTGCAATATTATAATACGAGGCTTTTCTAGGCTGCTCCTGATATACTGCTGTAGGGTTGCCTTCTATTTTGGGTAACCTCTACAGTTCCATTGCCAGATACGAAATGCTTCACGTGGCGCTGCCATTATGGTTATTACATGGGCCACCAGAGCCTGATGCTGCACCTGTCGACAGGTTTGGTACCACTAGTATTGGTGGCCGAAGAGGTGAGTTTGGTGCATTTGGAGGCCTTGCTGTGTTGTGCAGATATGCTTCGACCTTTGTAATTCGCAAAGTCATATGCTCTTCCAGTGCCGCCACGCCTACCCATCTGCTCACTAAGATTGCCTACTACTTTCCTGACCGTGTCGAAGACCTCTTTCATATCTTACATGGTCGTTTGGTTGGCTTCCACGTGTTCTGCCATGACTGCCCCCTTTTTTGTGGTTCTCAAGTCTCCCACGTTTTCAGCCACAGGGACATCAACTGGCTGAGGCATTGGCTGTGAAGACTGCGCGCTGGTTAGCTTAGTGAGAAGAGTTTTTATTTCCTTTAACTCAGCTGATAGCCTCTCATTCGATTTTGTAAGTCTCGCGTTTTCTTGCTCTAGCTGTGCCATTCTATTAGCTCTGGCAGCTCACCTGTCATCACCTCTGCCGCGCCGTTGCGCACTCGCTAAGGCCAGCTCGGGTACGTCAATCTTCAGAGCACCTCGTATTCGATACAACCGCCCTCCCTCCCCCCTTTTCGTTTTTTTTCTCGAGTGCACTGGTCGCATAGCGCGCGCTGCTTCACTCCGATCCTGTCGAAGTAGTCGCTGCCTTTCGGTGTAACTGCAGGCGTCCTCCTCGGGTTAGAAGCCGTGATCTCGAACTGAACGCCAGGCAGCTGGCCATTCGGGTGCCGCCCAGGCTGATCCCGACCCTGATGGTGACCTTGAGAACTCGAGCATCCCCGTAATTAGGAGCGAGGCTTTGGTCTAGAACCTCTTCTGGAACGCGACCTCCCCCGGGAGTGGGGCCGCTTTTCCTGTTCTTGTGTAGTCTGGATGCTCTGGGTCCCGTATGCTGGAGTAAGCTGCTTGTCGTTGATGTCTGGACTCGATGTGATTGATGTGTCCCGGGCTTCTGCGGCTGCTCGCGATCTTTCCCAACGTCTGATTCCGACGACGTATGGCACTAAGAACCTGTTCTTCCACTCCTTATCTGCCGTGGGATGGTGACCGTCGCACAGCCTGCATCTTGGATTGCACTGGTGCAGGCTATCAGGGTTCTTGATCTCGCAGCCTCTGCAGATGGTTTCTGCTGGGTTCGGACAGACGTCAGACCGATGTTCCAGCTTTCCACAGACGTAACAAATATCGATGTTCTCACGGTAAAGGGAGCACTGCAAAAGTGAAGGTCCATATCTCACGAATCTAGACACCTTGTGTCCTTTGAATGCTATGATGATTGTCCCAGTGTCCTTGATTCTTTTGGCCTGCAGAGCGAGCGGGTTGTTCGCGTTCACAATCTTTCGGTTCAAAATGTCCTGAGTATCGCTTACGGGGATCCCGCGAATCACTCGTTTACAAGTATCGTGGGGTGCCGCGGCGTACGCGCTAACCTCGCAAACTTTGCCTCCAATGTCAATTTGCTTGACCTTGAGGTGTCTTGAAGCTCTGTCTTGGTCTGGAGTGCTTGCCACTATACTGTTCTGCTGCAAGTTGGAACAGATGATGTCCTGCATGGCCTCCTCCTCTCTGACGCCGGCCGCCAGTACTACCGCGTCTGCCACGGCTCCAGTGCCGATTCTCGAGATATTTAATCCTCCATGTGGTTGTAGCACAATTTTGCTGAAGTCCTTGGGTAGTGGCGGCATACGTCCAGCTCGCACAATTGTATGCTTGGTGCCATGCCTACTACGACTGGCTAGAGCGTCTCCCGCAACGCCAGCTCTGGTGGAACCCTTGGCAGCAGGAACGCTGACCGCGGCTAGCTTATTCCTTGAGCGTCTCGTTTCGGCTTCCTTCCAATCCATGTCTCCAGTGCAATCCCCTGGAAAGATTTCCACTTCATCTACTTGGTATTCCACTCTCAGTTGCAGGTCCTGGAACGCGCAGAGCGTTGAGTCACGTTGGCACTGGGTCGGCGCATCGTCGACAATCGCCTCCTTGGTTAGGCTGGAATCCCGCAGTGGCGTTGCCGTGTAAACATGTCCCAAAAATGTTTTAAAAGTCCACTTACCAGCACAAAGGTGGTATCTGCTGATTTCTTGAGAACTTAGGCACACGATGGGACTGAAAACTCGGTGACAAATTCGTGGATACCACAGGAAAGCATTCTTGAAAGCAGGAGCCGATCATCGCGCTCCGCACTGGTCGGCACCTCGAGTGTACTAGAAGTGTACCTGCGTCGTTTGCTGCGGTGCCCTCACAACGGCGGCTGACCGTAGTTCGTGTCCGCGGCACTAGGGGCGCCCTTTTTCGAAAAGGGTCTATTATGTTTTTTTACATATATGCCACGTCTGTTATGTACATTGGAGTAGTGAGGTGTTCACTATGACATAGGGATGTTTGTCGTGGCACATGGCTGTAACAATGTCTATGTGACCCTTCTTACTGGAATGTTACGAAAATTAAGTTGATTGTATATAGTGAGATTCGTGTCATGTGAGAACATGACCACATGCTACAGTCAATGTGCCAATACATTTCGACGTGATGCGGTGCGCGCACTCGCCGGCATTCGTTTCGTCGCGTCACGCCAATGTTGCCACGCCAGGCGCCCTTAGCAGGCGCGCGCTGTATTGGTTGCTTTCGCGCATGCGCGTTTCAGCGCATCCAGCACCTCTCCATCACAAAAAGAGGCAGACGCAGTGCAACGCATCGGCGCGAAACGCAGCAAATCGCATTTCGTGCCGGTTGCCGTCGGGCTGCACCGACGGACGCTGGTCGCGCCGGTCGCGCCTGGCGTTCGAGAGTGCTCGCGTTCTGCTAACGTATCTTCGCTGTGCCTAACGTGTGCGCGCGTCAACGTTACGTTGGAGTATATAGGGCCCAATGAGGCCCTCGCGGTTGTTTCGCTAGCTCTACATATACCAAATTTGGTGTTACGTAACGTCAATGGATGACGAAGGCATATGACTGGTGCTAACATGATAATCATGACAGGCATGTCATATAAGAACATGAACATATACCGCGTTGATAGAGTGCTCGTCGCCGTTTCGCTAGCTCCTTGTACAACATTTGGCATCACGTGACGCGAAGAGATGACGAAGGTAAACGACACATCCACACATGATAATCATGACACGGAAGTCAAGTATGGCATAATTAGGGGCGAAGCTCCTTAGGGCGTGGGCTGTGCGTTCCCTGTAGCCTGTATGTAGCCACCTCTAGTTTAGTTCTTGCAGTGTTCACTAGATGGCGGTACCGTCCCCTGTATGTAGCCACCTCTAGTTTAGTTCTTGCAGTGTTCACTAGATGGCGGTACCGTCTCCTGTATGTAGCCACCTCTCGTTTAGTTCTTGTAGTGTTTACTAGATGGTGGTACTTGTAGCTGATGATGAAAAGATGCAAGATGTTATAAACTAGAAAGCGGTACTTGTAGTTGATGAAAGACGCGAGATCTTATAAAATAGGAATGATGTCACATATGGCGCGTGTCATTGGTTGAAGGCAATCGTTCGATTTAGTGCGGCGACGTACGCTAGGGGGAGCGATGTAATAAAATCGAGTGGGCAAAATGTACAGAGGATTCATGGTTTACCAGGTTTACCTCCGGAGCTTCGCCCACTCATCATCATTCACTTCGTGGATATGGCGGAATTTTTTTACCTCCACCTTCTAATGTTGCGGTCATTTTTAAGTGGCATAACAACCTTCTTCTTTCATGCTTCGCATATCATGGATTTGATTGATGGATTGATTTGTGGGGTGTAATGTCCCAAAACCACGATGTGATTATGAGAAACGCCGTAGTGGAGGGCTCCAGAAATTTTGATCACTTGGGGTTCTTTAACGTGCGTACAACATTTCCGCCTCCATAGGAAATGCATCCGCCGCCGCCTAGATTCGATCCCGCGACCTGCGAGCCAGCAGCCGAATACCTTAGCCACTAGACCACCATGGCGGGGCGCATATCATGGATTCCCACTGTACATGGGATCTGCCAATTCTTGAAAGAGTGTAGTCGTGTTGACACTGCTGACGCCGACGCTAAGCTTTCGAGTTTGATGAGCAAATTTCAGGCTTTTTCCTTAATATTAAATACAATAGTACATGCAGCTTTGTTTAGGCCCTTCCATCATGTCTATTTTGACGCAGACATCCTCTCGGCCAGACCTGCGAGCTCTGACACGCCTAGTTCATCATCACGGCGGGTTCGTGTCCATCACGAACATGTACTCTGACGATGCCATGAAGGAGCTGTATAGCGGACGCGTCGTCATAATCAGTGACCGTGACGTGAGCATGCACATGCTCGCCAAGCAGTGCAGGCTCACCGGTGGACGTCTGTACGTGGCACCCGAGGAACTCTTCACGCACTTCATGACCGTGATAATCTCGAGAAGGCTACCCAAGGTCCTAGAAGGCAGGATTCACAAAAAGTATGTACGCGCCCTTGCCGCCATTTGCACAGGAAGCCTTTGTTATTTGGACAAGAGCGAATTAAAAAAAATTAAGGCAGCTCCACCCTAGTCGTGCCAAGCATAAACGGAGTGTGCAGCTGGACAACCTCTTTCTTTCTGGTTTTCTTTTTCTTTCCTCCACTCCTTCTTGCTTGTTTTTTTAGTATTTTCTGTTTTTTTATGATTCATTTATATTAAGGTCTATTTTACTTTCTAATTTTTGGTATTTCTCTGTGTATTTCTTCCTGTCTTCCTCGTGCCTATTCTCTGATAGCACCACTTAGTGCCCCATCAAGGAAAATTACTCTTAAAACACTGCATAGATTGCCCTCCCTCTTGTTTTACTGTGGTAGAGCTTGAACAGCCTTGTCTAAAAACTTCGTCCCTCCCCAGTGGTTTTATTTTTTTTTCATTTTACACTGATGCTTCTCGCGCCATCCCCCACCGTGCTCTTTCGACAGAATGAGAGCCATCATGGAGTCTGGGCTTCACGTCAAGTGGTACAATGATGGCGTGCAAGAGTGGCACCGTTGTCAGGGCACGCAAAAAGGCAGCGGCTCCCACGGCGGCGAGTTCTCTTTCAAGGTGCTCCGTTACGACGACATAGCGGCCATATTTGCTCTCTGGGCCATCATGGTGGCTCTGGCCATCATCGCTTTCATCCTCGAGCTCTGCTTTCACAGAATGGCGACGCGACCTCACCTGCGGCTGGCTCGTATGCGCATCAGGCGGAACATCCACTTCCTCAAAGCTTTGCATGCAACTAACAAATTTTGACGAACCGAGAAGAAGAAAACATTTTCGACGAATTGTCCTGCAGTGAAACTGATGTCAGAGCGACCTCTAGCGGCTGCTTAGGTATACTATTTCAAGAGCTTAATGAGGCTATCTAAAGTACCACCTATATAGTGCATAAGTGTAATTTATTTAAATCGTTCGAAGCATGGATAGCTCGTAGTCTACATTAGACAACCTTGCGCAACAGTATTTAAAGTAAATGATTAGCAAGAATTAATCAGTGTGGCTGTTACCTGCGTAAAAAAGGCCAGCTGTGCGCAAGAGAGACACCTAATGCTAATTTACCTAATTTGCTTGTCTGTATTTCGTCGTCATGCTAAACTTATATTATTGTTTGTGTGGTTTGCTCTACATTTCTAGTGTTCTGTCACCAGGGTTAGCACTCGCTTGATATTTTTTTAATTACAAGGGAGTACGTAGAAGGGGGTAGGTGAAAATTTTTCAGAACACTATTTCAGATATTTCCTTGAAAGCGTGGCCTGGAAATATTCAATCGGGACTGTACGCGCACTGATGCGTACAGGCAGTTTGTCTCTAACCTGATTCTGTCAGTAAGCAAGTCAAGCACAATCCAACTTTTAAACAACCATCGTCCGTGTAGGTTCGGAAAAATATATAGATGACCACGGAGACACACACCAGAAGCTTACATTATTTTCCTCTGTTGACCCCATTAATGCGCAATAATTCGATACAGTAGGCACAATAGACGTACACTTTTAGCAATCGAAGGGCAACGCGAATAAAAACGCAAATGTTCGAGCCTATATCTAATAAAAGTTTAGCGATGCATTGATTGCTATACAGCTAAATGTAATGCGTAAGTTAGCGTTTGCTTAATAACATCGGCGATGAGTAACATGTTGTAATGTTCAGATTTATCTATTACGCAGGTTCCATCTCCAATGATGGTACTTCCACATTCATGCACTGTATTATTCACAAGCTATGCCCAAAAAAAAAGCCAGGTCATGTGCGCACCAAATGCGATGAATGAATTGAATAAAAAAAAGCTATTTCGTCAAAAAGCAGGTTCGGAAAATTCTATGTACATGCGAATCAAACCATTGTTGATGGTGACCTGTGTGTTTCACTCCACGAGCTTTATCTGGGCGAATACGCCCGAACTCAAAAAGGAATTCCATTGCTCGAGATAACCATCATGCGTGATACACGCTGGCGGCAGCACCATGCGACTGCCCCACATGATATGACCACAGTCGGCGAGTGCCTGGTGGTACGTACTTCAATTAGGGTACCTTAGATATAGAGCTCCCTATAACATTTGCTAGAAGAAACTGTGGTGCCATGTTCTTTTAGCAGCCATAGATTTGAGGGGTAGTAGATAATCAAGTCCTCGAGCATGTGGCTTCGAACGCCCCCATGGTTTTGTTAATTGTTGCGTTTTGGGTCTTGTTTCAGATAAAAGAAATGCTCATCGTAAACGTCGTCAATGATTTGAATTGGTCAGCCTAAATGAGTCTGGGTGAAGTGGGTCTGCTGAACTTTTGCTAAACTATATCTCGTACCAAAGCTGCTGCAGGCCCCACAGAATTACACGGAGCCGATAGAACCAAGCTTCGGGAAATTCATGTCCATTTCTGTTCTTGTTGAAGCGCAATGTCTTGAAGCTTGTGTGGGTGCTAACACCCTCTGTAAAGTCCTTTGCCCGTCGTGATGCACACGTGTTTCGCGCATGGTTAGCAACTTTCAAACGGTAGGCGGCGTTGTGCTTACGAACGTTTTACCACTATAATTATCATGGTTAGCGTGGTAGCACCAGCAGTGACGCCTGGTGACAAGCCTCGGGGGCGGCACATTAGAGTTGAGCGGGCCTCTTTGACACGTGGCGGTTCTCGCGAACAGCTGCCTCTTGTGGTGGGTCCATGGTGGACGGCACCACGGGTCGTCTGCCATAGGCTTTTGCGGCGAGTTTAGCGTTGGCGAGGCCGCCTTTCGTTTTTGTTGCTGAGTGTGGTGGAATCCTGTGTAAGGTTGTTCAAGCGCGTTGATTACTACTGATGTATATGGATTCGGTTGACAATACGCAAAAGCAGTTAAATAAATGTGTTGTTTGGTTTGGCCCGATGCGTTCACTCTGTCCGTGTGTTCTGAGAGCGAAGTTCTCATTTAGAGACCCTATAAGCTCCCATAAAAACATCCACCAGATTTTGTATTAGAGTAATAGAGTTAAACACTATGTCTGCCACGGCAAAGGCGGTCTATATGATCCTTGTCGTCAGCAAGGTCGCAGTAAGCACCACTCTTGTGATTGTGTTGAGGTAACAACAAAAACCTGGAGCTTTGATGTCGTGTGAGTGTACGTAAAAGTCCGACGCATATCTAGCTATGTTTGAATGTTCGAGAGCACTGGACTCGGAGCAGCACTCAAGGTTGGTCGTTTGATTATTTCCACATACCGCGAGTTTTCCCAGTATTGACATAGTAGAGTACCTAGTACTCTAAATCGTTACACCCACGTTTTTTTAAACACACATCCTGGACGAATGGCCAAAGACAGGGACAAGAATCATAACAAAATAAATCAGGGGAGCATAACCTTTACAATTTACTGAGCTGTCGCACCGCTTCCAGTGAGAGCCGAGTTATTTCGAATATAGCTCTTAGAGGGACGCAAACTTGTTAGTCCCATGACTCTTCTTAAAAAATGCAATTATCTGCAAAATATGTTCACGTGCCTTTGGTCGCGTATGGGGGCAAGCCTTACCTCACAAATGAGGGTCTAAATACTTTTTTTCCCCTGGAAGTCACTACTTACTTATCGCGTGCCGCTGCTTATCAGCCGCGCCCAGTACTAAAAAATAGAGTATGTATATTATTATCCTGCCTCACTCAATTGTGCGCTGCTTACGACGTGACAGGAGTTGCATGGTCAAAAGCGGCCCTATAGCGCCAAGGCCGCCAGTGAACCAACTCAAGCCGCGGCGCATGCACGTGGAGTGGATGCATGCACAGTGAATCTCAACGATCAAGCACGAACCGCTCCTTCACTCATTGCTTGCCACTTTGTATTCCCTGCAGATAAAAAAAATGCGATTACAAATGTTTCACAGCGTTTGTTGCTTTAGAATTTCATGACTAGACTCGCTAACCGGTAAGCTTTCGGCCGTAATGAAAAAAAAAGGAATAGACAGCATAAAAATTGGTTATTCTTCCCTTTAGGATTGGTGCGGCTCCCTTTTTTTATGAGTAAAAGGGGATGCACGTAGCATTGACGTAACGCGTATATATAAAAGCGGAACGTTCCTATTCTTTAGTGTGATCCTTTTCCTGTACCATTGTCAACCTACAACCACACTTTCTAGTATTCGCTGCTTAGTTCACGAGTCGCATAGCACGTAGATTGTCGCACATCAACTGTAACGAAAATGCAGTATACTTTCGGTTCAAAATCAAGAAAATGTGTGTAGCTTATTCTGAGATCGTGTGTATCTTTGCGTGCATCAATCGTGTGTGTCATACTTCACGACGAGGCGAAAGCCACGCTGCGGTGTAGGCTATTTTTACAAAGACATATAGGCGCCACCATCTTGGGCTGCTAAATTGATGTTATCTTGTTTTGTATATTTAGAAGTGAATAAACAAGGCCGTGAATCATTATATGCACCAACTAGACGCTTTTATGTGTATGAGTCTAATACCTGTGCCACACGGTCATAGAAAATGACATTTGGTGGCGAAGGCCTTCAGTTCCCGAATGACATTTGTTTCACCGGCGCTGCTACACGACCAAAGCGAATTACATTTGACTTGATGATGTCGATCACAGCCCCTTCCAAATGAGCATTGGGAGAATAGCAATACAAAAAAAAAACAAGCGTTTACAAGCTTCATACACATCATATAATCATTAAAAATAGAAATAAGCATATTAAGCTGCCCTAAGTTGTAGTTTCTTGCTTTGTTTTACGGCGTTGCAGCCGACCATAGCAACCTAAGCCAAGACTAGTCAGATCCACAGCGTAATTAGAAAATGGCACCTGTCGCATCGCATCTGTCGCATCTCTCAGAAGATGTTCGCAGATTTCATTTTTTCACGGCAGCACTTGTGTGTTTCCGTGCAAAGCATCGTGCTCAAGAGCGAATAATTCTGGAGCAGAGACGAGTTATTATGCGTCAGCTTCAGGACATTGAACTTCGATCAATTTTAAACCCATTTCTACCTAATCTTCGTATAACGTTCAAAGCACTTTTTTAAAAGTTTAGTGCAAATAAAAGACGGGAAGTTTTATTTTTAACTGAATATGATTTGAGTTATTTACTTTAAGGTAAATCGCACTTCGCGAGCCGTGTCGTCGAGAGTAGGCAATTCTCAGTCAACTTAGTTCTGGCGAAGGCATTTGGTGGCGAATGGCATTCGAACGAATGCCATTTCGTTCGCCCGTGTGGCACCGCGCGAGTTGCAATAAATCTGAAAGCATTCGGGGGTAAATGCCATTTTCTCTGCCCGTGTGGCACGGGTATAAGGTAACACGGTGCATTAAAGATGCAAAACATAAACGTTACCAACAGCATGGCGGCACTTGAAGAGCTCCGTAAAATAGGCTTTAATCTTCTCAGCACCTGAACCCTGCACAATTTGTCACTGTAAAATAATCGTAAAATTTATTTCCTAACGAAAAGATTATCAACTATTGAGGCAATATTCCGGAACCGTGAAACTGGCCTAAAGAAAGTAAACCCGAAAGATGGGGTAGCCATCCTTGCACCCTACTTGACATTTAGATGACGATAAATACAAGACATATGTACTGGACAACAACGAAAACGTACAAAAACCTTCTCTTACTTAAAAGTGTACAATGCGCACAGTTTTGAAACTCTTTACCTGATTCGCACAGACAGCGTGTTGTAAAAGCTTAGAATTGTAAACGTATCTGTGCAACTTCATATTGCATCGACAAGTACGAAAGAAGAAACTCCCCGCTAAAGACATCGGCGAAATCAACCAAAAATGTCCCAACATATACCGAACACGCCATCTTAAGGTATGAAAAGTTAGAAAATGCCGCATGACCTAAGGAAGCAAATGCTAGGGTACACATATTGAACATTACCGAATGAATTGCCACAAAATATACGGACGTACTGTTCATGCCTTTGAATAAGGTACGAAATATGTGCGTGCCATTCTTGTTGTTATTTTCGTTGAATATATCACATACGTGTGTTACTTTCAGATTGAATCCAGTGAATTTCCAGGAGTATTTTGTATGTACGCACTAAGTATGTCTATTTCTTGGAACTATAGTTGAGCGAACTTTTTGTAGTATTGGTGTGTATATACGTTTTTATGCATGTTTTTATGTACGTCTTTTACGCTTTTTCTTTCACGTGCTATTTACTAACCTCCTATCTGATAAATTAGTAATCGTTGCGCCTCTATCGTTTGATCTATTCGTATTAAATGTGCCTTGTTTTTCTTGCTCTTTTTATTGCTCTACGGATATCCGTTTCCCTCTGTAATGTACCCCGAAGGTAAGATAAATACGTTGCTGAGAGAATGCAGGAGAATTCGCAAAGAATGCTGAAGAACGGGCAGCGGTCAGCAGCACTGGGTCAAGCGCAGCAAGCACGAGCGCATGCCGATGGTGACACCGCTGAGACAACTCTTGTTTACTACAAGGTTAAACATTTATTACCTGTCAGTAGCAGTGGCCAAGCAGTCGTAATATCATGACATGTTATTGACAATTCCTTCTGAGCTGCAGCTTAACAAGTTCTTTCCCCCATCATAAGAAGTTAAAAGAAATTGTTAAATAAACGCCATTTTCAAGAAAGAAAAGTGGCACTGGTGGGATTCGAACCCATGCCTCTCTGGAGACTAGTGCCTTGAACCAACACTGAATGTTAGGCCACGTTACCTTTTGCTTTTTGTTGCCTGGCTTCGGCAATGTAGAAAGCAATCATTGCACAATCACATAACAAATACAATCACAAAAATGAACAAACAATGCAATCAATCCCGTTTGAACTGGTGTTGTAACCTTAAAAATGCTTAAGCGTTACCAGGGGTTCTAACCTAGGCCGCCATTCTGGCATGATCTCTTGAATTTTAGCACACTCAACAAATGCTGACATGCTGTGCCTGAAATAAATTATCGCTGGCTTGGCATCCGGTACACAGTTGTATCTGGTCATTCTAATAACGGGGACAGTTCTCTTCTAAGCGTGTTGTACCATGCAGCACTTAGGCCCTCGTGTCCCGGTGACTTTCCGGGGTTCTAATGACCAAACGCACGTCCCACTTCGCGTTCCGTTATCTTCCCTTCTAGAAGATTTTGTGTCGTCACTGAAGTCTGAAGAAAGAGAGAGAGAGAGAGAGAAAGGAAACGCCGAGAGGTTATCCAGATATTAGCATCTGGTTTGCTACCCAGCGCTGGGGGCGGGAAGTAGGGGCAAGAAAGAGGGGGTAGATAGAGAAAAATAAACGCACCCGCACTCATAAGAAAACGAAAACACACACAGGAAGGGCGTCCTAGCTACAACCGTTCAGTAAGGCCGCTCGATCGCAAAAAGTGTAGTAGCGCTTTCAGGGCCCTCTTCTGTGCTTTCCGCATTGGGATGGCCTACACCGCAGCCTGTGGCCACTGTGGCAAAGAGGAAACAATCCAACATATTCTTTGTGACTGCCTAGCGTATAGTAAACAACGACTATGCCTTCGCAAGGAACTCAACAAATTCGATGATCAACCTCTGTCGGAGCAGGGAATTCTGCAGTATCGACAGGATGCGACTTCCTGAAGTCTGAAGAAACTTCTTTTAAACGATGGGGCCACGTGAATGCATAGCGAGCGAGCAGCCGGCCTTCCTCTGCGGCGCGATACCTTTTAGCCGTTGCGGGTTGTGACGTGGCGTGAACAGGAGCATGTGCGGCCTTACAAACATGCAGACCTGCTTTGCACTGGTGACAACGTTGGAAGGTCTGCTTGTTCAATCGAGGATGAGCGCTCACTCAGGGCGCTTTCTTCATATATATTTCGTAAGACGAATCGCGTGTTTCGACTAATAATACCCCCCCCCCCCAAACGAAGAACTCTGATTAGCGAGTTCAATCTGTCCAGCGCTTTCATTTTGACCTTTTGCATTTAAACACTCTCATTTCCCTGCTACAGTTTTTTTTTCAATAAGCGTTTCATTATTGGTCTCGTGCACTGCTTCTAAATGATTTATCATTTAGTAATAACGCGTTCAGTTTTCATAAATCTCAGTTAAAAGTCCTATGCTCTTTCTTCTTGCTTATACGTCACACAATTAAACAGTGATTTGAAAACGACAATGGCACCACCGACAAATCGTTGCTTTTGGCTAAATAACTAGAGATATAGGTACAGAGCAGGTCAAAAGTTCACAGTCCAGTATCCCATGTATTTCTATAGAAGCATGGCCTGAGAACTTTGCCCCCCCCCCCCCACATGTGGGCTAACCGAGCATGCCTAATGCCTTGAAAGCGCGTGTACACTACTTCGTGATTTGTTTCGACAAATTTTAACTCTTCATTCGAAACACTTTCATTTATTAACTTAGCTAGAACGTCACTACTCTTCTTACAAACACCCGTGCTATCGACTCTGTCGCGAGCATTTAAACACAGTAGAACGTCACTGCTCTTCTTACGAACACCAGTGCTATCAACTCTATCGCGAGCATTTAAACACAGTTGACGTTTTCTAATAAGACAACCCTCTTATCACAAGTCGCCTGCTCAAAGAGGTTAGAAGAAGACTAGAGACCCCATTCTACACAATTCGGTGCGTATATGACTATTACTCTCAATGCGATTGCAAAAAAACTAAGTCGTAATAAACAATTCTACCTGTCTGACATGGTAATACACTAAACAAGAAGGCCTTGCAGTTTTTTTTCACAAAACGAACACATCTAGTGGGCGTTCCTATCACATAGCTTACGACCACGTAATATCTATCTTTGAATAGGTGGACCACTTCCTCTCCGTGTACCATAGTTTCCTGGACTGCTGTTGACGTCTACATGAGCAACCGCAAGAGATGACTTCGCCTACGTGCAGCCGCCAAACCTCTGAAGTTAAGCGTAGCTACATGCTGAATGGCGAAGTCTTTGACATGGTGACTTATTGGCTAAAAGGAAGAGGCCCGGGAACGGTGCTTACCTTACATGATCAGCGCTCGGCGAGCCGTCTCCAGGACTATTCAGCTTCCTGGCACTGTTTTTCTTCACCTTGTCCACTGGTCTCTATTCAGTAGATATTTTCGGCTTAGGTTTGAGACTAAGCCGAGGTGGCCTAGTCTCAAAGGGGAGCGTCTTTGCAGACACCTCCCTTGAGGCTTCTTTACATGTGGCTCCTGGCTGTTGGTACTAAGCCGAGGTGGCCTAGTCTCAAAGGGGAGCGTCTTTGCAGACACCTCCCTTGAGGCTTCTTTACATGTGGCTCCTGGCTGTTGGTGGGTTACGCCTTGATCTAGTTCCTCCATGTCGTCTAGAGAACGCTTCGCCGGCCGTGGCGCTGATCGCACACATCTCGTCCTCACTGCCAGTCGCTGTCTGTAGTTGGCCCTCTGTTGTGTCGACTGCCCCCACTGAAACTACTTCCAACTCGACCCGCTCAGGCTCGGCTGCGGACGGGGCGATGACCAGTACAGTCAAATGCTGAAGGTCCTCCAGAACCTTGGGTGTGTCTGCCCACGCCTTCCTTTCTGTCGTCACAAGAACCACTGGGCTTAAAAACACTTTAGGCGGTGTCCTCCCCTTCGACCACGTCCGTGACGTGCTCAGCCATCACCTCGTTCATCGCTGGACCCGTTAAAATGGCGTACGTCCTAACGCTGTCAGCGTTTGTAGCGTAAGCAACGAGGAACTTGCCCTCTCGGCGTACGTGACCTGTGCCTTGGCCGCGCAAGCACTACATCGGCCGACCAGGTACAACCAGCCGGGCCAGCTCTTCATTTATGCTGATCTGATGGGGAAGCTCTTCAACTTTGACGCCTTTATTTAGCTTCAGGAGATCTATCCTGCTGGTTGAGCGATTGTGGGACATGCCCTGGACACGCCACCACTCACTTCCACCACCTTGCTGAAAGCCGCAAGCACCGTCCGTAGTACAACTTCGTCGCTTACCCCATGCATCAGCCAGTGCATTCGAAGCCATACATGCTGGTCCGGTGGGTCTACGCTGGCGTAGAGCCCTCCACTATGGCGTCTCTCCTAATCATATGGTGGTTTTGGGACGTTAGGCTCCACATATCAATCAATCAATGACGCCGGCGCAGCGCCGCCCTTTCACCTGGAGCTCCGTCAAGGTGAGCAAGAGTTTTGTGGGAGCCGCGTCATTGAATGTCACCGCAAACAAGTCGTTGGGCAACGTTTAGTGCAGAATATTGACCTAGTTAGCGCAGCAACGGTGAACGCAGCAGGATGCCCAACAACGTGGACAGCGAGCACAGCCGTCGCAGATGATGCGGTTCAATAGCACGTTCCTTAAGACTCTGCGCATGTGTGAGCTGCTGACGACGCGCGACTGCAGCGTGATGCCATGCGCTCTGAGATTTCTCCTGTACGTGTGAAATAGACTGTACTTCTCTATGTAAAAACACGGTGTTAATAACAAGTCGTACTTTTGACAGTTGAGTCAAAATAAACTGATATTTGTTATCACTATTCCTATATCCACCGGTAAGACCTCCGAAGGGATCGGTACTTTATATCAGCGCCTTAGAACTCTCGGCCACGTTGCCTACGCTGACCACCGTGCTATGGTTTGATAACACCTTTGATAGTGGGGCGAACCAAACTGCAAGAAGATTAAGATTTTCAAAAAACGAAACGTGGCAGTGGTGGGATTCAAACCCACGCCTCCGGAGAGACTGGTGTCTTAAACCAGCGCCTTACACCGCTCGGCCACGCTACCGACACTTGCAGTAGTTTCTTGCAAATAAGGCGAAACGAATCCTTAAGTAAACGTGATTTTCATAAAAGAAACGTGGCAGCAGTGGAATTTGAACCCACGCCTCCGAAAGGACTTAAACTACCGCCATAGACTACTCAGCAACGCTACTCATGGAGGCTGCCATGCTGTGGTTTAACAGATTCCTTGCTTATAGGGCGAATCAAAATTTTTTAAGTGCTATTTAAGGGAAATAAATGTGGCAGTGATGTGATTAGAGCCCATGCCTGCGAGGGTACTGTTGCCTTAAACCAGTGCCTTAGACCACTCGGTAAGTCACGCCAATTTTTTCTTTATAACATAGCTTTGGCACAAAACACATAACACAAGTAAAACTAATATGTAAACACCCAATACAGACCATACATGTGGCGACATCTATCAACCAGCATCGCGCTAGTCTCGCCAATTTGAAATTTTCACAATGCCTGCAGTGGCTCTCTCTTCAAAGCCATTCAAGTGTTTCTTGTGCTGTCGTTTCTATCTCCAGAAACCAATCAATGTTTCCTCTAAAGAAGGCTCGCGTGAATCACACATTCATATAAAAAATTATGTACTTTGTCGAATGTATAATACGAAATATAATAAGGTATATACGAAATATATAAATAAATATGTATATAATCGAATGTATAATACGAAAGGCTTTCAAGAGAGCAATTGGAGTTCCACTGAATGCGAGCACTGAAAAGTTACTAGAACTTGGACTGCACAACTCACTCGACGAGTTAATTGAGGCCCATGTCGTTTCGCAAAACGAACGCTTGTCGGGATCTAAGACGGGTCGACACATCCTCGAGTCACTTGGCATCCGGTACCACACTCAGCAGGGAGAAAAAGCGGATGTTCCTGCCTCGGTTCGCGACCGCCTAATTGTTCCGCCGCTTCCTGAGAATATGCACCCGACGCACCACGTCGGGCGCCGTAACCAGCGAGCTAGTGACCTTCAAAAGAAGTACGGCACTAGCGACGAAGTTGGGTACGTAGATGCCGCGAGATATGGTGACGGGAGACACGCACACGCCGCTGCGGTCGTTGACCGTGCGGGCAAATGCCTCGCGAGCGCCACGGTGACCACGGGACATACGGAGGCGGCCGAAGAAGCCGCGATAGCCCTAGCAATTGCCACGGTGCCGAACGCTACGATCGTATTCAGCGACTCGCAGGCAGCAATCCGCGGCTTCGCGCGCGGCCGCATCTCGCGGGAAGCGGCCCGCGTCCTTAAGAGGTGCGGTGATGGTGACTCAGCGTCGCGATCGCCACAACAAAATTTAACAGTCTTCCTCCTTTGGACCCCGGCACACACCGATGTCCCGCTTCCGGGCAACGAGGCGGCCCACGCCGCGGCTCGAGGTCTCACTCGCCGAGCCGCGGCACATTCCGTGGCCGCCGCCTCCGCTCCCGAGAACGGGGCTTCTGATCTGCCGGATCGAGACACCTTGACAGACACGCAGCGACAACACAGACCACAATGGTCGTGGGGTGAGCGTCTCATCACGTTCCGAGATATTACGCAACACTACAGACTGGAAAGGCGAAAGTTCCCGCCACCGCATGACAAATTAAACAGACATGATGCCGTAAGCTATCGCTTACTACAAACCCACTCTTACCCCAGCCCGGTCGTCTTACGCCACTGCTACCCGCACTTACGCATTACCGATCTATGTAAAGCATGCGGGCTCAGAGCAACGCTGCGCACATGCTCTGGGAATGCGCCGATAACAATGGTCGAGAAACGGCCGCCGTTCGCGATGCGCCTATGGCGGCTGCCAATACCAGGCAACAGGAAGCCTCGAGCTCACTCGTTCCCGCCGCCGTCCCGTCTGCGGGAGCCGCGGGGGACCTTCTCCGTCGGCGACGCCGCCGCTGGGAGGCGGCGCTCAGAAGCTCGGAGCTCAACGACTAGCTGTGGGCTGTCCGGCAGGCCGAAGATGCCGCCCGAGTTCAGGGACTCAGCGCCGCCATCTGAGGCCACCAAGACCAAGCTGCCGGCCAAGTTCTAATAAAGTTTCCTCTCTCTCTCTCGGTACTTTGTCGTTATCGATTACCACAAAGATTGGAGGCCCATGATCATGATTGCGTGTAATGGTAGCCTATCTGCGTATGCATACTAAGGAACTAACTGCATGTCGTACGGGATCAGTGGCAATTCCTTCATGATAACTCTTTGCAAAGTATCCCAGAAGTAAGCCTCTTTACGAGTATGTATAGATACTTGGTGCGTCATTTCTAGCCCCTTACATCTAAAAATAGGTACATTTCGACATAATTCATTTTTCTACAAACATGATTTCTCTGGTATTGTACCAGTATGCAGTTAAAAAAAGATTTGATTCCCGGTTGCAAATCCAGTTTTTAGATGCGGCGCAGCTTATGCTGGGGACTGTGTCCATTCTTCGGCGACCGTCGGATCCCCCACTGTGCATGAGCCAACTCAGCCCAACGCCGACTAAATTTCAAGGCCGAAAGGCTGCCGCAGTGACGTCAGAGGTTGGGGGCCCAGTTGCCCAAATGAGCATGCTCAGTAAGACTTTTTTTTCCACATCTTTTATTCGACCCAATCAAGCTGCAGCAGCTGCGAGAGCGGGAGCGTTGGTTCTCCTAAAACGTGAACGAAACACCGGCTTTCCGCCGTGTTCGCGGCGTAACGTGGCCTCCACCCTGTGACGTCACTGCGGCAGCCTTTCGACCTTGAAATTTAGTCGGCGTTGCTTTGCCCCTCTCCTCCCGTAAGCGTGGGGTTGGGTGGAGGTGGTGGCACAGTGCTGCCTCGCTTCGTGTCTCCTCTCCGGTTTATCTCTCCCCACAGCTGTGCGCATGTATGTATCGCAACGCGCGCTCGCCGCGTTGCACTCTCCTAGCAGCGCTGGGTGTTCACTTTCACAAAACTCGGAGACTTGTGAAAGATTATGAAAGTGCGAATATCTTCACCGCAATACGAGACCATTACTTTAAGACGGCAGACAGCGTCCATCACCCCGATTACGATGAAGTCACCAATAATAAATTAGACAGCGAGGTAGAAATTCGGGCAGTCCTTTTCAAACTTAACTCCCGGTGGACGCCAGAACCAGACAGGGCTACCTACAAGGCTCTCCGTAACATAAACGATGATTCGATCTCCCGATTGGTGACTTACGTCAACGAGTGCTGGAGAGATGGCTGCCTTCCCGAAGCGTGTAAAAGAGCTCAAGTTATCATGATACCTAAACCAGGCAAGCGAATTGCGCTCGATATTCTAAGGCCAACTTCGCTTTCGTCCTGTGTAGGAAAAGTCTTGGAGCACGCAGTTCTCATTAGAGTAACCGGCTTTCTCAAAGACCATGACGCATTCCCGCACACCATGCTGGGATTCCACCGCAATCTCTCCGCACATGATGCATTACTTCAGCTAAAGCACCACGTTGTTGACCACACTACCAGCTCCACCGAGGCAATTCTTGACCTTTTTTAAGTAAAAGGCCATTGTTACCGTAAGCTCAAATCCATACTAAAACAAGTTGAGGCATTACCTCTAAGTCGAAAAATGTACAATTAAATTCGTAATTTTCTTGTTAGCAGGCACGCAAGTGTCGTCATTGCCCACCAAGAATCACAAGACTTCGAGGTGGGCTCGACGGGCACGCCACAAGGCTCCGTAATATCACCATTACTTTTTAATT
The DNA here is from genome assembly GCF_043290135.1 of Rhipicephalus microplus. NCBI lineage: Eukaryota > Metazoa > Arthropoda > Arachnida > Ixodida > Ixodidae > Rhipicephalus > Rhipicephalus microplus. The sequence continues at coordinate 157,870,989 of NC_134701.1, forward strand.
TAGTGCCATTGGGGCTACCAGAGAAAGTAATGGAAACACATAGGTCGCATCACAGTGACAGTATATACTTGGACCACATCACCTTCTGGGTTCCCGGAAGAGGTTGTGATGGTCACGTCGAGAGAACGCTACCGGCGGAAAAAGACGAAGTTCAAGAGTACTTGCTAGGAACGGACCTCGAGTTGTCAGCAACCAAATCCGAACTTTTAATCTAAAAACCCACAAGTAGAGGCTGTGGAACCCCACATGGCGAGGAAAGTGAACCCTTTAAAAAATTGGCAGATACCGCGTAGAGTGCGAATCAATGATATGCGAAGCACGAATGAAACAGGGTTGATATGCCCCTTTAAAATCAGTGCAAAGTTGCTAGGTGGAAATAAATGATGCCGTACAAGACTTCCGTGTCATGATTATCATGTTTGGATGTGTCGTTTACCTTCGTCATTGATTCACGACAAGTGATACCAAATTTAGTGTAGGTGGAGCTAGCGAAACAATCGCGAGCCCGCTACGAGCATGGTATGTTGTCATGTTCTTACATGAAACACGTGCCGGTATTATCATGTTTGCACGAATCATATACTTTCGCAATCCATTGACATCACGTAACACCAAAATTGGTATATGTGGAGCTAGCAAAACGGCTGCGAGTGCACAATGAAGGGACCAATATACTCCAATGTAGCGTTGACGCTGCGCACAGCGACGCTACGTTAGGAAAACGTGAACACTATATGACGCCAGGCACGACCGGCGTGACCGGCGCGGCCCGACGGACCAGCGCAAGCGACATGCTCCATTTCGTGCAGATGCTTTATTCAGATTACACTGTGTCTTCCTCTTTTCGTGACGGAGGGACGCCGGACGCACTAAAACGTGCATGCATCAAAGCAACGCAGGGCGGCGTGCGCCTGCGAGTATATGGCAGGACCGGCGCCGGGCGTGGCAACGCCGGCGTGACCCAACGAAATGAACTCCGATGAGCACGCGCACCGCGTCATGTCGAAATGTATTGGCGCCTTGACTTCGGCATCTACTCATGTTCTCGCATGACACGCATCTCATGATTATCATATTTGCACCAGTCACATACCTTCGTCATCCATTGAAGTCACGTAATACCGAATTTGGCATATGTAAAGCTAGCGAAACAGCCGAGAGCACATCATGAGTGTGGCATGAAGTCATGTTGTTACATGACACGCATGTCATGAATATTATGTTTGTATGTGTCATTTACCTATGTCGTGCGTTAGCATATTGCAATACCGAGCTTTGTACATGTGAAGCTATTGAAACGTCCGCGAGCGCATCATGTAGTCTTTTTGTTACATGACACGCATCCTCATGTTTATCATGTTTGCACCAGTATCTTACCTTCGTCATTCAATCACGTTCCGTTATACCGAATTTGATATAAATGAAGCTGGCGAAACGGCCGCCAGTGCATCATGAGCGTGGCATGTAGTCATGTTGTTACATGACACGCATCTCATGATTATCTTGTTTGCACCAGTCACATACTTTCGTCATTCATTCACGTACCATAATACCAAATTTTGTATATGTGACGCTAGCGAAACGCCCGTGAATGCATCATGAGCTTGGCATGTAGTCATAATGTTACATGACACGCAGGTCATTATTTTCATGGTGGGTCTCTCACTTGTGGTCGCCATGAAATCATGCCGCATCGTGCCAGTTTTGCAACATGCCATGGGAACGAAACCACCACAAGAGCTGCAGGACCATGAAATGTAAATCATGACATTCATGACATTCATATCAAGATTTTCATGTTATTGGTAGTCAAATATGTTCTTCATACAGTCATCTTATACCATACCATGTGTGGTATTGATACCGTTATCGAAACGGCCAGGAGAGGCAAAAGTGGTAGGTGGCTAGATAGAATGATAGATAGATAGATAGATTAGATTAAATTAGATAGATAGATAGATAGATAGATAAATAGATAGATACGTGCAATGTCGCCGAAGTTCGCTAAGAAATACTTCGCATTTAATACGCGTTCTGTTGACAGACGGCACTCGCTTACCACACCTAGACAGATTTCGAATTTTGGGTTTACACATACAGGCAAACGGCCATATTAGTGAGACTGTGCGCCGACTCCGTCGTTCAGTAGATGACGTGATCAGACTCTTGCGTCGTAACAGGAGTAGACGTAATGGTCTGCACGAACACTACGCGATCCGTTTTGTGCAGACCTACGCGATAAGCCGAATAACATACGATTCCCCTTAGCTCAAGTGGATAGGCTCAGAAAAAAAAAAAAACAAATCAACTGCATGATACGAAATGCTTTTAAGAGAGCGATTGGCCTCCTGATCAACGCGAGCACCGAAAGATTTCGAAAGCTAGGACTTCACAACTCACTCGACGAGTTAATTGAGGCTCATGATGTTGTGCAATGTGAAAGCCTAACAAAATCAAAGACGGGTCGACCCATACTTGAGTCGCTGGGCATCAGATATCATACTCAGCAAGGAAAAAAGGTGTAGGTACCTGCCTCAGTCCGCGACCGCTTGATCGTTCCGCCGATTCCAAGAAATATGCACCCGATGCACAACATCGGACGGCGTAACGAGCGTGCTAGACAGCTTGAAAAAAGTTTGGTAGCAGTATGGACGTCGTATACGTAGATGCCACGAGATATGAAGAAGGGAGAAGAGCACGCGCAACTGTGGTCGTTTACCATCAGGGTAAATGCCTCGGGAGCGCCATGGCGATGACGGGACACACGGAAGTGGCCAAAGAAGCCGCGATAGCCTTAGTACTCGCCGCTGCGCCGCATGCAGAGATCGTGATGAGCGACTCACAGGCGGCAGTTCGCAGTTTTGCGCGCGGCCGTGTCTCGCGGGAAGTGGCACGCCTCCTTGGAATGTGCGGAGATAGTAACTCTAAGTCGCGCTCCCAATACCGAATTCCAACGGATTTCCTCCGATGGATCTCGGCACACACCAGCATTACGCTCGCGGGGAATGAGGCAGCCGACGCCGCGGCTCGATGTCTCACTTACCGAGCGGCGACCCACTACGTGGCCACCGCCTTCGACTCCGAGAGTGGGGCGATGCATCTGCTGGATGAAGACACGCAGCAACAAGAATCAGATTGGCTATGGGGTGATCCTCTTACAACGTTCCGTGACGCCAATCAACACTATAAGCTCGAAAGGCGTAGGTTCCCGCCACCACACGAGAAATTAAACAGGCGCGATGCCGTAAGCTTTCGCTTCATCTCAACCCACTCCTATCTTACCCCGTGTTTCTACGCCACTTCTAACCAACCCTATACCTCACCGATATGCGTGAAGCGTGCGGGCACAGAGTAACGATGAGCCACATTCTCTAGGAATGTGCCGGTGACAGCAGTCATGAAAACGCCGCCAATCGTGATGCGAATATAGCAGCCGTCAATACAAAATCACAGGGAGCCTCGAGCTCAATCGTTCCTGCCCCCGCCCTGGCGGCGGGAGCTGCGCAGCACATTATTTGTCGGCATCGCCGCCACTGGGAGGCGGCTGTTCAAAGCCCAGAGCTGAACGACCAGCTCTGGGCCGTCCGGCAGGCCGAGGATGCCGCCCGAGTCCAGGGACTACAAGCTGGCACCTAATGCCACCGAGACCGAATTCCCGGCACTCCCTCGCTGGATTCCGTGCCGACCGGTTGTACCCTCGCTATCTCCGACGACAGCGCTGCTCTGGCTGACTGGGTTGGTCTTACGCCACCTCTTTCCACCGGTCCTCTACGACGACGTGTGCGCAGCTCTGGCTGACTGGATTAGCCCTACGCCATCTCCTGTCGCCGACAAGAGCTCTCGCAAGTGGTGCCCCGCCCTCGGACTCCTGTGACCATGTTTTCATCTTTGCTGTATCTCATAGCCATCATATGTCGTCGCTCGCTGTCCTAGCATATCTCATTTTCTCTCAATACGTTTAATCCTGTCCTTTTAATCCCTCCTCACCCCCATTTTTTGTGAGCTACTGTTAAGGTGCCGCACGCTGATGCAGACAGTTACGGGGCTCACTTTTCTCATCTTTTCCCTCTTGTAACCACGATGTAAATTCCCGGCCCATTGTGTTCGATAAGTTTTTTTTTCTCTCTCTCTCCGTCGTCAAGGTTAAGTGCAAATGACGAGAAAGAAACGGATCCCGGGTAAGTATTTGAAGACCAGTGGGAGGCTTTGCTGGTGACACAAGACTCTGAAAACCAGCTGCAATAGGTGAACCGGGCTCGGGAGGCTGCTGCGAGCCGTGGCTACCTGCACTGAAGACGCCACCCACTTTAGGGCTGAAGCACTAAGAGCCTGGTCCAAATAAAGTTCATTTCATTCATTCTTATGTTTTCCTCAGAAAGCGGTACTCGCTACCATAATTATGCCATTGCGTTAGCCTTTGCAAGAGAAAAAAAAATTGGCAGACTCGACCTACAGCGGTAATCAACGAACGAGAAAGGTTCAAATGTGACTTTAAAGTCGGTAGAACGTTACGGGATAGAGTTAAATCATGCCGTACATGACTTCCGTGTCATGATTATCATGTTTGGATGTGTCGTTTACTTTTGTCATCTATTCACGTCACGTGATACCGAATTCAGTATAAGTGGAGCCAGCTAAGTAGAGCCAGCGTGGTAGTATAAGGGGAGCAAGCGTGGTATGTTGTCATGTTCTTACATGACACGCGTGTCGGGATTATCATGTTTGCACCAGTCATATACTTTTGTCATCCATTGACGTCACGTAACGACAAAGTTGGTAAATGTGGAGCTAGCAAAACAGCCGCGAGTGCATCATGAAGGGCTGAATATACTCCAATGTCGCATTTACGCGCGCGCACACTGGGCACAGCGACGCTGCGTTAGCAAAACGCGAGCACCCCATAGTCCGACGCCATGCGTGACCGGCGCGATCTTCGTCCGTCGGCTCAGCCAGACGGCAACCGGTGCGTAATGTGACATGCTGCATTTCGCGGCGATGCGTTACCCAGACAACACTGCGTCTCCCTCTTTTCGTGATGGTGGGATGCCGGGCGCGCTGAAACGCGCATGCGTCAAACAACGCAACACGTCGCGCGCCTGCGAGTATATGGCAAGACCGGCGCCGTGACGCGACGACATGAACGCCGGCGAGTACGCGCACCGCGTCACGTTGAGATGTATTTGCGCTTTGACTGTGGCATATAGTCATGTTATCAAATGACATGCATCTTATGAATAATGTTTGCCCCAGTCACATACCTTCTTCATCCATTGACGTCACGTAAAACCAAACTTGGCGTATGTGAAGCTAGCGAAACGGCCGTGAGAGCATCATGAGTGTGGCTTGTAGTCATGTTGTTACATGACACGCATGTCATCATTATCATGTTTGGATGTCTCATTAGGAGGCACCTCTACCAAGCGCCTTACGATCTAGCTCAGTCCGGTGTGCGGCCTGACCTACAATACTGCGCATGCACAACCCCAACCCCTCTCAACTCCTATTTTCCCACTCTGTCACCTCACAACTCCGACGCAAGCAGGATCTGCTAGCGAGTGTCTCGTTTAGAATAACTGACTGCTCACGCTGCACAACCGTTCACTGGCCACCCGTATATGTAGGCACTGGATATTAACCTCCAAAGTAGGGCCGGTTGAAGCTTTCTCCTGTGCGTTGTTGAACAACAAAAATGAAACTTAAAAACTAAAAGCAAACTGCTGGTCTTTGGGTCCAATGGAAGTCGTCTGTTTCTCATTGCTGATGGGAAGCGATTGGCATGTTGCAGTAGGAAAGACCAGTTTATCCCTGCGTGCTTTGCGCCTTCCCAGGTTTCTCTCCTGCGCAACGCCGCGATGAGTGCCAGCGCCAACGCCGCCACCAGCGTAAGCGTTAGCGCCCGCTGCGTCGTATCTGCACATTGTTTCCTTTCACGGGAAATGACGTAATGTTTGTGCTTCATATTGATGTTTCCAAGTTTCAGCCACAAAAACAGTACAAAACGCTTGAGCAGATCGGGCCATAATTTTTTTGGGAATCGTCGGAATTTTTTGAGATTTTTGTTATGATTACGCGAATTAAGGACGCGAATAGTAAAGCTTATGACAGCTCCTAAACAAGCAGCAGCGATAAGGTTAGGATAACGCCAGGCCTGCGTGGAAGGCACAGCACAGTCACAGCGAAGGCTAGAAGACCGGCCTTTCAGAGCTTTTTCGAAACACTCATTGGCTAACTACTGCAAGCAGACTTGCCTGACACCCACTAGAGCATCAATAATACACTTTTTGTGTACTAGGCTCGCATAAGCTATGCTATTTTTTGTCATTCTTCTAAGAAGCATGGTATCCGCTAAACACTTGCAAGGAATTTTGTGCCAATTGTTGATGCAGTGGCTGACGATGATGAGAAATTATGGCTGAAGTAGGAATGCCCCACAGTTGTTATGGAACAAGAACAAGCTTTTGTAATGGGTTGGGGCATTTTACGGCCCACTCGTTACGCTATTTGAATTGTGCAACGACTGGTTCTTTTTTCGCTGTTTTAACACGCTTTATTAGTCGTCAAGCCTGCCTAAGGCAAGTTTGCCAACAAGTCACAAGCACTGGCATAACTCAGTGGTAGAATACTGGGCGGGCCCGGGTTCGAGCACCACTGTGTTATTATTGCTAGGTTTTTTTTTGCTAATTTCGCGTAATGTGGTTACGGCCACCAGTGGCGGTGGCGATGGCGGTGGACAAATGCGCGTGACCCGAGTTGTGATATCAAACCAGCTTTCGATGTAAAAAAAAAAAACCTGACGCATTCACACATACGATCTTAATACTCGACAGCCAACGACCACTCTCGCCGCTATCAGTGTGTTGCACGAATTGCTTTTACCTTGACTTAGTTTTTCTGCAAAACTTTCGGCCCTATAAAGAGTTCCATATTTACCATGCAGTCTTGGTGCAGCGTTCTACACCGTCACAACCACGTGGCATCATTAGTGAAGCATCAGAAACTTCTAACGGTCACTACAACCACGGTGGGTGAAATAATATTTTACGCAGTTTATCCGACGGTGTACATACATCAATGCTGATGCGAAGGCTAGCAGTTTCATTCTACACCGGCAGTAATGGACACTTTTATGCTTCTGCTGCAAACTGTAGTGAAAAATAATTATATATCTAACAATATATCAAGTTTTGCGACTCTAAACCACAATATAATTATCACATACGCTGTAATGGAGGGCTCTGGAAATATTTACTATCTGGTTTTCTTTACAGTGCACTGCCATTGCACAGTGCTTCGGCCTCCACCAGTCCGCCTCCGCCGAAACGGGACTGCCATGGCCGGGATTGAATTCGCGACCTTCGGCTGGGCAGCCGAACACCGTAACCACTGTTCCACTGAGGCGGATGAAAAACTAATCAGTCGATCCTGTCAAATGCTGTAAATACTGCTGCTATATTGCGAGTTTGTCCTTCCCCCTCCACAGAGAAAAAATGATTGGAAAGGCGGCAAGCAAATATCCCATTTTGCTCACTCTTGAGGACTTTTGAACCCATTTCTCAGAACGCCTGCATGGTTTACTTCGCTTAACGGACTTCCCATGAATTGACGGCAGCATTTTATTGCGATAGCAAACTTGTGGACACTCTCGGCTTGATTTTGCCGCCGGCGTCGGCGTCGGCGTCACCATCACTCACCGTTAATGTATACGTATCTATGCATATAAAAGCGTAAGAAAGAAAAATAATCCAGAAAAAGACTCCGGCGCCCGGGATTGAACGTGGCACCTGTAAAATGTGAGTGAGAAGCGTTAGCCACCGAGCCACGAAGAAACACCTCCTTGGAGGTTCAAACGGCAACCTATTTATATCTACAACATACCACTGGTGACTGGCATATCGAGGGGAACTATCGTGTTTTCATCATTACCAAGTAGGCACAATGAGCACGCGTTGCCACATCGTCACAGCGCCACTGCGTGCGCACTCATCTCCCACGCGTACTTTGTCACGTGGAGAGGGGGCAGGGTAGTTGCTCACGCGTGTGCTTATCGGACATTCGTACGTCTTGGCTGCTCTTGGGCTTTCACCAGAACGATTCTGTTGTAGTTACCAGGCACACAAAGGTCGCTGCAATCATTGCAGGTTCTCCGTGTGCGAAAAGGGTGCACTTTTAAGACGCATCCAAGTAACAACTGAGATGCTTATTCGCATTCATTCGTACCTGTGAGTACGGCTGAATCCGTACTTCTCGATCTTCTCACACATCGTGCCTTTGCCGGAACCAGAGCCGCCAGAGTGGAATTGTATCAGCGAAAAAAAACAAGGTGATTAACGGTGATCCTTTGTATGCTCCTTGACGTAGATGTCTAGTAGTGGCATTACTCACCCATCGGCAATCATGAGCGCTGGTGTATTTCCTGTGTTTACTGCCTTTGGCGCACTGCTAGCTGAAACAGTGTCTTCGGTGTTATATTCCAGCAATAGTGAAAAATTACTATTGCCATTTGTCACAATGCACCAGGCTTGCCTTTAGTGACCACTTTACGACCCAGTGTGGCGAGAAAAATTTCAGCTTGGTGTCATTTCTAGTTTATCATGACTTTCAACTTCTATTTTGGCGCACTCAATAGCCGACTTTTTTACATAAATAGCATGTCAGCTTGGTCATTACAGAGAACACCGGCCGCACTCAGCGAGCCCATGCCGGAGGTTTACTTTATGCCGAGACGATCAGTTTAGATTTACGCATAAGGTATGCTGCATGGCCACCAGACGAACAAGTCAAGAGAATCAAGGAAAACAAATGGAGAGGAAAGCTAAGACTGGCACTCACTTAACAAAACTGCGATTCCGCGGCCGATGAAAAGAGAAATTATTCTTCCCGGTATAGTAAATTACCCCTCTGCAATTAAACAAAAGAAAGCTACCTCCGTCGAGGAAGGAAGCTTCATGAACTTGTTGAAAAAGAGGCACAACAGAAACAGCGAAGATCCCCACTGGCACCAGTCATTTCGAGTTGACATAATGTAGTTGAAGGTGTCTTCGCTAGCACATAGTTAATTTTCTGCCACTACATTGTTTCTGCATATAGTCAATTAAGTCTTAAGATTGCGAATTTTAAGAACGTCGACTGAGCCAGAGCAGCCAAATACGACCGGTACAGTTTGAGATACATGACATCGTAGTGTTACACCGTACTGTTGGAGTTAAAATATCTGACTTTATTTATATATAGAGATGGAGACTAATAAGCTGCGCACGAAAACTCAATCACCATGGAGCAAAGCTTGTTACTTTGTCAAGCAAAACTTGCTACACTATCATGGTATTAAACAGTCATTGTGAAGTTCATGTAACACTTCTAAATCATGAGTCAAAACTTGTTTAGCACTTCTCTTTAAAAGGCGATCGTCACCGCTTGTAGAGGGTTTTAGCGGGACGGCTTTGTGCTCTCCCATAGTTGAGTACGAAGTACTCGAAATCGTTAAACATTTTTTCTAAACACACCTCCATGTTATTTAAAATCTGTACAACACGGGGCGGCTTTCTGCTCTCCCATAGTATAGTACATCGTACTCTAAATCATTAACAACTTTTCTAAACACACCAACCTGCAGGGAAGGCAATATAGAGCTCTTAGCGGGACGGCTCAGTGCTCTCCCATAGTTGAGTACGAAGTACTCGAAATCGTTAAACATTTTTTCTAAACACACCTCCCTGTTATTTCAAATCTGTACAACACAGGATGGCTTTCTGCTCTCCCATAGTAGAGTACATCGTACTCTAAATCGTTAACAACTTTGTCTAAACACATCAACCTGCAGGCGAGGCGCTATAGAGCTCTTAGTGAGACGGCTCAGTGCTCTCTCATAGTTGAGTACGAAGTACTCGAAATCGTTAATCATTTTTTTCTAAACACACATTTATGTTATTTGAAATCTGTACAACACGGGACGGCTATATGCTCTCCCATAGTATAGTACATCATACTCTAAATCGTTAACAAATTTTTCTAAACACACCAACCTGCAGGCGAGGCACTATAGGGCTTTTAGCAGGACGGCTAAGTCCTGATAAAAGTCCTTAGTTGAGTACGAAATACTCGAAATCGTTAAACAATTTCTCTAAACACACTTCCACGTTATTTGAAATCTGTACAACACGGGACGGCTTTCTGCTCTCCCATAGTATAGTACATGGTACTCTAAATTGTTAACAACATTTTCTAAACACCCCCATAGAGACTGGTGCCTAAAACCAGCGCCTTAGACCACTCGGTCACGCTACCGACAGTTTTGGCCATGCTCTGGGTAATCATAGCCTTTTCCAAGGAACGCATTCAAAAGTAATGGTAAGGCAGTGGTGTGATTCGATTCCACGCCCCCGAAGAGACTGGTACCTAAAACCAGCGCCTTAGACCACTCGGCCACGCTACCGACAGTTTTGCGCATGCTCCGGTTAATCATAGCCTTTTCCATGAATGCATTTACAAATAATAGTATGGCAGTGGTGGGATTCAAACCCACACCCCTGAAGAGACTGGTTCCTTAAACCAGCGCCTTATACCGCTTGGCCGTGCTACCGACAGATTTGTGCATGCTCCGGTTAATCATAGGCTTTTCCAAGAAAGGAATTTTTAGGGGAAAAGTGTGGCAGCAGTGAGACTTGAACCCACGCCCCCGAAGAGACTGGTGCCTAAAACCAGCGCCTTAGACCACTTGGCCACGCTACCCACTTTTTTTCATGGTATTTATTATAGTACTTGCGCAATAAAGACAAAATCAAGCGAACAAAAGTACAATCAAATCGCGAATGTAAGCGCTCAAGCGTTACTCATAAACACTAAATGGCTAACACAGCGTGAGTTCCTCACATGAAGAGTTCTTCACATCGTGTTATACAAACAAAAAAGGGGTGAGGTCAAACAGTTCTCTAAGACGGAGTACCAGTCCGGTCTAAAGTCGAGCTCGTCGTAAATGTTTTTTGGGTGGATAGCCATTTGAATGAAGTGTGCGTTTGAAGAGGTGGTGGGCTTTGCAGTGCGGTCTTGCATTAGTGTCTTCCACAAGCTGTGCATACTCATGAGAAAAAAACATATCATATGGTACTTCATCAAGCGCTGCTGGTAGAAGATAACGTATAGTGTGAGAATTAATGACGAAACGTTTTTTCAGTGCTCGCTGAAGGAGATCCCAAAAGAATATGGCATCTTTGCAGCTAACAAAGCAATGTTCAATCGTTTCCGGCACATCACATAGACGGCCGTTAACAGACGGAATGAAAATACCCTTTCCTTCTAACCATGTGTTTACCGCCAATGTTTCAGAGTGGAGTTTATAGAAGAATGTTTTTGAATTCGGTGGAATGTACATTTTGCACACTCGCTTCAACACATCATGGCCTGGAAGATTGGAGTACAGTGAGCGGTACAATGGAGGTGCGAATAGTGTACTCAGTAGGTCCTTATACAGCCCCTTGCGCGATACTGTGTACAGGTATTCTACAGAAAAGCGAGCTTTCAGGAACTGAACTGCGAGGTAAACTTCCTGCATGAATTCCCACAAGCATGGGCGTTTGGAGAAGTTGGATGAAAAAATTAAATCTGGTAAGCGATAAACAAGTGTAACCTGCAAGAAGGTACAGATTACAAGATGAGAATTGTCTCGAAAAAAGAACAATCGGGACACTATTTGCCATAGATAAAGGTGTTTTAGTCCTAATCCACCCTCACTAACTGGCTTGAATATATTATCACTACGCATGGGCTCAAAAGTCGAAGACCATATGAAAGTAGCGAAAATCTGATGAAAGCGTTGTATATAGAATCTTGCACAATGAATAAGTTGCAATACATAGTAAAGCTTCGTCGCTAAGAAAGTATTGCAAGCTTCAGCCCTCCCAAATATCGAAACTCGATAGGGAACAAATGTCTGGGCCTGTCGTTCAAGCTTAGGGAGGCGTTCCTTCCAGTAATGCGCACTGAATCTATATGCATGCAATGGCATACTGAGGTATGTTGGAGGAGGTTTTGTCCAATTAATGCCTGCAAAGTGGTTCGGTGTGCTACCCCACAAGCCAAAGCACAGTCCTAAACTTTTAGAGGAATTTAAACGAGCTCCTGATTCTACGCCAAACGTTTCAATAGTATATACCACATTTTCGACACTTGGTTTATCTGTGCAAAAGAATGCGACATCGTCTGCATAAGCCGATCCTTTAACCTCACTGCCTAATATACTAAAGCCACGAATGCAACTCGACTGTATTATGCTTAAGCACAGTGGTTCTAGATAAAGTGCAAATAAAAGAAATGACATTGGGCATCCCTGTTTTACAGAAGAGCGAATAGAAACTGGCTTAGAAAGTTGACCCTTAACTATCATACGAGTTGAGCATTCATTATAGCATAGTTTAATGCCTTTAAGAACAACTTTGCCAACATTAGCTTGTTAAAGAAGAGAGAAAAAGAAGGAATGACGAACACGATCAAAAGCTTTTGCAAGGTGTATACCAGTAGCATTGCAAGATGTTTTTGAGAACCATGACAGTATTGAAGCACTGTTCGAGCGACATGTATATTGGTTTGTATGGATCGACCTCTGATTCCACATGTCTGGTGAGACCCAATGAGGATCGACATAGCAAATTGCAAGCTATTTGCTAATACTTTTGCGAAAACTTTTTAGTCCACGTTTGACAGTGATATTGGTCTGTAGCCCTCAACGAAGCGAAGTTTTTCCTTGTCAGTTGTTTTCGGTATTAACACAGTGTGATTTTTTCAAAAAGATCGTGGGAGTGTATCCATGTCATAACTCATCTAAAAAATATTCAGCAATATAGGAGCAAGTGTTTTCTTGAAAGATTTGTAAAATTCGCCTTAGATGCCATGGGGGCCCGGTGTTTTCAAAAAAGGCAAGTTGTCGATTGCCTGCTCGATTTCTTGTATAGTGATGGGCCCATTAATGACTGTACAATCATTGTCCTTCAAGGGGTTCACAAGAGAAACAAAACTAGCCTTGAGGTGAGCGTCAATTAAGTCATCAGAGGGAGAGCTAAATAAACTGTTATAGTACGTTTCGAACGCCAAAGTAATGTCTCCGTTATTTTTCGCGAGCACATCGTTAAAGTACAAGTCTGGAATAACTTTAGAAATCGCATGGCGTTGCTCATCAAGTAAAGCTTGGCGCGTCGGTTGCTCAGAATTTAAAGTGCGCTGGTTCCGAGATCTAATACGGGCCCCTTGGTAGTGAGCAGCATCATATCTCTGTAGTTGGCACTTAATATTCTCAATGTCTTTGATGTACTTTCCCAGCATTTTGAATTCCATCTCATAAAGATTGCAAAGACTTTTAACAAGTATCTTTTCATCATTATTATTATAGAAAGACTCAACAGCCCCAATTTCTAAAGCTATAGCACGGACTTCTTGTTTAAAAAGCTCCCAAGCAGCGAAAATGTGAAAACCAATCGAAAAAGATTGCCTCAATGCCATCTGGACGCAATTCGTGAATTGCTGATCACAGAGGAGCTTCGCATTCATTTTCCAAAGGGCCCACTGTGGACGGAATTCCTTGTAACGACTTTCCCCGATTTGCGCTATGACAATACAATGGTCTGAGAATGATACAGCTTCGGTGCTGCAGGACATTTTACGAGATAGGAGTGATGAGGACATGTAAATCCGGTCAAGGCGAGCATGAGACTGCTTTGTACTCTTGTATATGCTGTTGCCCGATTCGAGACCCCGATGTCAATTAGTCCTGCATTATCTACAATACCGGATAAAAGCTCACCACTCCTGTCTCTCTTTCCAGACGAATTAAAACGATCAATAGCTTCACATACGCAGTTGAAATCTCCCATAAGTACCATGCATCTGTTGACGTCACTTAAATTACGCACTTTTTCAAATAACTCAAGTCGTTTCGGAACATCATTAAACGCATCATCATCATCATCATCATTATCATCATCATCATCATCATCATCAGCCTGACTACGTCCACTGCAGGACAAAGGCCTCTCCCATGTTCCGCCAGTTAACCCGGTCCTGTGCTTGCTGCTGCCAATTTATACCCGCAAACTTCTTAATCTCATCTGCCCACCTAACCTTCTGTCTCCCCCTAACCCGCTTCTCTTCTCTGGGAATCTAGTCAGTTACCCTTAATGACCAGCGGTTATCCTGTCTACGCGCTACATGCCCTGCCCATGTCCATTTCTTCTTCTTGATTTCAGCTATGATATCCTTAACCCGCGTTTGTTCCCTAATCCACTCTGCTCTCTTCTGGTCTCTTAAGGTTACACCTACCATTTTTCTTTCCATTACTCGCTGCGTCGTCCTCAATTTAAGCTGAACCCCCTTTGTAAGTCTCCAGGTTTCTGCTCCGTAGCTAAGTACCGGAGAGATACAGCTGTTATATACCTTCCTCTTGAGGGATAGTGGCAATCTACCTGTCATAATTTGAGAGTGCTTGCCGAATGTGCTCCACCCCATTCTTATTCTTCTAGTTGCTTTAATCTCGTGGTTCGGCTCTGCGGTTATTACCTGCCCTAAGTAGACATAGTCTTTTACAACTTCAAGTGCACTATTACCTATCTCGAAGCGCTGCTCCTTGCCGAGGTTGTTGCACATTACTTTCGTTTTCTGCAGATTAATTTTAAGACCCACCTTTCTGCTCTCCTTGTCTAAATCCGTAATCATGAGTTGCAATTCGTCCCCCGAGTTACTCAGCAATGCAATGTCATCGGCGAAGCGCAGGTTACTAAGGTATTCTCCATTGACTCTTATCCCTAACTGTTCCCATTCTAGGCTTCTGAAAACCTCCTGTAAGCACGAGGTAAATAGCATTGGGGAAATTGTGTCCCCCTGCCTTACAACCTTATTGATTGGTATTCTGTTGCTTTCTTTATGAAGCACTATGGTAGCAGCTGATCCCCTATAGATTTGTTCCAGAATGTTTATATATACTTCATCTACGCCCTGATTCCGCAGTGTTTGCATGACGGCTGATATTTCTACTGAATCAAACGCCTTCTCGTAATCTATGAAGGCTATGTATAGGGGTTGGTTATACTCTGAGCATTTTTCTATTACCTGATTGATAGTATGAATGTGGTCAATTGTTGAGTAGCCTGTTCGAAATCCTGCTTGTTCCTTTGGTTGATTGAATTCTAATGTTTTGTTTACTCTGTTAGCAATTACCTTTGTAAATAGCTTGTATACTACAGAGAGCAAGCTGATCGGCCTGTAATTCTTCAAGTCCTTGTCATCTCCTTTCTTATGTATTAAGATGATGTTAGCGTTCTTCCAAGACTCTGGTACTCTTCCCGTCAGGACACACCTCGTAAACAGGGTGGCTAGTTTTTTTAACACAATCTGTCCTCCATCTTTCAGCAGATCTGATGTTACCTGATCCTCACCAGCAGCTTTGCCCCTTTGCATGCTCTCCAAAGCTTTTCTGACTTCTTCTATCATTACTGGTGGGGTGTAATCTGGGTTACTGCTAGTTCTTATAGTATTAAGGTCGTGGTTGTCTCGGCTACTGTACAGATCTCTGTAAAACTCCTCCGCTATTTTAACTATCGTATCCATATTGGTAGTTATTTTGCCTTCTTTGTCCCTTAGTGCATATATTCGACTTTTGCCTATCCCAAGTTTCCTCTTCAATGCTTTGACACTTCCTCCGTTTTTCAGAGCGTGTTAAATTCTCTCCATGTTATACCTTCTTACATCGCATACCTTACGTCTAATAATCAACTTCGAAAGCTCTGCCAGTTCTATTTTGTCTGTTGTACTTGACACTTTCATGATTTGACGCTTCTTAATTAGGTTCTTCGTTTCCTGGGAAAGCTTGCCAGTGTCCTGTCTAACTACCCTGCCTCCAACTTCCACTGCACACTCCGTAATGATACGCGTCAGATTATCATTCATTGTATCTACGCTAAGGTTGGTTTCCTCACTAAGAGCGGAGTACCTGTTCTGCAGCGACACTCTGAATTCCTGTACTTTCCCTCTCAGTGCTAGCTGATTGATTGGCTTCTTGCGTGTCAGTTTCTGTCGTTCCTTCTTCAAGTCTAGGCGAATTCGAGACCGTACCATTTTATGGTCACTGCATCGTACCTTGCCAATCACTTCCACATCCTGCACGATTCCAGGGTGTGCACTCATTATAAAGTCTATTTCGTTCTTATTTTCGCCATTAGGGCTCCTCCATGTCCACTTGCTGTTTTCTCGTTTTCGGTAGAAGGTATTCAAAATCCGTAAATTATTGCGTTCTGCGAGTTCTACTAGTAGCTCTCCTCTGGTGTTTCTAGTACCGATGCCATAATCTCCTACTGCCTGGTCTCCAGCCTGCTTCTTCCCTACCTTTGCATTAAAGTCGCCCATCACTATAGTATACTGTGTTTTTACCTTACTCATTGCCGATTCCACGTCTTCATAGAAGCTTTCAACTGAAGCGTCGTCATGGCTGGATGTAGGCGTGTAAGCCTGTACTACCTTCATCTTGTATCTTTTATTCAGTTTAATTACCATACCTACCACCCTTTCATTAATGCTATAGTATTCCTCTATGTTGCCAGCTATGTTTCTGTGAATTAGGAACCCCACTCCCAGTTCTCTTCTGTCTGCCAAGCCCCTGTAGCAAAGGACGGGCCCATTCTGTAGCACCGTATAGGCCTCATCTGTCCTCCTAACCTCACTGAGCCCTATTATATCCCATTTAACACCCTCTAGCTCCTCGAATAGTACAGCTAGACTTCCCTCGCTGTGGCGATGGCGTAGTGGTTAGAGTATCCGCCTCGCATGCAAAAGGTCCGTGGTTCAAATCGCGGTACCGCGCAGTTCCCAACCGGATTATAAAAAAAAATCCGCGTGTTAATGGAACTGCACTAAGAGGTCTGGGATGTGGCCTCACCGGCAAACACCGCCGAGAACGCCCTCCCTCACCAGAGAAAGATTGGCCACCCTGGTGCAGTATCTGGCCACTACCTCCCACATGCTTACGTCAAATAACTCACGGCCCTCAGTCCCCAGCAGCTGCGAAGCAACTGACGACGGCGGCGGTCAGATCTGCAACGCAGCAGAGGGTGCTAAGAATCTCTGGATCCGGACAGGCCGCCATTGGAACCTGAACTTGGCAACGTTTATAGCTAGAACCTTATCTAGTGAGGGAAGTCTAGCTGTACTATTAAACGCGTATAGATTGATAAATCTCCATGGTACTCCTTGCAACAAAAAATCACAGCATATCTACCTGCCTTCTTCAATAACACTAGTGCAGAATGCTGAACAGGGTAGGCTCTTTCTCAGAAACAACCAACAGCCCGCAGATAAACCTTTAGCATGTGAGACACACACATTAAACTGAGACAGAAAAGGCCACAGGGCCTTCTCGGTCTCTTCCTCGCTCTCGATCTTTGTCTCTTGGATGGCGACAAAGTCGAGACGCTTCCGATTGAGAAGTCTACGGAGCTGTGCCTGTTTCTGCGAAGACCTAAGGCCGCGTACGTTCAAGGTAGCAAATATGAGTCGCTCAGACTGCGCCATGGTGACTACCTTGCAATGCGCTTATCATCCCACTTGACCAGTCCCAAGAGTGGGCGTTGGGGCTTCCCGTGAACCCCCACCAGGCCTCCTAGATCGGGATCGGCGACACTTCCCCTTTGGCATGGACTTTCGGCGACGGCGTGACTCCCTAGTTACTGACGCTGGGTCACTCCCTTTGCTTGAATCCGAGCTGGACGATGCGCGACGTTTCGGTATTGCTGCATCCTTAGAGATCTGCATATCACCTTCCGACACTGCATCATGATGAAAAAGCTGCTGCGGAGCTGCAGCGCAAGCAGGTGAAGAACGTTCTGCGGCATCCAGCCCAGAGTTTTTGTCTTGTACTGGTGGTTCTTCGGCATCTTTATGAGTCAGCGCAACAGCACTCTTCATAGGAACTCCTACTTGTGCTAGGGGTTGTGCGGAGTCATTTTAGGTATGCTGCTTGCATGATTCACTTGGCTCTTTGCACGCAGAAGTTTCAACTGCGTCAACAGCGAGTGACTTTCTTTCCTTTTCTGGATTCCTTGTGGTAGAACCTGCAGCATATGCAATTGACGGAGTGTCTCCCGTTGCGTCCTAAACCTCAGTGGCTTCCATAATATTCTCTTGTAGGTTATCATGTGGCTGTTGTGTGTGTGCTGTCGCAGCGTGTTGGCGTATGTCATAACACAATCCTCAGCCGAATGACCGAAGCAGCGACAGTTGTCACAGCGAGGGGTCCTGCAGTTCCGACGGATGTGTCCAACCTTACTGTACCGAATGCAAAGTGGTGGGCGGCCAGGTATCAGGACGAGGCTTTGCACTGCGCAGACAAGAAGAATATGAGGAATATACGCAATGTGAACTCCATCAGCAAGGGACAAAACAACATCCCTATTTAGCGTCCGCATTTGTTCCATGTCCGCTACTTTCCAGCTTTCTTCTGATATTGTCTTGACCTTCCCAAAAGCTTTCAGTGCCTCGAACACATAGGCGTCCTCCAAGCGCTCAGGAAGCCACATAAGCTTCAACTTCGCTTTCGTGGGCTCCGGGTATATAACGAGGCATCGACGACTTTTGAGGAAAAATTCGCCGTTTGTGACCAACGTTGTTTTCGTCAGCGTTGACTTGCTTGTGACCATCCAAACATGAAACATTTGAAATTGACCTATGAAGCTTATTTCCTTCAAGTCAATGATGTCCCGAAGAGCATCTCTAAAATCTTGAACTCGGTAAGGGCGACCAGCTAAGTCCGCATGTAGAAAAACAGAGTCCACAACAAGCTTAGCGGTGGGAAAGCGAGGAAGTACAACACGGTAATCATTGCTGCTGGCTGAAGCCTGAGCAGCACCTCGGCCCATGGCCGATAAATCCCAAGAAACTTGCTTGTCGCTTTCATTTGCGGCTCTCACCTACTAAGGGGGATTGGCCAAGAAGCCGGTGGTCAATGCAAGTCAATATCTTTAGATTTTCTAGACTAGGGGAATATGATTACTGTGTTTTGACTGTGAAATTATTTTGGCGCAATGTAAAAAAAGAAAAAAAGGGGGAGGGATAGATATTATAGAATTTGTTGAATATCTGATGTGGAATCGTTATATGAAATTCTCCTGAAAGTTGAATCATTGCAGTGTATCAGCTAAATAATAAGTGGTAGTGTGGCTAGTAAAATTCCAGAGCTGATCGCTGACTTAGCAAGATAATATTTTTGTGTTATATATGAATTCGCAGAGAGCCCCGCAGATGTTCCTGTCGCTGTGTCCCAATGAAGTGGCGGAGAACATGAAAAAAGCGACAGGACGTCGTCTTCGTCTTTCTCGGCCACGCTACCGACAGTTGTGGGCATGCTCTGGGTAATCATAGCCTTTTCCAAGGAACGCATTTAAAAGTAGTAGTATGGCAGCTGTGGGATCCGAACCCACGCCCCCGAGGAGACTGGTGCCTTAAAACAGCGCCTTAGACCGCTCGGCCACGCTACCGACAGTTCTGCTCATGATGCGGTTAATCATAGCCTTATTCAAGTAACGCCTTTTTAAATGAAAAAGTGTAGCAGCGGTAGGATTCGAACCCAAGCCCCCGAGGAGACTCGTGCCCTAAACCAGCGCCTTAGACCGCTCGGCCCCGCTACGGACAGTTTTGCGCATGCCCCGCTTAATCATGGCCTTTTCAAGGAACGCATTTTTAAAGGAAAAAGTGTGGAAGCAGTGGGATTCGAACCCACGCCCCCAAAGAGACGGGTGCCTAAAACCAGCGCCTTAGACCACTCGGCCACGCTACCGATAGTTGACCTTGCGCATGCTCCGGTTAATCATGGCCTTCTTCAAGGAACGCATTTTTAAAGGAAAAAGTGTGGCAGCGGTGGGATTCGAACACACGCCCCGAAGAGACTGGTGCCTTAAACCAGCGCCTTAGACACTCGGCCACGCTACCTTTTTTTTCTTTATTACCTTCTTGACTACAGGTGAAGCTAATATGACAATCACTATCACACGTGTTTCATGCGTGATAATGCGTCCAAGATATTGCATCTTCAACACAGTCGGCAGTCCTATACACATCTCGCACTTTTATGGGCCACGCTACCGACAGTTCACCTTGCACAGGCTCCGGTTAATCATGGCCTTTTTCAAGCAACGTATTTTTTTAAAGAAAAAGTGCGGCAGCGGTGGGATTCGGACCCACGCCCCCGAAGAGACTGGTGCCTTAAACCAGCGCCTTAGACCACTCGGCCACGCTACCTACTATTTTGCGCGTGCTCCGGTTAATCATAGCCATTTTTAAGGAACGTATTTTTTTAAAGGAAAAGTGTAGCAGCGGTGAGATTCGAACCCACGCCCCCGAAGAGACTGGTGCCTAAAAATCAGCGCCTTAGACCACTCGGCCACGCTACTTTGTTTCCTTTATTTCCGGTAAACTTCACAAACGGGTTACTAAGATATATTACAATTGACTACAAACAATACAAAACACTTAAAAATAACTAAATCCGTCAAGCATAACTATAACACATCATGTCCTAGATTCCTTCATGGTCAGTAGGGCTTCTACCTTTTCTACCAATAAAGGTACGCATTCGTCTGTTCTTACTACCTCAAGTAATCTTGAGATGCTTTCCTTAAAATACTCTATTGCTGGTCTTCTGTCTGGGTCACAATGAAATACAGCCATTCTAGAGCGCCATATACTGTGCAAGGCAGTCATCATGAT
This sequence comes from Rhipicephalus microplus, assembly GCF_043290135.1. NCBI lineage: Eukaryota > Metazoa > Arthropoda > Arachnida > Ixodida > Ixodidae > Rhipicephalus > Rhipicephalus microplus. The sequence continues at coordinate 157,891,722 of NC_134701.1, forward strand.
AAAATCGAAAGGTAATCCATCCTCATTCTCTATTGCCAAATACCAGATCCCATGAGGGTCTAACGAAAATTCTTTTTTGATTGTCCTTTGTAATACATCCCAAAAATAAACTCCTTCCCAACAGTGCAGGAAAACATGGTCGATAGTTTCCGGTTTTTTACAGATTAGACAGTGAGGTCCCCAAGGCATATAAAACCCACGCTCCTCTAGGAAGGTTTTTACAGGAAGTGTTCCAGTGTGTAATTTGAAAAATAACGTTTTCGCACTTGGAGTTGCTGGCATTTTTTAACTCGTTTAAGTACGTTCTGACCCTTGCGTGCTGTATATAGCGCTCTGCACAGTGGGACAGGGAGCATCGTGTCGCATAAATCTTTGTACAGTTTTTTTTCTTTCCAACAGACCACAGGTAGTCAGGTACAAAACTTACACACAAAAACCGCACGCTGGCCACTACTTCTTTCATGTATCCTTGCACAGCCCCTGTGGTAACATGGGTGCTCACAACAAACTCGGGCAACAGTCTACTTAGTCTTGTTTTACACACTGTTAGTAAGAAAGGATCTCTTGTCTCACGAAAAAAGAAAAACCTATTTACTAACTGCTTGATAAACAGATGTCCTAGCCCAAGGCCTCCATACTTCACTCGTCTAAACCAATTCGTGCGACTGCACCTTTCCCAGTTAGACCCCCACACAAATATTGCGAACACCCGATGTAATTTTTGCACATTGACACGGGAACAGTACAGCACTTGCATCACATACCACAGCTTAGACACAAATAACCAGTTGCATGCAGTATCCCTAGGAAACATCGACTGATAAGTTGCATTCCACCTATTCGCTTTCTATTTAGCTTCTTTCGTTTGCTGTGTCCAATATTCGTCAGTACTTTTGTATGACTTGAGCGACTCGGCCACGCTACCGACAGTTCACCTTGCGCATGCTCCGGTTATTCATGGCCTTTTTCAAGGAACGTATATTTTTCAAAGGAAAAGTGTGGCAGCAGTGGGATTCGAACCCACCACCCCGAAGAGACTGGTGCCTTAAACCAGCGCCTTAGACCGCTCGGCCACGCTAACTTTTTTTCTTTATTGCTTTCTTGACTACAGGTCAAGCTAATATGACAATCACTATCACACGTGTTTCATGCGTGACAACGCGTCAAACAAAGATATTACATCTTCATTACAGTCGGTAGTCTTATACACATCTCGCACTTTTATAACAGCTTCCACGAAATTCTCATTAACGGATAGAACTCTCACATCACAGTGTCTGTAGGATAGCATACTACGCCAAACTGAATGAAGACCAAGTACAAATATAACATCCAAATTTTGCACAGAACTATCACAAGGCAAAAACGAATTCCATATGAAGTAAGAGGTAAATCTTTTTTTAAAGTCCTCTGTAAAATGTCCCAAAAGAAAATAGCGTTCTTACAATCAATAAACACATGTTCAATGGTCTCAGGTTTGTTACACAGGAGACAGCTGCTTCCCCAAGCTACATACATCCCTCTCTTTTCAAGCCACGTTTTTACTGGCAAGGTTCCCGTATGAAGTTTAAAAAAGAAGGTTTTCACATTGGGTGGTATACACATGTTTTTCACTCGCTTTAGTACGTCATGACCATATGATTTTTCATACCTTGAACGGTACAGGGGCACAGTAAAAACATTCTGTATTAGGTCTTTCATAAGGCGCTTTCTTTTCACATTAGTTAGGTAATCTATCGAAAACCTCGCCCTTAAGAAACGATATGAGAACACAACTTCGCGCAAGAACGGTGACAAGGTGTGTCGTTCTCGCCTGTCTGAAGATACAAAGAAGTCAGGCATGTGGTGTAACAGTGTTGTTTGAAATAAAGAACGTAAAAAAGAGTCTCTCTGGTCTCTAATGAGCAGAAAACGTGATATTGTTTGGTTAAGAAACAGATGGCACAGAGACAGCCCTCCTTGCTTAACTCGCCGGAACAAGTTCGTTCTAGATGTTCTCTCCCACGTAGAGCTCCAGAAGAACGTGGCGAATATCCTGTGAACTTTGTGAATGGTTTTACGCTTACAACTAAGTACTTGCAAAAGGTACATAATTTTAGCAGCCAGAAACACTTTACATACAGCTGACCGAGGAAAAATTGATAAGCCACGACCGCCCCATTCTTCAGCGGTCGCGCGCAGTTCTTCAGCCTTTTCAAGCCAAATTGCTTCACTGTCTTGATACCTGTCCAATGGTACCCCTAGGTAACGACTAGGCGTCATGAGCCACTGAATATTTCCAAAAGAACTGGGCGTAAGGTCCCAATTACCATGCCAAACACCAATGCTTTTTTCTTTGTTCATTAAACTTCCACTCGTGTCAGAAAACCTTTAAGTGATTTTTAATAACGAAGTGACACTCTCCTATCAACTGCAAAAAAGGCAATATCGTCGGCGTATGCCAAAACACGCACTTCACATGACTGCAACCTGAAACCATTAATCCCTGCAGGGTGAATCACTTTCTGACACAATGGTTCCAAAAATAGAGCGAAGAGCAAAGGACTTAAAGGACACCCCTGGCGCACGGAGGAAAGTACTTGTATGCGCTGTGAGAGTTCTCTATTTACAATTAAATTTGAGGTTGAATTTTTATATGCCAATTTAATACCTTTACATATGATCGCACCAAGACCAACGTACTCAGCTAGCATGAAGAGTATATTGTGTGGAACCATGTCGAAAGCCTTGGCTAGATCAATTTGCAACATAGCTACTTTTAGAAGCGCAGCGTCACAATACTCCAAAATGCTCCTGGCAACATGAATATTCGTGAATATGCTCCTACGCTTGATGCCGCAAGTCTGATGTGACCCGAACAACTTCTATATAACTCCTTGCAACCTCCTAGCCAGAACTTTCATAAACACCTTATAATCTACGTTTGTTAGCGTGATTGGCGTGTATCCTGTCACTTTGCGTAAAACATGTTGCTCTTTCCCTTTAGGAATCAGCACGGTGTGTGCTCGATTAAACGACGAAGGCAGAGCTCCGCGATCTAAAGACTCTGAAAAAACCTCATGGAATGCGGCGGCCATATCCTTCTTGAACGCCTTGTAAAAGGCGGCATTAATGCCATCTGGACCAGGTGATTTGCCCATGCCGAGATCATCGATAGCCTTCTTAATTTCTTCTATACTAATAGACATTTCCAATAAATTTGTGTCCTCAGCATTAAGTGTCGGCATTTCTATCAAGAACTCATCTACAAAACCCGGCTCCTTTGGTTCGCGATAAGCAAACAAGTCCTGATAATAGTTTTCAAAAGCTTTCATAATACCTTTGTGTTCTTTCAATATTTTACCATTCCATTCTTTCTCTAGTATGTCGTGAGCTCGAGCATATGCCTTTTCATCTGACAAGGCTCGCTTTGCCGGGGCTTCACCCACGAGGTATCTCTCAGCTCTTGCTCGTATAATTGCGCCTTTATATTTATCTTCTTCAAGACATTTAATTTTGTTTTTGACAACCTGCAGTTGATGTGTGAATAAGCGCGGGTTTTCTTCTTCAATATTCACCAAATCATTTAGCTCTGCCCGTAGCTCACGTTCCTGTTTTCGAGCTTGATACTGCATGTAGCAAGCACACTCTATTGCATTCATTTTTATCTTTTGCTTAAATAATTCACATCTTTCCGTGGCACTTCTTTCTGCATTTTTGAAAACATTCTCGATTTCCTTCTTTGTCTTATCTACAAACCCTTCGTGCGTAATTATCTTAGTATTCAGTTTCCATGTTTCCCATACAACCTTCTTTTTGCACTTTTTACCTATCTCAAACAAAACTAAGCAATGATCACTGAAGGAAACAGCATAAACGTCATAGTTCTGACATAAAGGTACTATCTCAGAACAAACATATGCTCGATCTAGTCGTGCGTGACTCGAACCTTGAAATTGTGTGAAGTGCTGGCGACTGCCACCCATCGCAAACACAGCTACGTCTTGTAAAAAGTACTTATTAAGGCTGTCTGTAAGCAAACCAACGCTTTCATCACCTAATTTAGCAGTAGACGTGCAATCTTCTTGGGTCAAAACACAATTGAAGTCACCCAACAAAATCACACATTTCTGACATTCAAAGTACGCTTGCATTTCCCGAAAAAACAAACATCTGTCTCTCGAATTTGTAGGTGCGTATACACAGATAATTTTAAATTTAGTGTTCCCGTAACAAAAGTCACACAAAACAAAACGCCCATGTAGGCAACTTTTGACCTCTTCCACTACAATACCAAGAGAGTTCTTGACAAAAATAATACATCCGGCTGATGCTCCCACTGCATAGCTCACACACGCATTGTACCGCAATGAAAATCCTGCTACCAAGCTATCAGTCGTGTCCTCAGTACTAACTTTAGTCTCCGGGACCGCGAGCAAGTCAAGGTCTTTTTCTTGCATCAAGCGTTTCAACTGGTACTGTTTGCGACGCGTTTCTAGACCACGTACATTCAGCGTACCAATGCGTAAAGGCGCAGTCATGCTAGCCATGTTGATGGCAAAGATGAAAACTACAATGCTGCGCTTACCGTGTCTCGTATATTGTGCAGTGGAAAAACCGGGGTCTTACGCGTCTAGATCTTGTCCCCGAACCGGCGACGATGACGCCGACCGGGTTTCGAGGGCATATTTTTTACTCTTAGCGCCTGTGACGCGATGCCACAGGCGTTCCGGGCGTTTCAGGTTGCGTTCCGCGCTCTCCACTCGGTAACGCTTGCCACGTCCCGTGGTCGCTTCCGGAGACTTTGTGCTGGCTTCTGGCGTAGCGATCTCGCCCCTGGTACCCATCTCTTTTTCCATCGATTCTTGAATGTCCTGCTGGCCGCCTGTTGCGGCCAACTCCTCGGATTCTTTCGTTGAGTCTTTACCATCTTGCGTTGTCGCGTCGGCTGTCTCTTCTCCAGTTGCCTGAACCACGGCGTCGGGTCCCACGGCGTTGCTGCCAGAGGCCACCTTCTCAACCTCTTCGGCGTCCATTAGATTATCTTGGGCGTCGTCTGTTGGCAGCACGGTCTTCGTAACTCTGGCCTAACTCCTGACGCAATCTTGACTTTCATGACCAAACGCTCGGCATACACCACAGCGATGAGTCTGGCAGTCTCGTCGTATATGTCCTTGCATGTGACACCTTAGGCAAAGCAGTGCCCGACCCGGGGCCACAAGAAGGACGATGCCCCCTCCAATCTTAAAAAGGTGCGGCAAGTCTTCTAGCACCACGCCTTCCTTCAGTTTCAGTCGCACCATCCTCGTCGTCGATATCGCGTGTTCAAAGCCCGCGACGGTCCAGTTGTCGTTGGAAACCTCCAGAACTTCACCAAAATCACCTAACGCTTGTCGAATGCTCTCATTCGAGACCGCAAAGTCAACCCAGTGGATTTTCACGGTTACATCATGTTGGATAGGGTCGATGATAGCACAGAAGCCACACTTGACTCGGATTCAACCTGTTTTGAGTAATGCATCTTTGTCATCCTTGCTACGCATCTTCACCAGCCAGATGTGATTCATCTGGAAGGCTCCAATGCCAGTTATCGCCTTGATGAGTCCCACTTCTTCCAACGGGGCCCGAAAGTTTTCCAACCGGTATGGTCTTTTTTTCAAATCCCCATGCAGAAACACACACTTTTCCATACTGTCACCCGACGGCAATGTAGGCAACAAAAACCGGTAATCCGATGGTGCAGAAGAGAACCTAACACCACGGCCAGCAGCGGCCGCCGAAGCACCACGCACGGAGCGAGCCATCACACGTCCGTCTCCCACCGAAGCCGAACGCGGAGTACACTCGGCCACGCTACCGACAGTTTAACTAACGCATGCTGCGGTTAATTATAGCCTTTTTCAAGGAACACATTTTGTAGAGGCAAAAGTGTGGCAGCAGTGGAATTCGAACCCACGTCCCCGAAGAGACTGCTGCCTTAGACCACTCGGCCACGCCACCGACAGTTTAACTAACGCATGCTGCGGTTAATCATAGCCTTTTTCAAGGAACGCATTTTGTAAAGGCAAAAGTGTGGAAGCGGTGGGATTCGAAGCCACGCTCCCGAGAACACTGGTGCCTGAAACCAGCACCTTAGACCACTCGGCCACACTACCGACAGTTTAACTAACACATGCTGCGGTTAATCATAGCCTTTTCCAAGGAACGCATTTCGTAAAGCCAAAAGTGTGACAGTGGTGGGATTCGAACCCACGCCCCCGAACAGACTGGTGCCTAAAACCAGCGCCTTAGCCCGCTCGGCCACGCTACCGACAGTTTAACGCATGTTGCGGTTAATCATTGCCTTTTTCAAGGAACGCATTTTGTAAAGGCAAAAGTGTGACAGTGGTGGGATTCGAACCCACGCCCCTGAAGAGACCTGTGCCTAAAGCCAGCGCCTTAGACCGCTCGGCCACGCCACCGACAGTTTAACTAACGCATGCTCCGGTTAATCATAGCCTTTTTTGAGGAACGCATTTTGTAAAGGCAAAAGTGTGGCAGCGGTAGGATTCGAACCCACGCCCCCGAAATGACTGGTGCCTAAAACCAGCGCCTTAGACCTCTCGGCCACGCTACCGACAGTTTACCTAACGCATGCTCCGCTTAATCATGGCCTTTTTCAAGGAACGTAGTTTTTAAAAGTAAAAGAGTGGCAGCAGTGGGACTCAAACCCACGCCCCCAAAGATACTGGTGCCTAAAACCAGCGCCTTAGACCACTCGGCCACGCTGCCGACAGTTTAACTATCGCATGCTCCGGTTAATCATAGCCTTTTTCAAGGAACGCATTTTGTAAAGGCAAAAGTGTCACAGTGGTGGGATTCGAACCCACGCCCCCAAGGAGACTGGTGCCTAAAACCAGCGTCTTAGACGGCTCGGCCACGCTACCGCCAGTTTTGCGCGTGCTCCGCTTAATCATAGCCTTTTTGAAGGAACGTTTTTTTAAGAAAAAGTGTGGCAGCGGTGGGATTCGAACCCACGCCCCCGAAGAGACTAGTGCCTAAAACCAGCGCCTTAGACCACTCGGCCACGCTACCGACAGTTTACCTGACGCATGCTCCGCTTAATCATAGCCTTTTTCAAGGAACGTAGTTTTTAAAAGTAAAAGAGTGGCAGCGGTGGGATTCAAACCCACGCCCCCGAAGATACTGGTGCCTAAAACCAGCGCCTTAGACCACTCGGCCACGCTACCGACAGTTTAACTATCGCATGCTCCGGTTAATCATAGCCTTTTTCAAGGAACGCACTTTGTAAAGGCAAAATTGTCACAGTGGTGGGATTCGAACCCACGCCCCCAAAGAGACTGGTGATTAAAACATGCGTCTTAGACGGCTCGGCCACGCTACCGCCAGTTTTGCGCATGCTCCGCTTAATCGTAGCCTTTTTCAAAGAACGCATTTTGCAAAGGCAAAAATGTGACAGTGGTGGGATTCGAGCCCACGCCACTGAAAAGGCTGGTGCCTAAATTCAGTGCCTTAGACCACTCGGCCACGCTACCGACAGTTTAACTAACGCATGCTCCGGTTAATCATAGCCTTTTTCAAGGAACGCATTTTGTAATGGCAAAAGTGTGGCAGCAGAGGGATTCGAACCCACGCCCCCGAAGAGACTGGTGCCTAAAACCAGCGCCTTAGACCACTCGGCCACGCTACCGACAGTTTAACTAACGCATGTTCTGGTTAATCATAGCCTTTTTCGAGGAACGCATTTTGTAAAGGCAAAAGTGTGGCAGCGGTAGCATTCGAATCCACGCCCCCGAAGATACTGGTGCCTAAAACCAGCGCCTTAGACCACTCGGCCACGCTACCGACAGTTTAACTATCGCATGCTCCAGTTAATCATAGCCTTTTTCAAGGAACGCATTTTGTAAAGGCAAAAGTGTCACAGCGGTGGGATTCGAACCCACGCTCCCGAAGAGACTGGTGCCTAAAACCAGCGCCTTAGACCACTTGGCCACGCTACCGACAGTTGAACTAACGCGTGATCCGGTCAATCGTAGCCTTTTTCAAGGAACGCATTTTGTAAAGGCAAAAGTGTGGCAGCGGTGGGATTCGAACCCACACCCCCGAAGAGACTGGTGCCTAAAACCAGCGCCTTAGACCACTCGGCCACGCTACCGACAGTTTAACTAACGCATGCTCCGGTTAATCATAGCTTTTTTAGAGGAACGCATTTTGTAAAGGCAAAAGTGGGGCAGCGGTGGGATTCGAACCCACGCCCCCGAAGAAACTTGTGCCTAAAACCAGCGCCTTACACCACTCGGCCACGCTACTGACAGTTTAACTAACGCACGCTCCAGTTAATCATAGCCTTTTTCAAGAAAAAGTGTGGCAGTGGTAGGATTCAAACCCACGCCCCCAAAGAGACTGGTGCCTAAAACCAGCGCATTAGACCACTCGGCCACGCTACCGACAGTTTAACTAACGCATGCTCCGGTTAATCATAGCTTTTTTAGAGGAACGCATTTTGTAAAGGCAAAAGTGTGGCAGCGGTGGGATTCGAACCCACGCCCCCGAAGAGACTGGTGCCTAAAACCAGCGCCTTAGACCACTCGGCCACGCTACCGACAGTTTAACTAACGCATGCTCCGGTTAATCATAGCCTTTTTCAAGGAACGCATTTTGTAAAGGCAAAAGTGTGGCAGTGGTGGGATTCGAACCCACGCCCCCGAAGAGACTGGTGCCTAAAACCAGCGCCTTAGACCACTCGGCCACGCTACCGACAGTTTAACTAACGCATGCTCCGGTTAATTATAGCATTTTTCAAGGAACGAATTTTGTAAAGGCAAAAGTGTGACAGTGGTGGGATTCGAACCCACGCCCCCAAAGAGACTGGTGCCATAAACCAACGCCTTAGACCACTCGGCCACGCTACCGACAGTTTAACTAACGCATGCCCCGGTTAATCATAGCCTTTTTCAAGGAACGCATTTTGTAAAAGCAAAAGTGTGGCCGCTGTGGGATTCGAACCCACGCCCCCGAAGAGACTGGTGCGAAAAACCAGTGCCTTAGACCACTCAGCGACGCTACCGACAGTTTAACTAACGCATGCTCCGGTTAATCATAGCCTTTTTCAAAGAACGCATTTTGTAAAGGCAAAAGTGTGACAGTGGTGGGATTCGAGCCCACGCCGCCGAAAGGACTGGTGCCTAAAACCAGCGCCTTAGACCACTCGGCCCCGCTACCGACAGTTTAACTAACGCATGCTACGGTCAATCATAGCCTTTTTCAAGGAACGCATTTTGTAAAGGCAAAGTGTGACCGTGGTGGAATTCGAACCCACGCCCCTGAAGAGACTGGTGCCTTAAACCAGCACCTTAGACCACTCGGCCACGCCACAGACAGTTTAACTAACGCATGCTTCGGTTAATCATAGCCTTTTTCGAAGAACGCATTTTGTAAAGGCAAAAGTGTGGCAGCGGTAGGATTCGAACCCACGCCCCCGAAGAGACTGGTGCCTAAAACCAGCGCCTTAGACCACTCGGCCACGCTACCGACAGTTTACCTAACGGATGCTCCGCTTAATCATAGCCTTTTTCAAGGAACGTAGTTTTTAAAAGTAAAGGAGTGGCAGCGGTGGGATTCAAACCCACACCCCCGAAGATACTGGTGCCTAAATCCAGCGCCTTAGACCACTCGGCCACGCTACCGACAGTTTAACTATCGCATGCTCTGGTTAATCATAGCCTTTTTCAAGGAACGCATTTTGTAAAGGCAAAAGTGTCACAGTGGTGGGATTCGAACCCACGCCCCCAAAGAGACTGGTGCCTAAAACCAGCGTCTTAGACGGCTCGGCCACGCTACCGCCAGTTTTGCGCATGCTCCGCTTAATCATAGCCTTTTTGAAGGAACGTTTTTTTAAGGAAAAATGTGGCAGCGGTAGGATTCGAACCCACGCCCTCGAAGAGACTGGTGCCTAAAGCCAGCGCCTTAGACCACTCGGCCACGCTACCGACAGTTCAACTAACGCCTGATCCGGTTAATCGTAGGCTTTTTCAAGGAAAGCATTTTGTAAACGCAAAAGTGTGGCAGCGGTGGGATTCGAACCCTCGCCCCCGAAGAGACTGGTGCCTAAAACCAGCACCTTAGACCACTCGGCCACGCTACCGACAGTTTAACTAACGCATGCTCCGGTTAATCATAGCCTTTTTAGAGGAACGCATTTTGTAAAGGCAAAAGTGGGGCAACGGTGGGATTCGAACCCACGCCCCCGAAGAAACTGGTGCCTGAAACCAGCGCCTTACACCACTCGGCCACGCTACCGACAGTTTAAGTAACGCACGCTCCAGTTAATCATAGCCTTTTTCAAGGAAAAGTGTGGCAGTGGTAGGATTCAAACCCACGCCCCCAAAGAGACTGGTGCCTAAAACCAGCGCCTTAGACCACTCGGCAACGCTACCGACAGTTTAACTAACGCGTGCTCCAGTTAATCATAGCCTTTTTCAAGGAACGAATTTTGTAAAGACAAAAGTGTGGCAGCGGTGGGATTCGAACCCACGCCCCCGAAGAGACTGGTGCCTAAAATCAGCGCCTTAGACAACTCGGCCACGCTACCGACAGTTTAACTAACGCATGCTCCGGTTAATCATAGCCTTTTTCAAGGAACGCAATTTGTAATGGCAAAAGTGTGGCAGCGGTGGGATTCGAACTGACGCCCCCGAAGAGACTGGTGCCTAAAACCAGCGCCTTAGACCACTCGGCCACGCTACCGACAGTTTAACTAACGCATGCTCCGGTTAATCATAGCCTTTTTCAAGGAACGCATTTTGTAAAGGCAAAAGTTTGACAGTGGTGGGATTCGAACCCACGCCCCCGAGGAGACTGGTGCCTAAGACCAGCGCCTTAGACCACTCGGCCACGCCACCGACAATTTAACTAACGCATGCTCCGGTTAATCATAGCATTTTTCGAGGAACGCATTTTGTAAAGGTAACAGTGTGGCAGCGGTTGAATTCGAACCCATGCCCCCGAAGAGACTGGTGCCTAAAACCAGCGCCTTAGACCACTCGGCCACGCTACCGACAGTTTAACTAACGCATGCTCCGGTTAATCATAGCCTTTTTCAAAGAACGCATTTTGTAAAGGCAAAGGTGTGACAGTGGTGGGATACGAGCCCACGCTGCCGAAGGGACTGGTGCCTAAAACCAGCGCTTTGGACCACTCGGCCACGCTACCGACAGTTTAACTAACGCATGCTCCGGTTAATCATAGCCTTTTTCAAGGAACGCAATTTGTAAAGACAAACGTGTGGCAGCGGCGAATTCGAGCCAACGCCCCCGAAGAGACTGGTGCCTAAAACTAGCGCCTTTGACCACTCGGCAACGCTACCGACAGTTTAACTAACGCATGCTCCGGTTAATCATAGCCTTTTTCAAGGAACGCATTTTGTAAAGGCAAAAGTGTGGCAGCGGTGGGATTCGAACCCACGCCCCCGAAGAGACTGGTGCCTAAAACCAGCGCCTTAGACCACTCGGCCACGCTACCGACAGTTTAACTCACGCATGCTCCGGTTAATCATAGCCTTTTCAGAGGAACGCATTTTGTAAAGGCAAAAGTGGGGCAGCGGTGGGATTCGAACCCACGCCCCCGAAGAAACTTGTGCCTAAAACCAGCGCCTTACACCACTCGGCCACGTTACCGACAGTTTACCTGACGCATGCTCCGCTTAATCATAGCCTTTTTCAAGGAACGTAGTTTTTAAAAGTAAAAGAGTGGCAGCGGTGGGATTCAAACCCACGCCCCCGAAGATACTGGTGCCTAAAACCAGCGCCTTAGACCACTCGGCCACGCTACCGACAGTTTAACTATCGCATGCTCCGGTTAATCATAGCCTTTTTCAAGGAACGCACTTTGTAAAGGCAAAATTGTCACAGTGGTGGGATTCGAACCCACGCCCCCAAAGAGACTGGTGATTAAAACATGCGTCTTAGACGGCTCGGCCACGCTACCGCCAGTTTTGCGCATGCTCCGCTTAATCGTAGCCTTTTTCAAGAACGCATTTTGCAAAGGCAAAAATGTGACAGTGGTGGGATTCGAGCCCACGCCACTGAAAAGGCTGGTGCCTAAATTCAGTGCCTTAGACCACTCGGCCACGCTACCGACAGTTTAACTAACGCATGCTCCGGTTAATCATAGCCTTTTTCAAGGAACGCATTTTGTAATGGCAAAAGTGTGGCAGCAGAGGGATTCGAACCCACGCCCCCGAAGAGACTGGTGCCTAAAACCAGCGCCTTAGACCACTCGGCCACGCTACCGACAGTTTAACTAACGCATGTTCTGGTTAATCATAGCCTTTTTTGAGGAACGCATTTTGTAAAGGCAAAAGTGTGGCAGCGGTAGCATTCGAATCCACGCCCCCGAAGATACTGGTGCCTAAAACCAGCGCCTTAGACCACTCGGCCACGCTACCGACAGTTTAACTATCGCATGCTCCAGTTAATCATAGCCTTTTTCAAGGAACGCATTTTGTAAAGGCAAAAGTGTCACAGCGGTGGGATTCGAACCCACGCTCCCGAAGAGACTGGTGCCTAAACCAGCGCCTTAGACCACTTGGCGACGCTACCGACAGTTGAACTAACGCGTGATCCAGTTAATCGTAGCCTTTTTCAAGGAACGCATTTTGTAAAGGCAAAAGTGTGGCAGCGGTGGGATTCGAACCCACACCCCCGAAGAGACTGGTGCCTAAAACCAGCGCCTTAGACCACTCGGCCACGCTACCGACAGTTTAACTAACGCATGCTCCAGTTAATCATAGCTTTTTTAGAGGAACGCATTTTGTAAAGGCAAAAGTGGGGCAGCGGTGGGATTCGAACCCACGCCCCCGAAGAAACTTGTGCCTAAAACCAGCGCCTTACACCACTCGGCCACGCTACCGACAGTTTAACTAACGCACGCTCCAGTTAATCATCGCCTTTTTCAAGAAAAAGTGTGGCAGCGGTAGGATTCAAACCCACGCCCCCAAAGAGACTGGTGCCTGAAACCAGCGCATTAGACCACTCGGCCACGCTACCGACAGTTTAACTAACGCATGCTCCGGTTAATCATAGCTTTTTTAGAGGAACGCATTTTGTAAAGGCAAAAGTGTGGCAGCGGTGGGATTCGAACCCACGCCCCCGTAGAGACTGGTGCCTAAAACCAGCGCCTTAGACCACTCGGCCACGCTACCGACAGTTTAACTAACGCATGCTCCGGTTAATCATAGCCTTTTTCAAGGAACGCATTTTGTAAAGGCAAAAGTGTGGCAGTGGTGGGATTCGAACCCACGCCCCCGAAGAGACTGGTGCCTAAAACCAGCGCCTTAGACCACTCGGCCACGCTACCGACAGTTTAACTAACGCATGCTCCGGTTAATCATAGCCTTTTTTGAGGAACGCATTTTGTAAAGGCAAAAGTGTGGCAGCGGTAGGGTTCGAACCCACGCCCCCGAAATGACTGGTGCCTAAAACCAGCGCCTTAGACCTCTCGGCCACGCTACCGACAGTTTACCTAACGCATGCTCCGCTTAATCATAGCCTTTTTCAAGGAACGTAGTTTTTAAAAGTAAAAGAGTGGCAGCGGTGGGATTCAAACCCACGCCCCCAAAGATACTGGTGCCTAAAACCAGCGCCTTAGACCACTCGGCCACGCTACCGACAGTTTAACTATCGCATGCTCCGGTTAATCATAGCCTTTTTCAAGGAACGCATTTTGTAAAGGCAAAAGTGTCACAGTGGTGGGATTCGAACCCACGCCCCCAAGGAGACCGGTGCCTAAAACCAGCGTCTTAGACGGCTCGGCCACGCTACCGACAGTTTAACTAACGCATGCTACGGTCAATCATAGCCTTTTTCAAGGAACGCATTTTGTAAAGGCAAAGTGTGACCGTGGTGGAATTCGAACCCACGCCCCTGAAGAGACTGGTGCCTTAAACCAGCACCTTAGACCACTCGGCCACGCCACAGACAGTTTAACTAACGCATGCTTCGGTTAATCATAGCCTTTTTCGAAGAACGCATTTTGTAAAGGCAAAAGTGTGGCAGCGGTAGGATTCGAACCCACGCCCCCGAAGAGACTGGTGCCTAAAACCAGCGCCTTAGACCACTCGGCCACGCTACCGACAGTTTACCTAACGGATGCTCCGCTTAATCATAGCCTTTTTCAAGGAACGTAGTTTTTAAAAGTAAAGGAGTGGCAGCGGTGGGATTCAAACCCACACCCCCGAAGATACTGGTGCCTAAATCCAGCGCCTTAGACCACTCGGCCACGCTACCGACAGTTTAACTATCGCATGCTCTGGTTAATCATAGCCTTTTTCAAGGAACGCATTTTGTAAAGGCAAAAGTGTCACAGTGGTGGGATTCGAACCCACGCCCCCAAAGAGACTGGTGCCTAAAACCAGCGTCTTAGACGGCTCGGCCACGCTACCGCCAGTTTTGCGCATGCTCCGCTTAATCATAGCCTTTTTGAAGGAACGTTTTTTTAAGGAAAAATGTGGCAGCGGTAGGATTCGAACCCACGCCCTCGAAGAGACTTGTGCCTAAAGCCAGCGCCTTAGACCACTCGGCCACGCTACCGACAGTTCAACTAACGCCTGATCCGGTTAATCGTAGGCTTTTTCAAGGAAAGCATTTTGTAAACGCAAAAGTGTGGCAGCGGTGGGATTCGAACCCTCGCCCCCGAAGAGACTGGTGCCTAAAACCAGCACCTTAGACCACTCGGCCACGCTACCGACAGTTTAACTAACGCATGCTCCGGTTAATCATAGCCTTTTTAGAGGAACGCATTTTGTAAAGGCAAAAGTGGGGCAACGGTGGGATTCGAACCCACGCCCCCGAAGAAACTGGTGCCTGAAACCAGCGCCTTACACCACTCGGCCACGCTACCGACAGTTTAAGTAACGCACGCTCCAGTTAATCATAGCCTTTTTCAAGGAAAAGTGTGGCAGTGGTAGGATTCAAACCCACGCCCCCAAAGAGACTGGTGCCTAAAACCAGCGCCTTAGACCACTCGGCAACGCTACCGACAGTTTAACTAACGCGTGCTCCAGTTAATCATAGCCGTTTTCAAGGAACGAATTTTGTAAAGACAAAAGTGTGGCAGCGGTGGGATTCGAACCCACGCCCCCGAAGAGACTGGTGCCTAAAATCAGCGCCTTAGACAACTCGGCCACGCTACCGACAGTTTAACTAACGCATGCTCCGGTTAATCATAGCCTTTTTCAAGGAACGCAATTTGTAATGGCAAAAGTGTGGCAGCGGTGGGATTCGAACTGACGCCCCCGAAGAGACTGGTGCCTAAAACCAGCGCCTTAGACCACTCGGCCACGCTACCGACAGTTTAACTAACGCATGCTCCGGTTAATCATAGCCTTTTTCAAGGAACGCATTTTGTAAAGGCAAAAGTTTGACAGTGGTGGGATTCGAACCCACGCCCCCGAGGAGACTGGTGCCTAAGACCAGCGCCTTAGACCACTCGGCCACGCCACCGACAATTTAACTAACGCATGCTCCGGTTAATCATAGCATTTTTCGAGGAACGCATTTTGTAAAGGTAACAGTGTGGCAGCGGTTGAATTCGAACCCATGCCCCCGAAGAGACTGGTGCCTAAAACCAGCGCCTTAGACCACTCGGCCACGCTACCGACAGTTTAACTAACGCATGCTCCGGTTAATCATAGCCTTTTTCAAAGAACGCATTTTGTAAAGGCAAAGGTGTGACAGTGGTGGGATACGAGCCCACGCTGCCGAAGGGACTGGTGCCTAAAACCAGCGCTTTGGACCACTCGGCCACGCTACCGACAGTTTAACTAACGCATGCTCCGGTTAATCATAGCCTTTTTCAAGGAACGCAATTTGTAAAGACAAACGTGTGGCAGCGGCGAATTCGAGCCAACGCCCCCGAAGAGACTGGTGCCTAAAACTAGCGCCTTTGACCACTCGGCAACGCTACCGACAGTTTAACTAACGCATGCTCCGGTTAATCATAGCCTTTTTCAAGGAACGCATTTTGTAAAGGCAAAAGTGTGGCAGCGGTGGGATTCGAACCCACGCCCCCGAAGAGACTGGTGCCTAAAACCAGCGCCTTAGACCACTCGGCCACGCTACCGACAGTTTAACTCACGCATGCTCCGGTTAATCATAGCCTTTTTCAAGGAACGCATTTTGTAAAGGCAAAAGTGTGGCAGCGGTGGGATTCGAACCCACGCCCCTGAAGAGACTGGTGCCTAAATCCAGCGCCTTAGACCACTTGGCCACGCTACCGACAGTTTAACTAACGCATGTTCTGGTTAATCATAGCCTTTTTCAAGGAACGCATTTTGTAAAGGCAAAAGTGCGACAGTGGTGGGATTCGAGCCCATGCCGCCGAAGGGACTGGTGCCTAAAACCAACGCCTCAGACCATTCGGCCACGCAACCGAAAGTTTAACTAACGCATGCTCCGGATAATCATAGCCTTTTCGAGGAACGCTTTTGTAAAGGCAAAAGTGTGGCAGCGGTTGGATTCGAACCCTTGCCCCCGAAGAGACTGGTGCCTAAAACAAGTGCCTTAGACCACTCGGCCACGCTACCGACAGTTTAACTAACGCATGCTCCGGTTAATCATAGCTTTTTTAGAGGAACGCATTTTGTAAAGGCAAAAGTGTGGCAGCGGTGGGATTCGAACCCACACCCCCGAAGAGACTGGTGCCTAAAACCAGCGCCTTAGACCACTCGGCCACGCTACCGACAGTTTAACTAACGCATGCTCCGGTTAATCATAGCTTTTTTAGAGGAACGCATTTTGTAAAGGCAAAAGTGGGGCAGCGGTGGGATTCGAACCCACGCCCCCGAAGAAACTTGTGCCTAAAACCAGCGCCTTACACCACTCGGCCACGCTACCGACAGTTTAACTAACGCACGCTCCAGTTAATCATAGCCTTTTTCAAGAAAAAGTGTGGCAGCGGTAGGATTCAAACCCACGCCCCCAAAGAGACTGGTGCCTAAAACCAGCGCATTAGACCACTCGGCCACGCTACCGACAGTTTAACTAACGCATGCTCCGGTTAATCATAGCTTTTTTAGAGGAACGCATTTTGTAAAGGCAAAAGTGTGGCAGCGGTGGGATTCGAACCCATGCCCCCGAAGAGACTGGTGCCTAAAACCAGCGCCTTAGACCACTCGGCCACGCTACCGACAGTTTAACTAACGCATGCTCCGGTTAATCATAGCCTTTTTCAAGGAACGCATTTTGTAAAGGCAAAAGTGTGGCAGTGGTGGGATTCGAACCCACGCCCCCGAAGAGACTGGTGCCTAAAACCAGCGCCTTAGACCACTCGGCCACGCTACCGACAGTTTAACTAACGCATGCTCCGGTTAATTATAGCATTTTTCAAGGAACGAATTTTGTAAAGGCAAAAGTGTGACAGTGGTGGGATTCGAACCCACGCCCCCGAAGAGACTGGTGCCATAAACCAACGCCTTAGACCACTCGGCCACGCTACCGACAGTTTAACTAACGCATGCTCCGGTTAATCATAGCCTTTTTCAAGGAACGCATTCTGTAAAAGCAAAAGTGTGGCCGCTGTGGGATTCGAACCCACGCCCCCGAAGAGACTGGTGCGAAAAACCAGTGCCTTAGACCACTCAGCGACGCTACCGACAGTTTAACTAACGCATGCTCCGGTTAATCATAGCCTTTTTCAAAGAACGCATTTTGTAAAGGCAAAAGTGTGACAGTGGTGGGATTCGAGCCCACGCCGCCAAAAGGACTGGTGCCTAAAACCAGCGCCTTAGACCACTCGGCCACGCTACCGACAGTTTAACTAACGCATGCTACGGTCAATCATAGCCTTTTTCAAGGAACACATTTTGTAAAGGCAAAGTGTGACCGTGGTGGAATTCGAACCCACGCCCCTGAAGAGACTGGTGCCTTAAACCAGCACCTTAGACCACTCGGCCACGCCACAGACAGTTTAACTAACGCATGCTTCGGTTAATCATAGCCTTTTTCGAGGAACGCATTTTGTAAAGGCAAAAGTGGGGCAGCGGTAGGATTCGAACCCACGCCCCCGAAGAGACTGGTGCCTAAAACCAGCGCCTTAGACCACTCGGCCACGCTACCGACAGTTTACCTAACGGATGCTCCGCTTAATCATAGCCTTTTTCAAGGAACGTAGTTTTTAAAAGTAAAGGAGTGGCAGCGGTGGGATTCAAACCCACACCCCCGAAGATACTGGTGCCTAAATCCAGCGCCTTAGACCACTCGGCCACGCTACCGACAGTTTAACTATCGCATGCTCTGGTTAATCATAGCCTTTTTCAAGGAACGCATTTTGTAAAGGCAAAAGTGTCACAGTGGTGGGATTCGAACCCACGCCCCCAAAGAGACTGGTGCCTAAAACCAGCGTCTTAGACGGCTCGGCCACGCTACCGCCAGTTTTGCGCATGCTCCGCTTAATCATAGCCTTTTTGAAGGAACGTTTTTTTAAGGAAAAATGTGGCAGTGGTAGGATTCGAACCCACGCCCCCGAAGAGACTGGTGCCTAAAGCCAGCGCCTTAGACCACTCGGCCACGCTACCGAGAGTTCAACTAACGCCTGATCCGGTTAATCGTAGCCTTTTTCAAGGAAAGCATTTTGTAAACGCAAAAGTGTGGCAGCGGTGGGATTCGAACCCTCGCCCCCGAAGAGACTGGTGCCTAAAACCAGCACTTTAGACCACTCGGCCACGCTACCGACAGTTTAACTAACGCATGCTCCGGTTAATCATAGCCTTTTTAGAGGAACGCATTTTGTAAAGGCAAAAGTGGGGCAGCGGTGGGATTCGAACCCACGCCCCTGAAGAAACTGGTGCCTAAAACCAGCGCCTTACACCACTCGGCCACGCTACCGACAGTTTAAGTAATGCACGCTCCAGTTAATCATAGCCTTTTTCAAGGAAAAGTGTGGCAGTGGTAGGATTCAAACCCACGCCCCCAAAGAGACTGGTGCCTAAAACCAGCGCCTTAGACCACTCGGCAACGCTACCGACAGTTTAACTAACGCGTGCTCCAGTTAATCATAGCCTTTTTCAAGGAACGAATTTTGTAAAGACAAAAGTGTGGCAGCGGTGGGATTCGAACCCACGCCCCCGAAGAGACTGGTGCCTAAAATCAGCGCCTTAGACAACTCGGCCACGCTACCGACAGTTTAACTAACGCATGCTCCGGTTAATCATAGCCTTTTTCAAGGAACGCAATTTGTAATGGCAAAAGTGTGGCAGCGGTGGGATTCGAACTCACGCCCCCGAAGAGACTGGTGCCTAAAACCAGCGCCTTAGACCACTCGGCCACGCTACCGACAGTTTAACTAACGCATGCTCCGGTTAATCATAGCCTTTTTCAAGGAACGCATTTTGTAAAGGCAAAAGTTTGACAGTGGTGGGATTCGAACCCACGCCCCCGAGGAGACTGGTGCTTAAGACCAGAGCCTTAGACCACTCGGCCACGCCACCGACAATTTAACTAACGCATGCTCCGGTTAATCATAGCATTTTTCGAGGAACGCATTTTGTAAAGGTAACAGTGTGGCAGCGGTTGGATTCGAACCCATGCCCCCGAAGAGACTGGTGCCTAAAACCAGCGCCTTAGACCACTCGGCCACGCTACCGACAGTTTAACTAACGCATGCTCCGGTTAATCATAGCCTTTTTCAAAGAACGCATTTTGTAAAGGCAAAGGTGTGACAGTGGTGGGATACGAGCCCACGCTGCCGAAGGGACTGGTGCCTAAACCAGCGCTTTGGACCACTCGGCCACGCTACCGACAGTTTAACTAACGCATGCTCCGGTTAATCATAGCCTTTTTCAAGGAACGCAATTTGTAAAGACAAACGTGTGGCAGCGGCGAATTCGAGCCCACGCCCCCGAAGAGACTGGTGCCTAAAACCAGCGCCTTAGACCACTCGGCAACGCTACCGACAGTTTAACTAACGCATGCTCCGGTTAATCATAGCCTTTTTCAAGGAACGCATTTTGTAAAGGCAAAAGTGTGGCAGAGGTGGGATTCGAACCCACGCCCCCGAAGAGACTGGTGCCTAAAACCAGCGCCTTAGACCACTCGGCCACGCTACCGACAGTTTAACTCACGCATGCTCCGGTTAATCATAGCCTTTTTCAAGGAACGCATTTTGTAAAGGCAAAAGTGTGGCAGCGGTGGGATTCGAACCCACCCCCCTGAAGAGACTGGTGCCTAAATCCAGCGCCTTAGACCACTTGGCCACGCTACCGACAGTTTAACTAACGCATGTTCTGGTTAATCATAGCCTTTTTCAAGGAACGCATTTTGTAAAGGCAAAAGTGTGACAGTGGTGGGATTCGAGCCCATGCCGCCGAAGGGACTGGTGCCTAAAACCAACGCCTCAGACCATTCGGCCACGCAACCGAAAGTTTAACTAACGCATGCTCCGGATAATCATAGCCTTTTCGAGGAACGCTTTTGTAAAGGCAAAAGTGTGGCAGCGGTTGGATTCGAACCCTTGCCCCCGAAGAGACTGGTGCCTAAAACAAGTGCCTTAGACCACTCGGCCACGCTACCGACAGTTTAACTAACGCATGCTCCGGTTAATCATAGCTTTTTTAGAGGAACGCATTTTGTAAAGGCAAAAGTGTGGCAGCGGTGGGATTCGAACCCACGCCCCCGAAGAGACTGGCGCCTAAAACCAGCGCCTTAGACCACTCGGCCAAGCTACCGACAGTTTAGCTAATGCGTGCTCCGGTTAATCATAGCCTTTTTCAAGGAACGTATTTTAAAAGGAAAAGTGTGGCAGTGGTAGGATTCAAACCGACGCCCCCGAAGAGACTGGTGCCTAAAACCAGCGCCTTAGAACACTCGGCCACGCTACCGACAGTTTAACTAACGCGTGCTCCGGTTAATCATAGCCTTTTTCAAGGAACGCATTTTGTAAAGGTAAAAGTGTGGCAGCGGTGGGATTCGAACCCACGCCCCCTAGGAGACTGGTGCCTAAAACCAGCGCCTTGCACCACTCGGCCTCGCTAACGACAGTTTAACTAACGCATGCTCCGGTTAATCATAGCCTTTTTAGAGGAACGCATTTTGTAAAGGCAAAAGTGGGGCAGCGGTGGGATTCGAACCCACGCCCCCGAAGAAACTGGTGCCTAAAACCAGCGCCTTACACCACTCGGCCACGCTACCGACAGTTTAAGTAATGCACGCTCCAGTTAATCATAGCCTTTTTCAAGGAAAAGTGTGGCAGCGGTAGGATTCAAACCCACGCCCCCAAAGAGACTGGTGCCTAAAACCAGCGCCTTAGACCACTCGGCAACGCTACCGACAGTTTAACTAACGCGTGCTCCAGTTAATCATAGCCTTTTTCAAGGTACGAATTTTGTAAAGACAAAAGTGTGGCAGCGGTGGGATTCGAACCCACGCCCCCGAAGAGACTGGTGCCTAAAACCAGTGTCTTAGACCACTCGGCCACGCTGCCGACAGTTTAACTAACGCATTCTCCGGTTAATCATAGCCTTTTTCAAAGAACGCATTTTGCAAAGGCAAAAGTGTGACAACGGTGGGATTCGAGCCCACGCCACTGAAGAAGCTGGTGCCTAAAATCAGCGCCTTAGACCACTCGGCCACGCTACCGACAGTTTAACTAACGCATGCTCCGGTTAATCATAGCCTTTTTCAAGGAACGCATTTTGTAATGGCAAAACTGTGGCAGCGGTGGGATTCGAACTCACGCCCCCGAAGAGACTGGTGCCTAAAACCAGCGCCTTAGACCACTCGGCCACGCTACCGACAGTTTAACTAACGCATGCTCCGGTTAATCATAGCCTTTTTCAAGGAACGCATTTTGTAAAGGCAAAAGTGTGACAGTGGTGGGATTCGAACCCACGCCCCCGAAGAGACTGGTGCCTAAAACCAGCGCCTTAGACCACTCGGCCACGCCACCGACAATTTAACTAACGCATGCTCCGGTTAATCATAGCATTTTTCGGGGAACGCATTTTGTAAAGGTAAAAGTGTGGCAGCGGTTGGATTCAAACCCATGCCCCCGAAGGGACTGGTGCCTAAAACCAGCGCCTTAGACCACTCGGCCACGCTACCGACAGTTTAACTAACGCATTCTCCGGTTAATCATAGCCTTTTTCAAAGAACGCATTTTGTAAAGGCAAAGGTGTGACAGTGGTGGGATACGAGCCCACGCCGCCGAAGGGACTGGTGCCTAAAACCAGCGCCTTGGACCACTCGGCCACGCTACCGACAGTTTAACTAACGCATGCTCCGGTTAATCATAGCCTTTTTCAAGGAACGCAATTTGTAAAGACAAACGTGTGGCAGCGGTGGGATTCGAGCCCACGCCCCCGAAGAGACTGGTGCCTAAAACCAGCGCCTTATACCACTCGGCCACGCTACCGACCGTTTAACTAACGCATGCTCCGGTTAATCATAGCCTTTTTCAAGGAACGCATTTTGTAAAGGCAAAAGTGTGGCAGCGGTGGGATTCGAACCCATGCCCCCGAAGAGACTGGTGCCTAAAACCAGCGCCTTAGACCACTCGGCCACGCTACCGACAGTTTAACTAACGCATGCTCCGGATAATCATAGCCTTTTTCGAGGAACGCTTTTGTAAAGGCAAAAGTGTGGCAGCGGTTGGATTCGAACCCATGCCCCCGAAGAGACTGGTGCCTAAAACAAGCGTCTTAGACGGCTCGGCCACGCCACCGACAGTTTTGCGCATGCTCCGCTTAATCATAGCCTTTTTCCAGGAACGCATTTTGTAAAGGAAAAATGTGGCAGCGGTGGGATTCGAACCCACGCCCCCGAAGAGACTGGTGCCTAAAAAAAGCGTCTTAAACGGCTCGGCCATGCTACCGCCAGTTTTGCGCATGCTCCGCTTAATCATAGCCTTTTTGAAGGAACGTTTTTTTAAAGGAAAAATGTGGCAGCGGTGGGATTCGAACCCACGCCCCCGAAAAAACTGGTGCCTAAAACCAGCGCCTTAGACCACTCGGCCACGCTACCGACAGTTTAACTAACGCGTGATCCGGTTAATCATAGCCTTTTTCAAGGAACGCATTTTGTAAAGGCAAAAGTGTGCCAGCGGTGGGATTCGAACTCACGCCCCCGAAGAGACTGGTGCCTAAAAACAGCGCCTTAGACCACTCGGCCACGCTACCGACAGTTTAACTAACGCATGCTCCGGTTAATCATAGCCTTTTTAGAGAAACGCATTTTGTAAAGGCAAAAGTGTGGCAGCGGTGGGATTCGAACCCACGCCCCCGAAGAGACTGGTGCCTAAAACCAGCGCCTTAGACCACTCGGCCACGCTACCGACAGTTCAACTAACGCATGCTCCAGTTAATCATAGCCTTTTTCAAGGAAAAGTGTGGCAGCGGTAGGATTCAAACCCACGCCCCCAAAGAGACTGGCGCCTAAAACCAGCGCCTTAGACCACTCGGCCACGCTACCGACAGTTTAACTAACGCGTGCTCCACTTAATCATAGCCTTTTTCAAGGAACGCATTTTGTAAAGGCAAAAGTGTGGCAGCGGTGGGATTCGAACCCACGCCCCCGAAGAGACTGGTGCCTAAAACCAGCGCCTTAGACCACTCGGCCACGCTACCGACAGTTCAATTAACGCATGCTCCAGTTAATCATAGCGTTTTTCAAAGAACGCATTTTGTAAATGCAAAAGTGTGACAGTGGTGGGATTCGAGCCCACGCCTCCGAAGAGACTGGTGCCTAAAACCAGCGCCTTAGACCACTCGGCCACGCTACCGACAGTTTAACTAACGCATGCTCCGGTTAATCACAGCCT
The DNA here is from genome assembly GCF_043290135.1 of Rhipicephalus microplus. NCBI lineage: Eukaryota > Metazoa > Arthropoda > Arachnida > Ixodida > Ixodidae > Rhipicephalus > Rhipicephalus microplus. Next base: position 157,915,509 of record NC_134701.1, read on the forward strand.
TTTTCAAGGAACGTATTTTAAAAGGAAAAGTGTGGCAGTGGTAGGATTCAAACCGACGCCCCCGAAGAGACTGGTGCCTAAAACCAGCGCCTTAGAACACTCGCCCACGCTACCGACAGTTGAACTAACGCGTGCTCCGGTTAATCATAGCCTTTTTCAAGGAACGCATTTTGTAAAGGTAAAAGTGTGGCAGCGGTGGGATTTGAACCCACGCCCCCGAGGAGACTGGTGTCTAAAACCAGCGCCTTAGACCACTCGGCCACGCTAACGACAGTTTAACTAACGCATGCTCCGGTTAATCATAGCCTTTTTCAAGGAACGCATTTTGTAAAGGCGAAAGTGTGGCAGCGGTGGGATGCGAACCCACGCCCTAGAAGAGACTGTTGCCTGAAACCAGCGCCTTAGACCACTCGGGCACGCTACCGACAGTTTAACTAACGCAAGCTCCGGTTAATCATAGCCGTTTTCAAGGAACAAATTTTGTAAAGGCAAAAGTGTGGCAGCGGTGGGATTCGAACCCACGCCCCTGAAGAGACTGGTGCCTAAAACCAGCGACTTAGACCACTCGGCCACGCTACCGACAGTTTAACTAACGCATGCTCCTGGTAATCATAGCCTTTTTCAAGGAACGCATTTTGTAAAGGCAAAAGCGTGGCAGCGGTGGGATTCGAACCCACGCCCCCAAAGAGACTGGTGCCTAAAACCAGCGCCTTAGAACACTCGGCCACGCTACCAACAGTTTAACTAACGCATGCTCCGGTTAATCATAGCCTTTTTAGAGGAACGCATTTTGTATAGGCAAAAGTGGGGCAGCGGTGGGATTCGAACCCACGGCCCCGAAGAAACTGGTGCCTAAAACCAGCACCATACACCACTCGGCCACGCTACCGACAGTTTAAGTAACGCACGCTCCAGTTAATCATAGCCTTTTTCAAGGAAAAGTGTGGCAGCGGTCGGATTCAAACCCACGCCCCCAAAGAGACTGGTGCCTAAAACCATCGCCTTAGACCACTCGGCAACGCTACCGACAGTTTAACTAACGCGTGCTCCAGTTAATCATAGCCTTTTTCAAGGAACGAATTTCGTAAAGGCAAAAGTGTGGCAGCGGTGAATTCGAACCCACGTCCCCGAAGAGACTGGTGCCTAAAACCAGCGCCTTAGACCACTCGGCCACGCTACCGACAGTTTAACTAACGCGTGCTCCCGTTAATCATATCCTTTTTCAAAGAACGCATTTTGTAAAAGCAAAGGTGTGGCAGCGGTGGGATTCGAACCCACGCCCCCGAAGAGACTGGTGCCTAAAACCAGCGCCTTAGACCACTCGGCCACGCTGCCGACAGTTTAACTAACGCATGCTCCGGTTAATCATAGCCTTTTTCAAAGAACGCATTTTGCAAAGGCAAAAGTGTGACAGTGCTGGGATTCGAGCCCACGCCACTGAAGATACTGGTGCCTAAAACCAGCGCCTTAGACCACTCGGCAGCGCTACCGACAGTTTACCTAACGCATGCTCCGCTTAATCATAGCCTTTTTCAAGGAACGTAGTTTTTAAAAGTAAAAGAGTGGCAGCGGTGGGATTCAAACCCACGCCCCCGAAGATACTGGTGCCTAAAACCAGCGCCTTAGACCACTCGGCCACGCTACCGACAGTTTAACTATCGCATGCTCCGGTTAATCATAGCCTTTTTCAAGGAACGCATTTTGTAAAGGCAAAAGTGTCACAGCGGTGGGATTCGAACCCACGCCCCCGAAGAGACTGGTGCCATAAACCAACGCTTTAGACCACTCGGCCACGCTACCGACAGTTTAACTAACGCATGCTCCGTTTAATCATAGCCTTTTTCAAGGAACGCATTTTGTAAAAGCAAAAGTGTGGCCGCTGTGGGATTCGAACCCACGCCCCCGAAGAGACTGGTGCGAAAAACCAGTGCCTTAGACCACTCAGCGACGCTACCGACAGTTTAACTAACGCATGCTCCGGTTAATCATAGCCTTTTTCAAAGAACGCATTTTGTAAAGGCAAAAGTGTGACAGTGGTGGGATTCGAGCCCACGCCGCCGAAAGGACTGGTGCCTAAAACCAGCGCCTTAGACCACTCGGCCACGCTACCGACAGTTTAACTAACGCATGCTCCGGTTAATCATAGCCTTTTTCGAGGAACGCATTTTGTAAAGGCAAAAGTGTGGCAGCGGTAAGATTCGAACCCACGCCCCCGAAGAGACTGGTGCCTAAAACCAGCACCTTAGACCACTCGGCCACGCTACCGACAGTTTACCTAACGCATGCTCCGCTTAATCATAGCCTTTTTCAAGGAACGTAGTTTTTAAAAGTAAAGGGGTGGCAGCAGTGGGATTCAAACCCACACCCCCGAAGATACTGGTGCCTAAATCCAGCGCCTTAGACGACTCGGCCACGCTACCGACAGTTTAACTATCGCATGCTCTGGTTATTCATAGCCTTTTTCAAGGAACGCATTTTGTAAAGGCAAAAGTGTCACAGTGGTGGGATTCGAACCCACGCCCCCAAAGAGACTGGTGCCTAAAACCAGCGTCTTAGACGGCTTGGCCACGCTACCGCCAGTTTTGCGCATGCTCCGCTTAATCATAGCCTTTTTGAAGGAACGTTTTTTTAAGGAAAAATGTGGCAGCGGTAGGATTCGAACCCACGCCCCCAAGAGACTGGTGCCTAAAGCCAGCGCCTTAGACCACTCGGCCACGCTACCGACAGTTCAACTAACGCCTGATCCGGTTAATCGTAGCCTTTTTCAAGGAAAGCATTTTGTAAACGCAAAAGTGTGGCAGCGGTGGGGTTCGAACCCTCGCCCCCGAAGAGACTGGTGCCTAAAACCAGCGCCTTAGACCACTCGGCCACGCTACCGACAGTTTAACTAACGCATGCTCCGGTTAATCATAGCCTTTTTAGAGGAACGCATTTTGTAAAGGCAAAAGTGGGGCAGCGGTGGGATTCGAACCCACGCCCCCGAAGAAACTGGTGCCTAAAACCAGCGCCTTACACCACTCGGCCACGCTACCGACAGTTTAAGTAACGCACGCTCCAGTTAATCATAGCCTTTTTCAAGGAAAAGTGTGGCAGTGGTAGGATTCAAACCCACGCCCCCAAAGAGACTGGTGCCTAAAACCAGCGCCTTAGACCACTCGGCAACGCTACCGACAGTTTAACTAACGCGTGCTCCAGTTAATCATAGCCTTTTTCAAGGAACGAATTTTGCAAAGACAGAAGTGTGGCAGCGGTGGGATTCGAACCCACGCCCCCGAAGAGACTGGTGCCTAAAATCAGCGCCTTAGACAACTCGGCCACGCTACCGACAGTTCAACTAACGCATGCTCCGGTTAATCATAGCCTTTTTCAAGGAACGCAATTTGTAATGGCAAAAGTGTGGCAGCGGTGGGATTCGAACTCACGCCCCCGAAGAGACTGGTGCCTAAAACCAGCGCCTTAGACCACTCGGCCACGCTACCGACAGTTTAACTAACGCATGCTCCGGTTAATCATAGCCTTTTTCAAGGAACGCATTTTGTAAAGGCAAAAGTGTGACAGTGGTGGGATTCGAACCCACGCCCCCGAGGAGACTGGTGCCTAAGACCAGCGCCTTAGACCACTCGGCCACGCCACCGACAATTTAACTAACGCATGCTCCGGTTAATCATAGCATTTTTCGAGGAACGCATTTTGTAAAGGTAACAGTGTTGCAGCGGTTGGATTCGAACCCATGCCCCCGAAGAGACTGGTGCCTAAAACCAGCGCCTTAGACCACTCGGCCACGCTACCGACAGTTTAACTAACGCATGCTCCGGTTGATCATAGCCTTTTTCAAAGAACGCATTTTGTAAAGGCAAAGGTGTGACAGTGGTTGGATACGAGCCCACGCTGCCGAAGGGACTGGTGCCTAAAACCAGCGCTTTGGACCACTCGGCCACGCTACCGACAGTTTAACTAACGCATGCTGCGGTTAATCATAGCCTTTTTCAAGGAACGCAATTTGTAAAGACAAACGTGTGGCAGCGGCGGGATTCGAGCCCACGCCCCCGAAGAGACTGGTGCCTAAAACCAGCGCCTTAGACCACTCGGCAACGCTACCGACAGTTTAACTAACGCATGCTCCGGTTAATCATAGCCTTTTTCAAGGAACGCATTTTGTAAAGGCAAAAGTGTGGCAGCGGTGTTATTCGAACCCACGCCCCCGAAGCCCCCGAAGAGACTGGTGCCTAAAACCAGCGCCTTAGACCACTCGGCCACGCTACCGACAGTTTAACTCACGCATGCTCCGGTTAATCATAGCCTTTTTCAAGGAACGCATTTTGTAAAGGCAAAAGTGTGGCAGCGGTGGGATTCGAACCCACCCCCCTGAAGAGACTGGTGCCTAAATCCAGCGCCTTAGACCACTTGGCCACGCTACCGACAGTTTAACTAACGCATGTTCTGGTTAATCATAGCCTTTTTCAAGGAACGCATTTTGTAAAGGCAAAAGTGTGACAGTGGTGGGATTCGAGCCCACGCCGCCGAAGGGACTGGTGCCTAAAACCAACGCCTTAGACCATTCGGCCACGCAACCGAAAGTTTAACTAACGCATGCTCCGGATAATCATAGCCTTTTCGAGGAACGCTTTTGTAAAGGCAAAAGTGTGGCAGCGGTTGGATTCGAACCCTTGCCCCCGAAGAGACTGGTGCCTAAAACAAGTGCCTTAGACCACTCGGCCACGCTACCGACAGTTTAACTAACGCATGCTCCGGTTAATCATAGCTTTTTTAGAGGAACGCATTTTGTAAAGGCAAAAGTGTGGCAGCGGTGGGATTCGAACCCACGCCCCCGAAGAGACTGGCGCCTAAAACCAGCGCCTTAGACCACTCGGCCACGCTACCGACAGTTTAGCTAACGCGTGCTCCGGTTAATCATAGCCTTTTTCAAGGAACGTATTTTAAAAGGCAAAAGTGTCACAGTGGTGGGATTCGAACCCACGCCCCCAAAGAGACTGGTGCCTAAAACCAGCGTCTTAGACGGCTCGGCCACGCTACCGCCAGTTTTGCGCATGCTCCGCTTAATCATAGCCTTTTTGAAGGAACGTTTTTTTAAGGAAAAATGTGGCAGTGGTAGGATTCGAACCCACGCCCCCGAAGAGACTGGTGCCTAAAGCCAGCGCCTTAGACCACTCGGCCACGCTACCGACAGTTCAACTAACACCTGATCCGGTTAATCGTAGCCTTTTTCAAGGAAAGCATTTTGTAAACGCAAAAGTGTCGCAGCGGTGGGATTCGAACCCTCGCCCCCGAAGAGACTGGTGCCTAAAACCAGCACCTTAGACCACTCGGCCACGCTACCGACAGTTTAACTAACGCATGCTCCGGTTAATCATAGCCTTTTTAGAGGAACGCATTTTGTAAAGGCAAAAGTGGGGCAGCGGTGGGATTCGAACCCACGCCCCCGAAGAAACTGGTGCCTAAAACCAGCGCCTTACACCACTCGGCCACGCTACCGACAGTTTAAGTAATGCACGCTCCAGTTAATCATAGCCTTTTTCAAGGAAAAGTGTGGCAGTGGTAGGATTCAAACCCACGCCCCCAAAGAGACTGGTGCCTAAAACCAGCGCCTTAGACCACTCGGCAACGCTACCGACAGTTTAACTAACGCGTGCTCCAGTTAATCATAGCCTTTTTCAAGGAACGAATTTTGTAAAGACAAAAGTGTGGCAGCGGTGGGATTCGAACCCACGCCCCCGAAGAGACTGGTGCCTAAAATCAGCGCCTTAGACAACTCGGCCACGCTACCGACAGTTTAACTAACGCATGCTCCGGTTAATCATAGCCTTTTTCAAGGAACGCAATTTGTAATGGCAAAAGTGTGGCAGCGGTGGGATTCGAACTCACGCCCCCGAAGAGACTGGTGCCTAAAACCAGCGCCTTAGACCACTCGGCCACGCTACCGACAGTTTAACTAACGCATGCTCCGGTTAATCATAGCCTTTTTCAAGGAACGCATTTTGTAAAGGCAAAAGTTTGACAGTGGTGGGATTCGAACCCACGCCCCCGAGGAGACTGGTGCCTAAGACCAGCGCCTTAGACCACTCGGCCACGCCACCGACAATTTAACTAACGCATGCTCCGGTTAATCACAGCATTTTTCGAGGAACGCATTTTGTAAAGGTAACAGTGTGGCAGCGGTTGGATTCGAACCCATGCCCCCGAAGAGACTGGTGCCTAAAACCAGCGCCTTAGACCACTCGGCCACGCTACCGACAGTTTAACTAACGCATGCTCCGGTTAATCATAGCCTTTTTCAAAGAACGCATTTTGTAAAGGCAAAGGTGTGACAGTGGTGGGATACGAGCCCACGCTGCCGAAGGGACTGGTGCCTAAACCAGCGCTTTGGACCACTCGGCCACGCTACCGACAGTTTAACTAACGCATGCTCCGGTTAATCATAGCCTTTTTCAAGGAACGCAATTTGTAAAGACAAACGTGTGGCAGCGGCGAATTCGAGCCCACGCCCCCGAAGAGACTGGTGCCTAAAACCAGCGCCTTAGACCACTCGGCAACGCTACCGACAGTTTAACTAACGCATGCTCCGGTTAATCGTAGCCTTTTTCAAGGAACGCATTTTGTAAAGGCAAAAGTGTGGCAGCGGTGGGATTCGAACCCACGCCCCCGAAGAGACTGGTGCCTAAAACCAGCGCCTTAGACCACTCGGCCACGCTACCGACAGTTTAACTCACGCATGCTCCGGTTAATCATAGCCTTTTTCAAGGAACGCATTTTGTAAAGGCAAAAGTGTGGCAGCGGTGGGATTCGAACCCACCCCCCTGAAGAGACTGGTGCCTAAATCCAGCGCCTTAGACCACTTGGCCACGCTACCGACAGTTTAACTAACGCATGTTCTGGTTAATCATAGCCCTTTTCAAGGAACGCATTTTGTAAAGGCAAAAGTGTGACAGTGGTGGGATTCGAGCCCATGCTGCCGAAGGGACTGGTGCCTAAAACCAACGCCTCAGACCATTCGGCCACGCAACCGAAAGTTTAACTAACGCATGCTCCGGATAATCATAGCCTTTTCGAGGAACGCTTTTGTAAAGGCAAAAGTGTGGCAGCGGTTGGATTCGAACCCTTGCCCCCGAAGAGACTGGTGCCTAAAACAAGTGCCTTAGACCACTCGGCCACGCTACCGACAGTTTAACTAACGCATGCTCCGGTTAATCATAGCTTTTTTAGAGGAACGCATTTTGTAAAGGCAAAAGTGTGGCAGCGGTGGGATTCGAACCCACGCCCCCGAAGAGACTGGCGCCTAAAACCAGCGCCTTAGACCACTCGGCCAAGCTACCGACAGTTTAGCTAACGCGTGCTCCGGTTAATCATAGCCTTTTTCAAGGAACGTATTTTAAAAGGAAAAGTGTGGCAGTGGTAGGATTCAAACCGACGCCCCCGAAGAGACTGGTGCCTAAAACCAGCGCCTTAGAACACTCGGCCACGCTACCGACAGTTTAACTAACGCGTGCTCCGGTTAATCATAGCCTTTTTCAAGGAACGCATTTTGTAAAGGTAAAAGTGTGGCAGCGGTGGGATTCGAACCCACGCCCCCTAGGAGACTGGTGCCTAAAACCAGCGCCTTGCACCACTCGGCCTCGCTAACGACAGTTTAACTAACGCATGCTCCGGTTAATCATAGCCTTTTTAGAGGAACGCATTTTGTAAAGGCAAAAGTGGGGCAGCGGTGGGATTCGAACCCACGCCCCCGAAGAAACTGGTGCCTAAAACCAGCGCCTTACACCACTCGGCCACGCTACCGACAGTTTAAGTAATGCACGCTCCAGTTAATCATAGCCTTTTTCAAGGAAAAGTGTGGCAGCGGTAGGATTCAAACCCACGCCCCCAAAGAGACTGGTGCCTAAAACCAGCGCCTTAGACCACTCGGCAACGCTACCGACAGTTTAACTAACGCGTGCTCCAGTTAATCATAGCCTTTTTCAAGGTACGAATTTTGTAAAGACAAAAGTGTGGCAGCGGTGGGATTCGAACCCACGCCCCCGAAGAGACTGGTGCCTAAAACCAGTGTCTTAGACCACTCGGCCACGCTGCCGACAGTTTAACTAACGCATTCTCCGGTTAATCATAGCCTTTTTCAAAGAACGCATTTTGCAAAGGCAAAAGTGTGACAACGGTGGGATTCGAGCCCACGCCACTGAAGAAGCTGGTGCCTAAAATCAGCGCCTTAGACCACTCGGCCACGCTACCGACAGTTTAACTAACGCATGCTCCGGTTAATCATAGCCTTTTTCAAGGAACGCATTTTGTAATGGCAAAACTGTGGCAGCGGTGGGATTCGAACTCACGCCCCCGAAGAGACTGGTGCCTAAAACCAGCGCCTTAGACCACTCGGCCACGCTACCGACAGTTTAACTAACGCATGCTCCGGTTAATCATAGCCTTTTTCAAGGAACGCATTTTGTAAAGGCAAAAGTGTGACAGTGGTGGGATTCGAACCCACGCCCCCGAAGAGACTGGTGCCTAAAACCAGCGCCTTAGACCACTCGGCCACGCCACCGACAATATAACTAACGCATGCTCCGGTTAATCATAGCATTTTTCGGGGAACGCATTTTGTAAAGGTAAAAGTGTGGCAGCGGTTGGATTCAAACCCATGCCCCCGAAGGGACTGGTGCCTAAAACCAGCGCCTTAGACCACTCGGCCACGCTACCGACAGTTTAACTAACGCATTCTCCGGTTAATCATAGCCTTTTTCAAAGAACGCATTTTGTAAAGGCAAAGGTGTGACAGTGGTGGGATACGAGCCCACGCCGCCGAAGGGACTGGTGCCTAAAACCAGCGCCTTGGACCACTCGGCCACGCTACCGACAGTTTAACTAACGCATGCTCCGGTTAATCATAGCCTTTTTCAAGGAACGCAATTTGTAAAGACAAACGTGTGGCAGCGGTGGGATTCGAGCCCACGCCCCCGAAGAGACTGGTGCCTAAAACCAGCGCCTTATACCACTCGGCCACGCTACCGACCGTTTAACTAACGCATGCTCCGGTTAATCATAGCCTTTTTCAAGGAACGCATTTTGTAAAGGCAAAAGTGTGGCAGCGGTGGGATTCGAACCCATGCCCCCGAAGAGACTGGTGCCTAAAACCAGCGCCTTAGACCACTCGGCCACGCTACCGACAGTTTAACTAACGCATGCTCCGGATAATCATAGCCTTTTTCGAGGAACGCTTTTGTAAAGGCAAAAGTGTGGCAGCGGTTGGATTCGAACCCATGCCCCCGAAGAGACTGGTGCCTAAAACAAGCGTCTTAGACGGCTCGGCCACGCCACCGACAGTTTTGCGCATGCTCCGCTTAATCATAGCCTTTTTCCAGGAACGCATTTGTAAAGGAAAAATGTGGCAGCGGTGGGATTCGAACCCACGCCCCCGAAGAGACTGGTGCCTAAAAAAAGCGTCTTAAACGGCTCGGCCATGCTACCGCCAGTTTTGCGCATGCTCCGCTTAATCATAGCCTTTTTGAAGGAACGTTTTTTTAAAGGAAAAATGTGGCAGCGGTGGGATTCGAACCCACGCCCCCGAAAAAACTGGTGCCTAAAACCAGCGCCTTAGACCACTCGGCCACGCTACCGACAGTTTAACTAACGCGTGATCCGGTTAATCATAGCCTTTTTCAAGGAACGCATTTTGTAAAGGCAAAAGTGTGCCAGCGGTGGGATTCGAACTCACGCCCCCGAAGAGACTGGTGCCTAAAAACAGCGCCTTAGACCACTCGGCCACGCTACCGACAGTTTAACTAACGCATGCTCCGGTTAATCATAGCCTTTTTAGAGAAACGCATTTTGTAAAGGCAAAAGTGTGGCAGCAGTGGGATTCGAACCCACGCCCCCGAAGAGACTGGTGCCTAAAACTAGCGCCTTAGACCACTCGGCCACGCTACCGACAGTTCAACTAACGCATGCTCCAGTTAATCATAGCCTTTTTCAAGGAAAAGTGTGGCAGCGGTAGGATTCAAACCCACGCCCCCAAAGAGACTGGCGCCTAAAACCAGCGCCTTAGACCACTCGGCCACGCTACCGACAGTTTAACTAACGCGTGCTCCACTTAATCATAGCCTTTTTCAAGGAACGCATTTTGTAAAGGCAAAAGTGTGGCAGCGGTGGGATTCGAACCCACGCCCCCGAAGAGACTGGTGCCTAAAACCAGCGCCTTAGACCACTCGGCCACGCTACCGACAGTTCAATTAACGCATGCTCCAGTTAATCATAGCCTTTTTCAAAGAACGCATTTTGTAAAGGCAAAAGTGTGACAGTGGTGGGATTCGAGCCCACGCCTCCGAAGAGACTGGTGCCTAAAACCAGCGCCTTAGACCACTCGGCCACGCTACCGACAGTTTAACTAACGCATGCTCCGGTTAATCACAGCCTTTTTCAAGGAACGTATTTTAAAAGGAAAAGTGTGGCAGTGGTAGGATTCAAACCGACGCCCCCGAAGAGACTGGTGCCTAAAACCAGCGCCTTAGAACACTCGCCCACGCTACCGACAGTTGAACTAACGCGTGCTCCGGTTAATCATAGCCTTTTTCAAGGAACGCATTTTGTAAAGGTAAAAGTGTGGCAGCGGTGGGATTTGAACCCACGCCCCCGAGGAGACTGGTGTCTAAAACCAGCGCCTTAGACCACTCGGCCACGCTAACGACAGTTTAACTAACGCATGCTCCGGTTAATCATAGCCTTTTTCAAGGAACGCATTTTGTAAAGGCAAAAGTGTGGCAGCGGTGGGATGCGAACCCACGCCCTAGAAGAGACTGTTGCCTGAAACCAGCGCCTTAGACCACTCGGGCACGCTACCGACAGTTTAACTAACGCAAGCTCCGGTTAATCATAGCCTTTTTCAAGGAACGGATTTTGTAAAGGCAAAAGTGTGGCAGCGGTGGGATTCGAACCCACGCCCCTGAAGAGACTGGTGCCTAAAACCAGCGACTTAGACCACTCGGCCACGCTACCGACAGTTTAACTAACGCATGCTCCTGGTAATCATAGCCTTTTTCAAGGAACGCATTTTGTAAAGGCAAAAGCGTGGCAGCGGTGGGATTCGAACCCACGCCCCCAAAGAGACTGGTGCCTAAAACCAGCGCCTTAGAACACTCGGCCACGCTACCAACAGTTTAACTAACGCATGCTCCGGTTAATCATAGCCTTTTTAGAGGAACGCATTTTGTATAGGCAAAAGTGGGGCAGCGGTGGGATTCGAACCCACGGCCCCGAAGAAACTGGTGCCTAAAACCAGCACCATACACCACTCGGCCACGCTACCGACAGTTTAAGTAACGCACGCTCCAGTTAATCATAGCCTTTTTCAAGGAAAAGTGTGGCAGCGGTCGGATTCAAACCCACGCCCCCAAAGAGACTGGTGCCTAAAACCATCGCCTTAGACCACTCGGCAACGCTACCGACAGTTTAACTAACGCGTGCTCCAGTTAATCTTAGCCTTTTTCAAGGAACGAATTTCGTAAAGGCAAAAGTGTGGCAGCGGTGAATTCGAACCCACGTCCCCGAAGAGACTGGTGCCTAAAACCAGCGCCTTAGACCACTCGGCCACGCTACCGACAGTTTAACTAACGCGTGCTCCCGTTAATCATATCCTTTTTCAAAGAACGCATTTTGTAAAAGCAAAGGTGTGGCAGCGGTGGGATTCGAACCCACGCCCCCGAAGAGACTGGTGCCTAAAACCAGCGCCTTAGACCACTCGGCCACGCTGCCGACAGTTTAACTAACGCATGCTCCGGTTAATCATAGCCTTTTTCAAAGAACGCATTTTGCAAAGGCAAAAGTGTGACAGTGCTGGGATTCGAGCCCACGCCACTGAAGATACTGGTGCCTAAAACCAGCGCCTTAGACCACTCGGCAGCGCTACCGACAGTTTACCTAACGCATGCTCCGCTTAATCATAGCCTTTTTCAAGGAACGTAGTTTTTAAAAGTAAAAGAGTGGCAGCGGTGGGATTCAAACCCACGCCCCCGAAGATACTGGTGCCTAAAACCAGCGCCTTAGACCACTCGGCCACGCTACCGACAGTTTAACTATCGCATGCTCCGGTTAATCATAGCCTTTTTCAAGGAACGCATTTTGTAAAGGCAAAAGTGTCACAGCGGTGGGATTCGAACCCACGCCCCCGAAGAGACTGGTGCCATAAACCAACGCTTTAGACCACTCGGCCACGCTACCGACAGTTTAACTAACGCATGCTCCGTTTAATCATAGCCTTTTTCAAGGAACGCATTTTGTAAAAGCAAAAGTGTGGCCGCTGTGGGATTCGAACCCACGCCCCCGAAGAGACTGGTGCGAAAAACCAGTGCCTTAGACCACTCAGCGACGCTACCGACAGTTTAACTAACGCATGCTCCGGTTAATCATAGCCTTTTTCAAAGAACGCATTTTGTAAAGGCAAAAGTGTGACAGTGGTGGGATTCGAGCCCACGCCGCCGAAAGGACTGGTGCCTAAAACCAGCGCCTTAGACCACTCGGCCACGCTACCGACAGTTTAACTAACGCATGCTCCGGTTAATCATAGCCTTTTTCGAGGAACGCATTTTGTAAAGTCAAAAGTGTGGCAGCGGTAGGATTCGAACCCACGCCCCCGAAGAGACTGGTGCCTAAAACCAGCGCCTTAGACCACTCGGCCACGCTACCGACAGTTTACCTAACGCATGCTCCGCTTAATCATGACCTTTTTCAAGGAACGTAGTTTTTAAAAGTAAAGGGGTGGCAGCGGTGGGATTCAAACCCACACCCCCGAAGATACTGGTGCCTAAATCCAGCGCCTTAGACGACTCGGCCACGCTACCGACAGTTCAACTAACGCATGCTCCGGTTAATCATAGCCTTTTTCAAGGAACGCAATTTGTAATGGCAAAAGTGTGGCAGCGGTGGGATTCGAACTCACGCCCCCGAAGAGACTGGTGCCTAAAACCAGCGCCTTAGACCACTCGGCCACGCTACCGACAGTTTAACTAACGCATGCTCCGGTTAATCATAGCCTTTTTCAAGGAACGCATTTTGTAAAGGCAAAAGTGTGACAGTGGTGGGATTCGAACCCACGCCCCCGAGGAGACTGGTGCCTAAGACCAGCGCCTTAGACCACTCGGCCACGCCACCGACAATTTAACTAACGCATGCTCCGGTTAATCATAGCATTTTTCGAGGAACGCATTTTGTAAAGGTAACAGTGTTGCAGCGGTTGGATTCGAACCCATGCCCCCGAAGAGACTGGTGCCTAAAACCAGCGCCTTAGACCACTCGGCCACGCTACCGACAGTTTAACTAACGCATGCTCCGGTTGATCATAGCCTTTTTCAAAGAACGCATTTTGTAAAGGCAAAGGTGTGACAGTGGTTGGATACGAGCCCACGCTGCCGAAGGGACTGGTGCCTAAAACCAGCGCTTTGGACCACTCGGCCACGCTACCGACAGTTTAACTAACGCATGCTGCGGTTAATCATAGCCTTTTTCAAGGAACGCAATTTGTAAAGACAAACGTGTGGCAGCGGCGGGATTCGAGCCCACGCCCCCGAAGAGACTGGTGCCTAAAACCAGCGCCTTAGACCACTCGGCAACGCTACCGACAGTTTAACTAACGCATGCTCCGGTTAATCATAGCCTTTTTCAAGGAACGCATTTTGTAAAGGCAAAAGTGTGGCAGCGGTGGGATTCGAACCCACGCCCCCGAAGCCCCCGAAGAGACTGGTGCCTAAAACCAGCGCCTTAGACCACTCGGCCACGCTACCGACAGTTTAACTCACGCATGCTCCGGTTAATCATAGCCTTTTTCAAGGAACGCATTTTGTAAAGGCAAAAGTGTGGCAGCGGTGGGATTCGAACCCACCCCCCTGAAGAGACTGGTGCCTAAATCCAGCGCCTTAGACCACTTGGCCACGCTACCGACAGTTTAACTAACGCATGTTCTGGTTAATCATAGCCTTTTTCAAGGAACGCATTTTGTAAAGGCAAAAGTGTGACAGTGGTGGGATTCGAGCCCACGCCGCCGAAGGGACTGGTGCCTAAAACCAACGCCTTAGACCATTCGGCCACGCAACCGAAAGTTTAACTAACGCATGCTCCGGATAATCATAGCCTTTTCGAGGAACGCTTTTGTAAAGGCAAAAGTGTGGCAGCGGTTGGATTCGAACCCTTGCCCCCGAAGAGACTGGTGCCTAAAACAAGTGCCTTAGACCACTCGGCCACGCTACCGACAGTTTAACTAACGCATGCTCCGGTTAATCATAGCTTTTTTAGAGGAACACATTTTGTAAAGGCAAAAGTGTGGCAGCGGTGGGATTCGAACCCACGCCCCCGAAGAGACTGGCGCCTAAAACCAGCGCCTTAGACCACTCGGCCACGCTACCGACAGTTTAGCTAACGCGTGCTCCGGTTAATCATAGCCTTTTTCAAGGAACGTATTTTAAAAGGAAAAGTGTGGCAGTGGTAGGATTCAAACCGACGCCCCCGAAGAGACTGGTGCCTAAAACCAGCGCCTTAGAACACTCGGCCACGCTACCGACAGTTTAACTAACGCGTGCTCCGGTTAATCATAGCCTTTTTCAAGGAACGCATTTTGTAAAGGTAAAAGTGTGGCAGCGGTGGGATTCGAACCCACGCACCCTAGGAGACTGGTGCCTAAAACCAGCGCCTTAGACCACTCGGCCTCGCTAACGACAGTTTAACTAACGCATGCTCCGGTTAATCATAGCCTTTTTAGAGGAACGCATTTTGTAAAGGCAAAAGTGGGGCAGCGGTGGGATTCGAACCCACGCCCGCGAAGAAACTGGTGCCTAAAACCAGCGCCTTACACCACTCGGCCACGCTACCGACAGTTTAAGTAATGCACGCTCCAGTTAATCATAGCCTTTTTCAAGGAAAAGTGTGGCAGCGGTAGGATTCAAACCCACGCCCCCAAAGAGACTGGTGCCTAAAACCAGCGCCTTAGACCACTCGGCAACGCTACCGACAGTTTAACTAACGCGTGCTCCAGTTAATCATAGCCTTTTTCAAGGTACGAATTTTGTAAAGACAAAAGTGTGGCAGCGGTGGGATTCGAACCCACGCCTCCGAAGAGACTGGTGCCTAAAACCAGTGTCTTAGACCACTCGGCCACGCTGCCGACAGTTTAACTAACGCAATCTCCGGTTAATCATGGCCTTTTTCAAAGAACGCATTTTGCAAAGGCAAAAGTGTGACAGCGGTGGGATTCGAGCCCACGCCACTGAAGAAGCTGGTGCCTAAAATCAGCGCCTTAGACCACTCGGCCACGCTACCGACAGTTTAACTAACGCATGCTCCGGTTAATCATAGCCTTTTTCAAGGAACGCATTTTGTAATGGCAAAACTGTGGCAGCGGTGGGATTCGAACTCACGCCCCCGAAGAGACTGGTGCCTAAAACCAGCGCCTTAGACCACTCGGCCACGCTACCGACAGTTTAACTAACGCATGCTCCGGTTAGTCATAGCCTTTTTCAAGGAACGCATTTTGTAAAGGCAAAAGTGTGACAGTGGTGGGATTCGAACCCACGCCCCCGAAGAGACTGGTGCCTAAAACCAGCGCCTTAGACCACTCGGCCACGCTACCGACCGTTTAACTAACGCATGCTCCGGTTAATCATAGCCTTTTTCAAGGAACGCATTTTGTAAAGGCAAAAGTGTGGCAGCGGTGGGATTCGAACCCACGCCCCCGAAGAGACTGGTGCCTAAAACCAGCGCCTTAGACCACTCGGCCACGCTACCGACAGTTTAACTCACGCATGCTCCGGTTAATCATAGCCTTTTTCAAGGAACGTAGTTTTTAAAAGTAAAAGAGTGGCAGCGGTGGGATTCAAACCCACGCCCCCGAAGATACTGGTGCCTAAAACCAGCGCCTTAGACCACTCGGCCACGCTACCGACAGTTTAACTATCGCATGCTCCGGTTAATCATAGCCTTTTTCAAGGAACGCATTTCGTAAAGGCAAAAGTGTCACAGCGGTGGGATTCGAACCCACGCCCCCGAAGAGACTGGTGCCTAAAACCAGCGCCTTAGACCACTCTGCCACGCTACCGACAGTTGAACTAACGCATGCTCCGGTTATTTATAGCATTTTTCAAGGAACGAATTTTGTAAAGGCAAAAGTGTGACAGTGGTGGGATTCGAACCCACGCCCCCGAAGAGACTGGTGCCATAAACCAACGCCTTAGACCACTCGGCCACGCTACCGACAGTTTAACTAACGCATGCTCCGGTTAATCATAGCCTTTTTCAAGGAACGCATTTTGTAAAAGCAAAAGTGTGGCCGCTGTGGGATTCGAACCCACGCCCCCGAAGAGACTGGTGTGAAAAACCAGTGCCTTAGACCACTCAGCGACGCTACCGACAGTTTAACTAACGCATGCTCCGGTTAATCATAGCCTTTTTCAAAGAACGCATTTTGTTAAGGCAAAAGTGTGACAGTGGTGGGATTCGAGCCCACGCCGCCGAAAGGACTGGTGCCTAAAACCAGCGCCTTAGACCACTCGGCCACGCTACCGACAGTTTAACTAACGCATGCTACGGTTAATCATAGCCTTTTTCAAGGAACGCATTTTGTAAAGGCAAAGTGTGACCGTGGTGGAATTCGAACCCACGCCCCTGAAGAGACTGGTGCCTTAAACCAGCACCTTAGACCACTCGGCCACGCCACAGACAGTTTAACTAACGCATGCTCCGGTTAATCATAGCCTTTTTCGAGGAACGCATTTTGTAAAGGCAAAAGTGTGGCAGCGGTAGGATTCGAACCCACGCCCCCGAAGAGACTGGTGCCTAAAACCAGCGCCTTAGACCACTCGGCCACGCTAACGACAGTTTACCTAACGCATGCTCCGCTTAATCATAGCCTTTTTCAAGGAACGTAGTTTTTAAAAGTAAAGGAGTGGCAGCGGTGGGATTCAAACCCACACCCCCGAAGATACTGGTGCCTAAATCCAGCGCCTTAGACCACTCGGCCACGCTACCGACAGTTTAACTATCGCATGCTCTGGTTAATCATAGCCTTTTTCAAGGAACGCATTTTGTAAAGGCAAAAGTGTCCCAGTGGTGGGATTCGAACCCACGCCCCCAAAGAGACTGGTGCCTAAAACCAGCGTCTTAGACGACTCGGCCACGCTACCGCCAGTTTTGCGCATGCTCCGCTTAATCATAGCCTTTTTGAAGGAACGTTTTTTTAAGGAAAAATTTGGCAGCGGTAGGATCCGAACCCACGCCCCCGAAGAGACTGGTGCCTAAAGCCAGCGCCTTAGACCACTCGGCCACGCTACCGACAGTTCAACTAACGCCTGATCCGGTTAATCGTAGCCTTTTTCAAGGAAAGCATTTTGTAAACGCAAAAGTGTGGCAGCGGTGGGATTCGAACCCTCGCCCCCGAAGAGACTGGTGCCTAAAACCAGCGCCTTAGACCACTCGGCCACGCTACCGACAGTTTAACTAACGCATGCTCCGGTTAATCATAGCCTTTTTAGAGGAACGCATTTTGTAAAGGCAAAAGTGGGGCAGCGGAGGGATTCGAACCCACGCCCCCGAAGAAACTGGTGCCTAAAACCAGCGCCTTACACCACTCGGCCACGCTACCGACAGTTTAAGTAACGCACGCTCCAGTTAATCATAGCCTTTTTCAAGGAAAAGTGTGGCAGTGGTAGGATTCAAACCCACGCCCCCAAAGAGACTGGTGCCTAAAACCAGCGCCTTAGACCACTCGGCAACGCTACCGAAAGTTTAACTAACGCGTGCTCCAATTATTCATAGCCTTTTTCAAGGAACGAATTTTGTAAAGACAAAAGTGTGGCAGCAGTGGGATTCGAACCCACGCCCCCGAAGAGTCTGGTGCCTAAAATCAGCGCCTTAGACAACTCGGCCACGCTACCGACAGTTTAACTAACGCATGCTCCGGTTAATCATAGCCTTTTTCAAGGAACGCAATTTGTAATGGCAAAAGTGTGGCAGCGGTGGGATTCGAACTCACGCCCCCGAAGAGACTGGTGCCTAAAACCAGCGCCTTAGACCACTCGGCCACGCTACCGACAGTTTAACTAACGCATGCTCCGGTTAATCATAGCCTTTTTCAAGGAACGCATTTTGTAAAGGCAAAAGTGTGACAGTGGTGGGATTCGAACCCACGCCCCCGAGGAGACTGGTGCCTAAGACCAGCGCCTTAGACCACTCGGCCACGCCACCGACAATTTAACTAACGCATGCTCCGGTTAATCATAGCATTTTTCAAGGAACGCATTTTGTAAAGGTAACAGTGTGGCAGCGGTTGGATTGGAACCCATGCCCCCGAAGAGACTGGTGCCTAAAACCAGCGCCTTAGACCACTCGGCCACGCTACCGACAGTTTAACTAACGCATGCTCCGGTTAAACATAGCCTTTTTCAAAGAACGCATTTTGTAAAGGCAAAGGTGTGACAGTGGTGGGATACGAGCCCACGCTGCCGAAGGGACTGGTGCCTAAAACCAGCGCTTTGGACCACTCGGCCACGCTACCGACAGTTTAACTAACGCATGCTCCGGTTAATCATAGCCTTTTTCAAGGAACGCAATTTGTAAAGACAAATGTGTGGCAGCGGCGGGATTCGAGCCCACGCCCCCGAAGAGACTGGTGCCTAAAACCAGCGCCTTAGACCACTCGGCAACGCTACCGACAGTTTAACTAACGCATGCTCCGGTTAATCATAGCCTTTTTCAAGGAACGCATTTTGTAAAGGCAAAAGTGTGGCAGCGGTGGGATTCGAACCCACGCCCCCGAAGAGACTGGTGCCTAAAACCAGCGCCTTAGACCACTCGGCCACGCTACCGACAGTTTAACTCACGCATGCTCCGGTTAATCATAGCCTTTTTCAAGGAACGCATTTTGTAAAGGCAAAAGTGTGGCAGCGGTGGGATTCGAACCCACCCCCCTGAAGAGACTGGTGCCTAAATCCAGCGCCTTAGACCACTTGGCCACGCTACCGACAGTTTAACTAACGCATGTTCTGGTTAATCATAGCCTTTTTCAAGGAACGCATTTTGTAAAGGCAAAAGTGTGACAGTGGTGGGATTCGAGCCCACGCCGCCAAAGGGACTGGTGCCTAAAACCAACGCCTTAGACCATTCGGCCACGCAACCGAAAGTTTAACTAACGCATGCTCCGGATAATCATAGCCTTTTCGAGGAACGCTTTTGTAAAGGCAAAAGTGTGGCAGCGGTTGGATTCGAACCCATGCCCCCGAAGAGACTGGTGCCTAAAACAAGTGCCTTAGACCACTCGGCCACGCTACCGACAGTTTAACTAACGCATGCTCGGGTAATCATAGCTTTTTTAGAGGAACGCATTTTGTAAAGGCAAAAGTGTGGCAGCGGTGGGATTCGAACCCACGCCCCCGAAGAGACTGGCGCCTAAAACCAGCGCCTTAGACTACTCGGCCACGCTACCGACAGTTTAGCTAACGCGTGCTCCGGTTAATCTTAGCCTTTTTCAAGGAACGTATTTTAAAAGGAAAAGTGTGGCAGTGGTAGGATTCAAACCGACGCCCCCGAAGAGACTGGTGCCTAAAACCAGCGCCTTAGAACACTCGGCCACGCTACCGACAGTTTAACTAACGCGTGCTCCGGTTAATCATAGCCTTTTTCAAGGAACGCATTTTGTAAAGGTAAAAGTGTGGCAGCGGTGGGATTCGAACCCACACCCCCTAGGAGACTGGTGCCTAAAACCAGCGCCTTAGACCACTCGGCCTCGCTAACGACAGTTTACCTAACGCATGCTCCGGTTAATCATAGCCTTTTTAGAGGAACGCATTTTGTAAAGGCAAAAGTGGGGCAGCGGTGGGATTCGAACCCACGCCCCCGAAGAAACTGGTGCCTAAAACCAGCGCCTTACACCACTCGGCCACGCTACCGACAGTTTAAGTAATGCACGCTCCAGTTAATCATAGCCTTTTTCAAGGAAAAGTGTGGCAGCGGTAGGATTCAAACCCACGCCCCCAAAGAGCCTGGTGCCTAAAACCAGCGCCTTAGACCACTCGGCAACGCTACCGACAGTTTAACTAACGCGTGCTCCAGTTAATCATAGCCTTTTTCAAGGTACGAATTTTGAAAAGACAGAAGTGTGGCAGCGGTGGGATTCGAACCCACGCCCCCGAAGAGACTGGTGCCTAAAACCAGTGTCTTAGACCACTCGGCCACGCTGCCGACAGTTTAACTAACGCATTCTCCGGTTAATCATAGCCTTTTTCAAAGAACGCATTTTGCAAAGGCAAAAGTGTGACAGCGGTGGGATTCGAGCCCACGCCACTGAAGAAGCTGGTGCCTAAAATCAGCGCCTTAGACCACTCGGTCACGCTACCGACAGTTTAACTAACGCATGCTCCGGTTAATCATAGCCTTTTTCAAGGAACGCATTTTGTAATGGCAAAACTGTGGCAGCGGTGGGATTCGAACTCACGCCCCCGAAGAGACTGGTGCCTAAAACCAGCGCCTTAGACCACTCGGCCACGCTACCGACAGTTTAACTAACGCATGCTCCGGTTAATCATAGCCTTTTTCAAGGAACGCATTTTGTAAAGGCAAAAGTGTGACAGTGGTGGGATTCGAACCCACGCCCCCGAAGAAACTGGTGCCTAAAACCAGCGCCTTAGACCACTCGGCCACGCCACCGATAATTTAACTAACGCATGCTCCGGTTAATCATAGCATTTTTCGGGGAACGCATTTTGTAAAGGTAAAAGTGTGGCAGCGGTTGGATTCGAACCCATGCCCCCGAAGAGACTGGTGCCTAAAACCAGCGCCTTAGACCACTCGGCCACGCTACCGACAGTTTAACTAACGCATTCTCCGGTTAATCATAGCCTTTTTCAAAGAACGCATTTTGTAAAGGCAAAGGTGTGACAGTGGTGGGATACGAGCCCACGCCGCCGAAGGGACTGGTGCCTAAAACCAGCGCCTTGGACCACTCGGCCACGCTACCGACAGTTTAACTAACGCATGCTCCGGTTAATCATAGCCTTTTTCAAGGAACGCAATTTGTAAAGACAAACGTGTGGCAGCGGTGGGATTCGAGCCCACGCCCCCGAAGAGACTGGTGCCTAAAACCAGCGCCTTAGACCACTCGGCCACGCTACCGACCGTTTAACAAACGCATGCTCCGGTTAATCATAGCCTTTTTCAAGGAACGCATTTTGTAAAGGCAAAAGTGTGGCAGCGGTGGGATTCGAACCCATGCCCCCGAAGAGACTGGTGCCTAAAACCAGCGCCTTAGACCACTCGGCCACGCTACCAACAGTTTAACTCACGCATGCTCCGGTTAATCATAGCCTTTTTCAAGGAACGCATTTTGTAAAGGCAAAAGTGTGGCAGCGGTGGGATTCGAACCCACGCCCCTGAAGAGACTGGTGCCTAAATCCAGCGCCTTAGACCACTTGGCCACGCTACCGACAGTTTAACTAACGCATGCTCTGGTTAATCATAGCCTTTTTCAAGGAACGCATTTTGTAAAGGCAAAAGTGTGACAGTGGTGGGATTGGAGCCCACGCCGCCGAAGGGACTGGTGCCTAAAACCAACGCCTTAGACCATTCGGCCACGCCACCGACAGTTTAACAAATGCATGCTCCGGATAATCATAGCCTTTTCCGAGGAACGCTTTTGTAAAGGCAAAAGTGTGGCAGCAGTCTGATTCGAACCCATGCCCCCGAAGAGACTGGTGCCTAAAACAAGCGTCTTAGACGGCTCGGCCACGCCACCGACAGTTTTGCGCATGCTCCGCTTAATCATAGCCTTTTTCCAGGAAGGCATTTTGTAAAGGAAAATCGTGGCAGCGGTGGGATTCGAACCCACGCCCCCGAAGAGACTGGTGCCTAAAAAAGCGTCTTAAACGGCTCGGCCATGCTACCGCCAGTTTTGCGCATGCTCCGCTTAATCATAGCCTTTTTGAAGGAACGTTTTTTTAAAGGAAAAATGTGGCAGCGGTGGGATTCGAACCCACGCCCCCGAAAAAACTGGTGCCTAAAACCAGTGCCTTAGACCACTCGGCCACGCTACCGACAGTTTAACTAACGCGTGATCCGGTTAATCATAGCCTTTTTCAAGGAACGCATTTTGTAAAGGCAAAAGTATGCCAGCGGTGGGATTCGAACTCACTCCCCCGAAGAGACTGGTGCCTAAAACCAGCGCCTTAGACCACTCGGCCACGCTACCGACAGTTTAACTAACGCATGCTCCGGTTAATCATAGCCTTTTTAGAGAAACGCATTTTGTAAAGGCAAAAGTGTGGCAGCGGTGGGATTCGAACCCACGCCCCCGAAGAGACTGGTGCCTAAAACCAGCGCCTTAGACCACTCGGCCACGCTACCGACAGTTCAACTAACGCATGCTCCAGTTAATCATAGCCTTTTTCAAGGAAAAGTGTGGCAGCGGTAGGATTCAAACCCACGCCCCCAAAGAGACTGGCGCCTAAAACCAGCGCCTTAAACCACTCGGCCACGCTACCGACAGTTTAACTAACGCGTGCTCCACTTAATCATAGCCTTTTTCAAGGAACGCATTTTGTAAAGGCAAAAGTGTGGCAGCGGTGGGATTCGAACCCACGCCCCCGAAGAGACTGGTGTCTAAAACCAGCGCCTTAGACCACTCGGCCACGCTACCGACAGTTTAGTTAACGCATGCTCCAGTTAATCATAGCCTTTTTCAAAGAACGCATTTTGTAAAGGCAAAAGTGTGACAGTGGTGGGATTCGAGCCCACGCCTCCGAAGAGACTGGTGCCCAAAACCAGCGCCTTAGAACACTCGGCCACGCTACCGACAGTTGAACTAACGCGTGCTCCGGTTAATCATAGCCTTTTTCAAGGAACGCATTTTGTAAAGGTAAAAGTGTGGCAGCGGTGGGATTTGAACCCACGCCCCCGAGGAGACTGGTGTCTAAAACCAGCGCCTTAGACCACTCGGCCACGCTAACGACAGTTTAACTAACGCATGCTCCGGTTAATTATAGCCTTTTTCAAGGAACGCATTTTGTAAAGGCAAAAGTGTGGCAGCGGTGGGATGCGAACCCACGCCCTAGAAGAGACTGTTGCCTGAAACCAGCGCCTTAGACCACTCGGGCACGCTACCGACAGTTTAACTAACGCAAGCTCCGGTTAATCATAGCCTTTTTCAAGGAACGGATTTTGTAAAGGCAAAAGTGTGGCAGCGGTGGGATTCCAACCCACGCCCCCGAAGAGACTGGTGCCTAAAACCAGTCACTTAGACCACTCGGCCACGCTACCGACAGTTTAACTAACGCATGCTCCTGGTAATCATAGCCTTTTTCAAGGAACGCATTTTGTAAAGGCAAAAGCGTGGCAGCGGTGGGATTCGAACCCACGCCCCCAAAGAGACTGGTGACTAAAACCAGCGCCTTAGAACACTCGGCCACGCTACCGACAGTTTAACTAACGCATGCTCCGGTTAATCATAGCCTTTTTAGAGGAACGCATTTTGTAAATGCAAAAGTGGGGCAGCGGTGGGATTCGAACCCACGGCCCCGAAGAAACTGGTGCCTAAAACCAGCACCATACACCACTCGGCCACACTACCGACAGTTTAAGTAACGCACGCTCCAGTTAATCATAGCCTTTTTCAAGGAAAAGTGTGGCAGCGGTCGGATTCAAACCCACGCCCCCAAAGAGACTGGTGCCTAAAACCATCGCCTTAGACCACTCGGCAACGCTACCGACAGTTTAACTAACGCGTGCTCCAGTTAATCATAGCCTTTTTCAAGGAACGAATTTCGTAAAAGCAAAAGTGTGGCAGCGGTGGGATTCGAACCCACGCCCCCGAAGAGACTGGTGCCTAAAACCAGCGCCTTAGACCACTCGGCCACGCTGCCGACAGTTTAACTAACGCATGCTCCGGTTAATCATAGCCTTTTTCAAAGAACGCATTTTGCAAAGGCAAAAGTGTGACAGTGCTGGGATTCGAGCCCACGCCACTGAAGGGGCTGGTGGATAAAACCAGCGCCTTAGACCACTCGGCAGCGCTACCGACAGTTTACCTAACGCATGCTCCGCTTAATCATAGCCTTTTTCAAGGAACGTAGTTTTTAAAAGTAAAAGAGTGGCACCGGTGGGATTTAAACCCACACCCCCGAAGATACTGGTGCCTAAAACCAGCGCCTTAGACCACTCGGCCACGCTACCGACAGTTTAACTATCGCATGCTCCGGTTAATCATAGCCTTTTTCAAGGAACGCATTTTGTAAAGGCAAAAGTGTCACAGCGGTGGGATTCGAACCCACGCCCCCGAAGAGACTGGTGCCTAAAACCAGCGCCTTAGACCACTCTGCCACGCTACCGACAGTTTAAGTAATGCACGCTCCAGTTAATCATAGCCTTTTTCAAGGAAAAGTGTGGCAGCGGTAGGATTCAAACCCACGCCCCCAAAGAGCCTGGTGCCTAAAACCAGCGCCTTAGACCACTCGGCAACGCTACCGACAGTTTAACTAACGCGTGCTCCAGTTAATCATAGCCTTTTTCAAGGTACGAATTTTGAAAAGACAGAAGTGTGGCAGCGGTGGGATTCGAACCCACGCCCCCGAAGAGACTGGTGCCTAAAACCAGTGTCTTAGACCACTCGGCCACGCTGCCGACAGTTTAACTAACGCATTCTCCGGTTAATCATAGCCTTTTTCAAAGAACGCATTTTGCAAAGGCAAAAGTGTGACAGCGGTGGGATTCGAGCCCACGCCACTGAAGAAGCTGGTGCCTAAAATCAGCGCCTTAGACCACTCGGTCACGCTACCGACAGTTTAACTAACGCATGCTCCGGTTAATCATAGCCTTTTTCAAGGAACGCATTTTGTAATGGCAAAACTGTGGCAGCGGTGGGATTCGAACTCACGCCCCCGAAGAGACTGGTGCCTAAAACCAGCGCCTTAGACCACTCGGCCACGCTACCGACAGTTTAACTAACGCATGCTCCGGTTAATCATAGCCTTTTTCAAGGAACGCATTTTGTAAAGGCAAAAGTGTGACAGTGGTGGGATTCGAACCCACGCCCCCGAAGAAACTGGTGCCTAAAACCAGCGCCTTAGACCACTCGGCCACGCCACCGATAATTTAACTAACGCATGCTCCGGTTAATCATAGCATTTTTCGGGGAACGCATTTTGTAAAGGTAAAAGTGTGGCAGCGGTTGGATTCGAACCCATGCCCCCGAAGAGACTGGTGCCTAAAACCAGCGCCTTAGACCACTCGGCCACGCTACCGACAGTTTAACTAACGCATTCTCCGGTTAATCATAGCCTTTTTCAAAGAACGCATTTTGTAAAGGCAAAGGTGTGACAGTGGTGGGATACGAGCCCACGCCGCCGAAGGGACTGGTGCCTAAAACCAGCGCCTTGGACCACTCGGCCACGCTACCGACAGTTTAACTAACGCATGCTCCGGTTAATCATAGCCTTTTTCAAGGAACGCAATTTGTAAAGACAAACGTGTGGCAGCGGTGGGATTCGAGCCCACGCCCCCGAAGAGACTGGTGCCTAAAACCAGCGCCTTAGACCACTCGGCCACGCTACCGACCGTTTAACAAACGCATGCTCCGGTTAATCATAGCCTTTTTCAAGGAACGCATTTTGTAAAGGCAAAAGTGTGGCAGCGGTGGGATTCGAACCCATGCCCCCGAAGAGACTGGTGCCTAAAACCAGCGCCTTAGACCACTCGGCCACGCTACTGACAGTTTAACTCACGCATGCTCCGGTTAATCATAGCCTTTTTCAAGGAACGCATTTTGTAAAGGCAAAAGTGTGGCAGCGGTGGGATTCGAACCCACGCCCCTGAAGAGACTGGTGCCTAAATCCAGCGCCTTAGACCACTTGGCCACGCTACCGACAGTTTAACTAACGCATGCTCTGGTTAATCATAGCCTTTTTCAAGGAACGCATTTTGTA
Source organism: Rhipicephalus microplus (assembly GCF_043290135.1). Lineage (NCBI taxonomy): Eukaryota > Metazoa > Arthropoda > Arachnida > Ixodida > Ixodidae > Rhipicephalus > Rhipicephalus microplus. The sequence goes on from NC_134701.1 coordinate 157,941,455, forward strand.
AAGGCAAAAGTGTGACAGTGGTGGGATTGGAGCCCACGCCGCCGAAGGGACTGGTGCCTAAAACCAACGCCTTAGACCATTCGGCCACGCCACCGACAGTTTAACAAATGCATGCTCCGGATAATCATAGCCTTTTCCGAGGAACGCTTTTGTAAAGGCAAAAGTGTGGCAGCAGTCTGATTCGAACCCATGCCCCCGAAGAGACTGGTGCCTAAAACAAGCGTCTTAGACGGCTCGGCCACGCCACCGACAGTTTTGCGCATGCTCCGCTTAATCATAGCCTTTTTCCAGGAAGGCATTTTGTAAAGGAAAATCGTGGCAGCGGTGGGATTCGAACCCACGCCCCCGAAGAGACTGGTGCCTAAAAAAGCGTCTTAAACGGCTCGGCCATGCTACCGCCAGTTTTGCGCATGCTCCGCTTAATCATAGCCTTTTTGAAGGAACGTTTTTTTAAAGGAAAAATGTGGCAGCGGTGGGATTCGAACCCACGCCCCCGAAAAAACTGGTGCCTAAAACCAGTGCCTTAGACCACTCGGCCACGCTACCGACAGTTTAACTAACGCGTGATCCGGTTAATCATAGCCTTTTTCAAGGAACGCATTTTGTAAAGGCAAAAGTATGCCAGCGGTGGGATTCGAACTCACTCCCCCGAAGAGACTGGTGCCTAAAACCAGCGCCTTAGACCACTCGGCCACGCTACCGACAGTTTAACTAACGCATGCTCCGGTTAATCATAGCCTTTTTAGAGAAACGCATTTTGTAAAGGCAAAAGTGTGGCAGCGGTGGGATTCGAACCCACGCCCCCGAAGAGACTGGTGCCTAAAACCAGCGCCTTAGACCACTCGGCCACGCTACCGACAGTTCAACTAACGCATGCTCCAGTTAATCATAGCCTTTTTCAAGGAAAAGTGTGGCAGCGGTAGGATTCAAACCCACGCCCCCAAAGAGACTGGCGCCTAAAACCAGCGCCTTAAACCACTCGGCCACGCTACCGACAGTTTAACTAACGCGTGCTCCACTTAATCATAGCCTTTTTCAAGGAACGCATTTTGTAAAGGCAAAAGTGTGGCAGCGGTGGGATTCGAACCCACGCCCCCGAAGAGACTGGTGTCTAAAACCAGCGCCTTAGACCACTCGGCCACGCTACCGACAGTTTAGTTAACGCATGCTCCAGTTAATCATAGCCTTTTTCAAAGAACGCATTTTGTAAAGGCAAAAGTGTGACAGTGGTGGGATTCGAGCCCACGCCTCCGAAGAGACTGGTGCCCAAAACCAGCGCCTTAGAACACTCGGCCACGCTACCGACAGTTGAACTAACGCGTGCTCCGGTTAATCATAGCCTTTTTCAAGGAACGCATTTTGTAAAGGTAAAAGTGTGGCAGCGGTGGGATTTGAACCCACGCCCCCGAGGAGACTGGTGTCTAAAACCAGCGCCTTAGACCACTCGGCCACGCTAACGACAGTTTAACTAACGCATGCTCCGGTTAATTATAGCCTTTTTCAAGGAACGCATTTTGTAAAGGCAAAAGTGTGGCAGCGGTGGGATGCGAACCCACGCCCTAGAAGAGACTGTTGCCTGAAACCAGCGCCTTAGACCACTCGGGCACGCTACCGACAGTTTAACTAACGCAAGCTCCGGTTAATCATAGCCTTTTTCAAGGAACGGATTTTGTAAAGGCAAAAGTGTGGCAGCGGTGGGATTCCAACCCACGCCCCCGAAGAGACTGGTGCCTAAAACCAGTGACTTAGACCACTCGGCCACGCTACCGACAGTTTAACTAACGCATGCTCCTGGTAATCATAGCCTTTTTCAAGGAACGCATTTTGTAAAGGCAAAAGCGTGGCAGCGGTGGGATTCGAACCCACGCCCCCAAAGAGACTGGTGACTAAAACCAGCGCCTTAGAACACTCGGCCACGCTACCGACAGTTTAACTAACGCATGCTCCGGTTAATCATAGCCTTTTTAGAGGAACGCATTTTGTAAATGCAAAAGTGGGGCAGCGGTGGGATTCGAACCCACGGCCCCGAAGAAACTGGTGCCTAAAACCAGCACCATACACCACTCGGCCACACTACCGACAGTTTAAGTAACGCACGCTCCAGTTAATCATAGCCTTTTTCAAGGAAAAGTGTGGCAGCGGTCGGATTCAAACCCACGCCCCCAAAGAGACTGGTGCCTAAAACCATCGCCTTAGACCACTCGGCAACGCTACCGACAGTTTAACTAACGCGTGCTCCAGTTAATCATAGCCTTTTTCAAGGAACGAATTTCGTAAAAGCAAAAGTGTGGCAGCGGTGGGATTCGAACCCACGCCCCCGAAGAGACTGGTGCCTAAAACCAGCGCCTTAGACCACTCGGCCACGCTGCCGACAGTTTAACTAACGCATGCTCCGGTTAATCATAGCCTTTTTCAAAGAACGCATTTTGCAAAGGCAAAAGTGTGACAGTGCTGGGATTCGAGCCCACGCCACTGAAGGGGCTGGTGGATAAAACCAGCGCCTTAGACCACTCGGCAGCGCTACCGACAGTTTACCTAACGCATGCTCCGCTTAATCATAGCCTTTTTCAAGGAACGTAGTTTTTAAAAGTAAAAGAGTGGCACCGGTGGGATTTAAACCCACACCCCCGAAGATACTGGTGCCTAAAACCAGCGCCTTAGACCACTCGGCCACGCTACCGACAGTTTAACTATCGCATGCTCCGGTTAATCATAGCCTTTTTCAAGGAACGCATTTTGTAAAGGCAAAAGTGTCACAGCGGTGGGATTCGAACCCACGCCCCCGAAGAGACTGGTGCCTAAAACCAGCGCCTTAGACCACTCTGCCACGCTACCGACAGTTGAACTAACGCGTGATCCGGTTAATCGTAGCCTTTTTCAAGGAACGCATTTTGTAAAGGCAAAAGTGTGGCAGCGGTGGGATTCGAACCCACGCCCCCGAAGAGACTTGTGCCTAAAACCAGCGCCTTAGACCACTCGGCCACGCTACCGACAGTTTAACTAACGCATGCTCCGGTTAATCATAGCCTTTTTAGAGGAACGCATTTTGTAAAGGCAAAAGTGGGGCAGCGGTGGGATTCGAACCCATGCCCCGAAAAAACTTGTGCCCAAAACCAGCGCCTTAACACCACTCGGCCACGCTACCGACAGTTTAACTAACGCACGCTCCAGTTAATCATAGCCTTTTTCAAAGAACGCATTTTGTAAAGGCAAAGGTGTGACAGTGGTGGGATACGAGCCCACGCCGCCGAAGGGACTGTTGCCTAAAACCAGCGCCTTGGACCACTCGGCCACGCTACCGACAGTTTAACTAACGCATGCTCCGGTTAATCATAGCCTTTTTCAAGGAACGCATTTTGTAAAGGCAAAAGTGTGGCAGCGGTGGGATTCGAACCCACGCCCCCGAAGAGACTTGTGCCTAAAACCAGCGCCTTAGACCACTCGGCCACGCTACCGACAGTTTAACTAACGCATGCTCCGGTTAATCATAGCCTTTTTAGAGGAACGCATTTTGTAAAGGCAAAAGTGCGGCAGCGGTGGGATTCGAACCTACGCCCCCGAAGAGACTTGTGCCTAAAACCAGCGCCTTAGACCACTCGGCCACGCTACCGACAGTTTAACTAACGCATGCTCCGGTTAATCATAGCCTTTTCAGAGGAACGCATTTTGTAAAGGTAAAAGTGTGGCAGCGGTTGGATTCGAACCCATGCCCCCGAAGAGACTGCTGCCTAAAACCAGCGCCTTAGACCACTCGGCCACGCTACCGACAGTTTAACTAACGCATTCTCCGGTTAATCATAGCCTTTTTCAAAGAACGCATTTTCTAAAGGCAAAGGTGTGACAGTGGTGGGATACGAGCCCACGCCGCCGAAGGGACTGGTGCATAAAACCAGCGCCTTGGACCACTCGGCCACGCTACCGACAGTTTAACTAACGCATGCTTCGGTTAATCATAGCCTTTTTCAAGGAACGCAATTTGTAAAGACAAACGTGTGGCAGCGGTGGGATTCGAGCCCACGCCCCCGAAGAGACTGGTGCCTAAAACCAGCGCCTTAGACCACTCGGCCACGCTACCGACCGTTTACCTAACGCATGCTCCGGTTAATCATAGCCTTTTTCAAGGAACGTATTTTGTAAAGGCAAAAGTGTGGCAGCGGTGGGATTTGAACCCACGCCCCCGAAGAGACTGGTGCCTAATACCAGCGCCTTAGACCACTCGGCCACGCTACCGACAGTTTAACTCACGCATGCTCCGGTTAATCATAGCCTTTTTAGAGAAACGCATTTTGTAAAGGCAAAAGTGTGGCAGCGGTGGGATTCGAACCCACGCCCCCGAAGAGACTGGTGCCTAAAACCAGCGCCTTAGACCACTCGGCCACGCTACCGACAGTTCAACTAACGCATGCTCCAGTTAATCATAGCCTTTTTCAAGTAAAAGTGTGGCAGCGGTAGGATTCAAACCCACGCCCCCAAAGAGACTGGCGCCTAAAACCAGCGCCTTAGAACACTCGGCCACGCTACCGACAGTTTAACTAACGCGTGCTCCACTTAATCATAGCCTTTTTCAAGGAACGCATTTTGTAAAGGCAAAAGTGTGGCAGCGGTGGGATTCGAACCCACGCCCCCGAAGAGACTGGTGCCTAAAACCAGCGCCTTAGACCACTCGGCCACGCTACCGACAGTTCAATTAACGCATGCTCCAGTTAATAATAGCCTTTTTCAAAGAACGCATTTTGTAAAGGCAAAAGTGTGACAGTGGTGGGATTCGAGCCCACGCCTCCGAAGAGACTGGTGCCTAAAGCCAGCGCCTTAGACCACTCGGCCACGCTAACGACAGTTTAACTAACGCATGCTCCGGTTAATCATAGCCTTTTTCAAGGAACGCATTTTGTAAAGGCAAAAGTGTGGCAGCGGTGGGATGCGAACCCACGCCCTAGAAGAGACTGTTGCCTGAAACCAGCGCCTTAGACCACTCGGGTACGCTACCGACAGTTTAACTAACGCAAGCTCCGGTTAATCATAGCCTTTTTCAAGGAACGGATTTTGTAAAGGCAAAAGTGTGGCAGCGGTGGGATTCGAACCCACGCCCCCGAAGAGACTGGTGCCTAAAACTAGCGACTTAGACCACTCGGCCACGCTACCGACAGTTTAACTAACGCATGCTCTTGGTAATCATAGCCTTTTTCAAGGAACGCATTTTGTAAAGGCAAAAGCGTGGCAGCGGTGGGATTCGAACCCACGCCCCCAAAGAGACTGGTGCCTAAAACCAGCGCCTTAGAACACTCGGCCACGCTACCGACAGTTTAACTAACGCATGCTCCGGTTAATCATAGCCCTTTTAGAGGAACGCATTTTGTAAAGGCAAAAGTGGGGCAGCGGTGGGATTCGAACCCACGGCCCCGAAGAAACTGGTGCCTAAAACCAGCACCATACACCACTCGGCCACGCTACCGACAGTTTAAGTAACGCACGCTCCAGTTAATCATAGCCTTTTTCAAGGAAAAGTGTGGCAGCGGTCGGATTCAAACCCACGCCCCCAAAGAGACTGGTGCCTAAAACCATCGCCTTAGACCACTCGGCAACGGTACCGACAGTTTAACTAACGCGTGCTCCAGTTAATCATAGCCTTTTTCAAGGAACGAATTTCGTAAAGGCAAAAGTGTGGCAGCGGTGAATTCGAACCCACGTCCCCGAAGAGACTGGTGCCTAAAACAAGCGCCTTAGACCACTCGGCCACGCTACCGACAGTTTAACTAACGCGTGCTCCCGTTAATCATATCCTTTTTCAAAGAACGCATTTTGTAAAAGCAAAAGTGTGGCAGCGGTGGGATTCGAACCCACGCCCCCGAAGAGACTGGTGCCTAAAACCAGCGCCTTAGACCACTCGGCCACGCTGCCGACAGTTTAACTAACGCATGCTCCGGTTAATCATAGCCTTTTTCAAAGAACGCATTTTGCAAAGGCAAAAGTGTGACAGTGCTGGGATTCGAGCCCACGCCACTGAAGGGGCTGGTGGATAAAACCAGCGCCTTAGACCACTCGGCAGCGCTACCGACAGTTTACCTAACGCATGCTCCGCTTAATCATAGCCTTTTTCAAGGAACGTAGTTTTCAAAAGATAAAGAGTGGCAGCGGTGGGATTCAAACCCACGCCCCCGAAGATACTGGTGCCTAAAACCAGCGCCTTAGACCACTCGGCCACGCTACCGACAGTTTAACTATCGCATGCTCCGGTTAATCATAGCCTTTTTCAAGGAACGCATTTTGTAAAGGCAAAAGTGTGGCAGCGGTGGGATGCGAACCCACGCCCTAGAAGAGACTGTTGCCTGAAACCAGCGCCTTAGACCACTCGGGCACGCTACCGACAGTTTAACTAACGCAAGCTCCGGTTAATCATAGCCTTTTTCAAGGAACGGATTTTGTAAAGGCAAAAGTGTCACAGCGGTGGGATTCGAACCCACGCCCCCGAAGAGGCTTGTGCCTAAAACCAGCGCCTTAGACCACTCTGCCACGCTACCGACAGTTGAACTAACGCGTGATCCGGTTAATCGTAGCCTTTTTCAAGGAACGCATTTTGTAAAGGCAAAAGTGTGGCAGCGGTGGGATTCGAACCCACGCCCCCGAAGAGACTTGTGCCTAAAACCAGCGCCTTAGACCACTCGGCCACGCTACCGACAGTTTAACTAACGCATGCTCCGGTTAATCATAGCCTTTTTAGAGAAACGCATTTTGTAAAGGCAAAAGTGTGGCAGCGGTGGGATTCGAACCCACGCCCCCGAAGAGACTGGTGCCTAAAACCAGCGCCTTAGACCACTCGGCCACGCTACCGACAGTTCAACTAACGCATGCTCCAGTTAATCATAGCCTTTTTCAAGGAAAAGTGTGGCAGCGGTAGGATTCAAACCCACGCCCCCAAAGAGACTGGCGCCTAAAACCAGCGCCTTAAACCACTCGGCCACGCTACCGACAGTTTAACTAACGCGTGCTCCACTTAATCATAGCCTTTTTCAAGGAACGCATTTTGTAAAGGCAAAAGTGTGGCAGCGGTGGGATTCGAACCCACGCCCCCGAAGAGACTGGTGTCTAAAACCAGCGCCTTAGACCACTCGGCCACGCTACCGACAGTTTAGTTAACGCATGCTCCAGTTAATCATAGCCTTTTTCAAAGAACGCATTTTGTAAAGGCAAAAGTGTGACAGTGGTGGGATTCGAGCCCACGCCTCCGAAGAGACTGGTGCCTAAAACCAGCGCCTTAGAACACTCGGCCACGCTACCGACAGTTGAACTAACGCGTGCTCCGGTTAATCATAGCCTTTTTCAAGGAACGCATTTTGTAAAGGTAAAAGTGTGGCAGCGGTGGGATTTGAACCCACGCCCCCGAGGAGACTGGTGTCTAAAACCAGCGCCTTAGACCACTCGGCCACGCTAACGACAGTTTAACTAACGCATGCTCCGGTTAATTATAGCCTTTTTCAAGGAACGCATTTTGTAAAGGCAAAAGTGTGGCAGCGGTGGGATGCGAACCCACGCCCTAGAAGAGACTGTTGCCTGAAACCAGCGCCTTAGACCACTCGGGCACGCTACCGACAGTTTAACTAACGCAAGCTCCGGTTAATCATAGCCTTTTTCAAGGAACGGATTTTGTAAAGGCAAAAGTGTGGCAGCGGTGGGATTCCAACCCACGCCCCCGAAGAGACTGGTGCCTAAAACCAGTGACTTAGACCACTCGGCCACGCTACCGACAGTTTAAGTAACGCACGCTCCAGTTAATCATAGCCTTTTTCAAGGAAAAGTGTGGCAGCGGTCGGATTCAAACCCACGCCCCCAAAGAGACTGGTGCCTAAAACCATCGCCTTAGACCACTCGGCAACGCTACCGACTGTTTAACTAACGCGTGCTCCAGTTAATCATAGCCTTTTTCAAGGAACGAATTTCGTAAAAGCAAAAGTGTGGCAGCGGTGGGATTCGAACCCACGCCCCCGAAGAGACTGGTGCCTAAAACCAGCGCCTTAGACCACTCGGCCACGCTGCCGACAGTTTAACTAACGCATGCTCCGGTTAATCATAGCCTTTTTCAAAGAACGCATTTTGCAAAGGCAAAAGTGTGACAGTGCTGGGATTCGAGCCCACGCCACTGAAGGGGCTGGTGGATAAAACCAGCGCCTTAGACCACTCGGCAGCGCTACCGACAGTTTACCTAACGCATGCTCCGCTTAATCATAGCCTTTTTCAAGGAACGTAGTTTTTAAAAGTAAAAGAGTGGCACCGGTGGGATTTAAACCCACACCCCCGAAGATACTGGTGCCTAAAACCAGCGCCTTAGACCACTCGGCCACGCTACCGACAGTTTAACTATCGCATGCTCCGGTTAATCATAGCCTTTTTCAAGGAACGCATTTTGTAAAGGCAAAAGTGTCACAGCGGTGGGATTCGAACCCACGCCCCCGAAGAGACTGGTGCCTAAAACCAGCGCCTTAGACCACTCTGCCACGCTACCGACAGTTGAACTAACGCGTGATCCGGTTAATCGTAGCCTTTTTCAAGGAACGCATTTTGTAAAGGCAAAAGTGTGGCAGCGGTGGGATTCGAACCCACGCCCCCGAAGAGACTTGTGCCTAAAACCAGCGCCTTAGACCACTCGGCCACGCTACCGACAGTTTAACTAACGCATGCTCCGGTTAATCATAGCCTTTTTAGAGGAACGCATTTTGTAAAGGCAAAAGTGGGGCAGCGGTGGGATTCGAACCCACGCCCCCGAAAAAACTTGTGCCCAAAACCAGCGCCTTAACACCACTCGGCCACGCTACCGACAGTTTAACTAACGCACGCTCCAGTTAATCATAGCCTTTTTCAAAGAACGCATTTTGTAAAGGCAAAGGTGTGACAGTGGTGGGATACGAGCCCACGCCGCCGAAGGGACTGTTGCCTAAAACCAGCGCCTTGGACCACTCGGCCACGCTACCGACAGTTTAACTAACGCATGCTCCGGTTAATCATAGCCTTTTTCAAGGAACGCATTTTGTAAAGGCAAAAGTGTGGCAGCGGTGGGATTCGAACCCACGCCCCCGAAGAGACTTGTGCCTAAAACCAGCGCCTTAGACCACTCGGCCACGCTACCGACAGTTTAACTAACGCATGCTCCGGTTAATCATAGCCTTTTTAGAGGAACGCATTTTGTAAAGGCAAAAGTGCGGCAGCGGTGGGATTCGAACCTACGCCCCCGAAGAGACTTGTGCCTAAAACCAGCGCCTTAGACCACTCGGCCACGCTACCGACAGTTTAACTAACGCATGCTCCGGTTAATCATAGCCTTTTCAGAGGAACGCATTTTGTAAAGGTAAAAGTGTGGCAGCGGTTGGATTCGAACCCATGCCCCCGAAGAGACTGCTGCCTAAAACCAGCGCCTTAGACCACTCGGCCACGCTACCGACAGTTTAACCAACGCATTCTCCGGTTAATCATAGCCTTTTTCAAAGAACGCATTTTCTAAAGGCAAAGGTGTGACAGTGGTGGGATACGAGCCCACGCCGCCGAAGGGACTGGTGCATAAAACCAGCGCCTTGGACCACTCGGCCACGCTACCGACAGTTTAACTAACGCATGCTTCGGTTAATCATAGCCTTTTTCAAGGAACGCAATTTGTAAAGACAAACGTGTGGCAGCGGTGGGATTCGAGCCCACGCCCCCGAAGAGACTGGTGCCTAAAACCAGCGCCTTAGACCACTCGGCCACGCTACCGACCGTTTACCTAACGCATGCTCCGGTTAATCATAGCCTTTTTCAAGGAACGTAGTTTGTAAAGGCAAAAGTGTGGCAGCGGTGGGATTTGAACCCACGCCCCCGAAGAGACTGGTGCCTAAAACCAGCGCCTTAGACCACTCGGCCACGCTACCGACAGTTTAACTCACGCATGCTCCGGTTAATCATAGCCTTTTTAGAGAAACGCATTTTGTAAAGGCAAAAGTGTGGCAGCGGTGGGATTCGAACCCACGCCCCCGAAGAGACTGGTGCCTAAAACCAGCGCCTTAGACCACTCGGCCACGCTACCGACAGTTCAACTAACGCATGCTCCAGTTAATCATAGCCTTTTTCAAGAAAAAGTGTGGCAGCGGTAGGATTCAAACCCACGCCCCCAAAGAGACTGGCGCCTAAAACCAGCGCCTTAGACCACTCGGCCACGCTACCGACAGTTTAACTAACGCGTGCTCCACTTAATCATAGCCTTTTTCAAGGAACGCATTTTGTAAAGGCAAAAGTGTGGCAGCGGTGGGATTCGAACCCACGCCCCCGAAGAGACTGGTGCCTAAAACCAGCGCCTTAGACCACTCGGCCACGCTACCGACAGTTCAATTAACGCATGCTCCAGTTAATAATAGCCTTTTTCAAAGAACGCATTTTGTAAAGGCAAAAGTGTGACAGTGGTGGGATTCGAGCCCACGCCTCCGAAGAGACTGGTGCCTAAAGCCAGCGCCTTAGACCACTCGGCCACGCTAACGACAGTTTAACTAACGCATGCTCCGGTTAATCATAGCCTTTTTCAAGGAACGCATTTTGTAAAGGCAAAAGTGTGGCAGCGGTGGGATGCGAACCCACGCCCTAGAAGAGACTGTTGCCTGAAACCAGCGCCTTAGACCACTCGGGCACGCTACCGACAGTTTAACTAACGCAAGCTCCGGTTAATCATAGCCTTTTTCAAGGAACGGATTTTGTAAAGGCAAAAGTGTGGCAGCGGTGGGATTCGAACCCACGCCCCCGAAGAGACTGGTGCCTAAAACTAGCGACTTAGACCACTCGGCCACGCTACCGACAGTTTAACTAACGCATGCTCTTGGTAATCATAGCCTTTTTCAAGGAACGCATTTTGTAAAGGCAAAAGCGTGGCAGCGGTGGGATTCGAACCCACGCCCCCAAAGAGACTGGTGCCTAAAACCAGCGCCTTAGAACACTCGGCCACGCTACCGACAGTTTAACGAACGCATGCTCCGGTTAATCATAGCCCTTTTAGAGGAACGCATTTTGTAAAGGCAAAAGTGGGGCAGCGGTGGGATTCGAACCCACGGCCCCGAAGAAACTGGTGCCTAAAACCAGCACCATACACCACTCGGCCACGCTACCAACAGTTTAAGTAACGCACGCTCCAGTTAATCATAGCCTTTTTCAAGGAAAAGTGTGGCAGCGGTCGGATTCAAACCCACGCCCCCAAAGAGACTGGTGCCTAAAACCATCGCCTTAGACCACTCGGCAACGGTACCGACAGTTTAACTAACGCGTGCTCCAGTTAATCATAGCCTTTTTCAAGGAACGAATTTCGTAAAGGCAAAAGTGTGGCAGCGGTGAATTCGAACCCACGTCCCCGAAGAGACTGGTGCCTAAAACAAGCGCCTTAGACCACTCGGCCACGCTACCGACAGTTTAACTAACGCGTGCTCCCGTTAATCATATCCTTTTTCAAAGAACGCATTTTGTAAAAGCAAAAGTGTGGCAGCGGTGGGATTCGAACCCACGCCCCCGAAGAGACTGGTGCCTAAAACCAGCGCCTTAGACCACTCGGCCACGCTGCCGACAGTTTAACTAACGCATGCTCCGGTTAATCATAGCCTTTTTCAAAGAACGCATTTTGCAAAGGCAAAAGTGTGACAGTGCTGGGATTCGAGCCCACGCCACTGAAGGGGCTGGTGGATAAAACCAGCGCCTTAGACCACTCGGCAGCGCTACCGACAGTTTACCTAACGCATGCTCCGCTTAATCATAGCCTTTTTCAAGGAACGTAGTTTTCAAAAGATAAAGAGTGGCAGCGGTGGGATTCAAACCCACGCCCCCGAAGATACTGGTGCCTAAAACCAGCGCCTTAGACCACTCGGCCACGCTACCGACAGTTTAACTATCGCATGCTCCGGTTAATCATAGCCTTTTTCAAGGAACGCATTTTGTAAAGGCAAAAGTGTCACAGCGGTGGGATTCGAACCCACGCCCCCGAAGAGGCTTGTGCCTAAAACCAGCGCCTTAGACCACTCTGCCACGCTACCGACAGTTGAACTAACGCGTGATCCGGTTAATCGTAGCCTTTTTCAAGGAACGCATTTTGTAAAGGCAAAAGTGTGGCAGCGGTGGGATTCGAACCCACGCCCCCGAAGAGACTTGTGCCTAAAACCAGCGCCTTAGACCACTCGGCCACGCTACCGACAGTTTAACTAACGCATGCTCCGGTTAATCATAGCCTTTTTAGAGGAACGCATTTTGTAAAGGCAAAAGTGGGGCAGCGGTGGGATTCGAACTCACGCCCCCGAAGAAACTTGTGCCTAAAACCAGCGCCTTAACACCACTCGGCCACGCTACCGACAGTTTAACTAACGCACGCTCCAGTTAATTATAGCCTTTTTCAAGGAAAAGTGTGGCAGCGGTAGGATTCAAACCCACGCCCCCAAAGAGACTGGTGCCTAAAACCAGCGCCTTAGACCACTCGGCCACGCTACCGACAGTTTAACTAACGCGTGCTCCAGTTAATCATAGCCTTTTTCAAGGAACGAATTTTGTAAAGGCAAAAGTGTGGCAGCGGTTGGATTCGAACCCACGCCCCCGAAGAGACTGGTGCCTAAAACCAGCGCCTTAGACCACTCGGCCACGCTACCGACAGTTTAACTAACGCATGCTCCGGTTAAACATAGCCTTTTTCAAGGAACGCATTTTGTAAAGGCAAAAGTGTGACAGTAGTGGGATTCGAACCGACACCCCGAAGAGACTGGTGCCTTAAACCAGCGCCTTAGACCACTCGGCCACGCTACCGCCAGTTTAACTAACGCGTGCTCCCGTTAATCATATCCTTTTTCAAGGAACGCATTTTGTAAAAGCAAAAGTGTGGCAGCGGTGGGATTCGAACCCACGCCCCCGAAGAGACTGGTGCCAAAACTAGCACCTTAGACCACTCGGCCACGCTACCGACAGTTTAACTAACGCATGCTCCGGTTAATCATAGCCTTTTTCAAGGAACGCATTTTGTAAAGGCAAAAGTGTGGCAGTGGTGGGATTCGAACCCACGCCCCCGAAGAGACTGGTGCATAAGACCAGTGCCTTAGACCACTCGGCCACGCTACCGACAGTTTAACTAACGCATGCTCCGGTTAATCATAGCCTTTTTCAAAGAACGCATTTTGTAAAGGCAAAAGTGTGGCAGCGGTGGGATTCGAACCCACGCACCCGAAGAGACTGGTGCCTAAAACCAACGCCTTAGAACACTCGGCCACGCTACCGACAGTTTAACTAACGCATGCTCCGGTTTATCATAGCCCTTTTAGAGGAACGCATTTTGTAAAGGCAAAAGTGGGGCAGCGGTGGGATTCGAACCCACAGCCCCGAAGAAACTGGTGCCTAAAACCAGCACCATACACCACTCGGCCACGCTACCGACAGTTTAAGTAACGCACGCTCCAGTTAATCATAGCCTTTTTCAAGGAAAAGTGTGGCAGCGGTCGGATTCAAACCCACGCCCCCAAAGAGACTGGTGCCTAAAACCATCGCCTTAGACCACTCGGCAACGGTACCGACAGTTTAACTAACGCGTGCTCCAGTTAATCATAGCCTTTTTCAAGGAACGAATTTCGTAAAGGCAAAAGTGTGGCAGCGGTGAATTCGAACCCACGTCCCCGAAGAGACTGGTGCCTAAAACAAGCGCCTTAGACCACTCGGCCACGCTACCGACAGTTTAACTAACGCGTGCTCCCGTTAATCATATCCTTTTTCAAAGAACGCATTTTGTAAAAGCAAAAGTGTGGCAGCGGTGGGATTCGAACCCACGCCCCCGAAGAGACTGGTGCCTAAAACCAGGGCCTTAGACCACTCGGCCACGCTGCCGACAGTTTAACTAACGCATGCTCCGGTTAATCATAGCCTTTTTCAAAGAACGCATTTTGCAAAGGCAAAAGTGTGACAGTGCTGGGATTCGAGCCCACGCCACTGAAGGGGCTGGTGGATAAAACCAGCGCCTTAGAACACTCGGCAGCGCTACCGACAGTTTACCTAACGCATGCTCCGCTTAATCATAGCCTTTTTCAAGGAACGTAGTTTTTAAAAGTAAAAGAGTGGCAGCGGTGGGATTCAAACCCACGCCCCCGAAGATACTGGTGCCTAAAACCAGCGCCTTAGACCACTCGGCCACGCTACCGACAGTTTAACTATCGCATGCTCTGGTTAATCATAGCCTTTTTCAAGGAACGCATTTTGTAAAGGCAAAAGTGTCACAGCGGTGGGATTCGAACCCACGCCCCCGAAGAGACTTGTGCCTAAAACCAGCGCCTTAGACCACTCTGCCACGCTACCGACAGTTGAACTAACGCGTGATCCGGTTAATCGTAGCCTTTTTCAAGGAACGCATTTTGTAAAGGCAAAAGTGTGGCAGCGGTGGGATTCGAACCCACGCCCCCGAAGAGACTGGTGCCTAAAACCAGCGCCTTAGACCACTCGGCCACGCTGCCGACAGTTTAACTAACGCATGCTCCGGTTAATCATAGCCTTTTTCAAAGAACGCATTTTGCAAAGGCAAAAGTGTGACAGTGCTGGGATTCGAGCCCACGCCACTGAAGGGGCTGGTGGATAAAACCAGCGCCTTAGACCACTCGGCAGCGCTACCGACAGTTTACCTAACGCATGCTCCGCTTAATCATAGCCTTTTTCAAGGAACGTAGTTTTCAAAAGATAAAGAGTGGCAGCGGTGGGATTCAAACCCACGCCCCCGAAGATACTGGTGCCTAAAACCAGCGCCTTAGACCACTCGGCCACGCTACCGACAGTTTAACTATCGCATGCTCCGGTTAATCATAGCCTTTTTCAAGGAACGCATTTTGTAAAGGCAAAAGTGTCACAGCGGTGGGATTCGAACCCACGCCCCCGAAGAGGCTTGTGCCTAAAACCAGCGCCTTAGACCACTCTGCCACGCTACCGACAGTTGAACTAACGCGTGATCCGGTTAATCGTAGCCTTTTTCAAGGAACGCATTTTGTAAAAACAAAAGTGTGGCAGCGGTGGGATTCGAACCCACGCCCCCGAAGAGACTTGTGCCTAAAACCAGCGCCTTAGACCACTCGGCCACGCTACCGACAGTTTAACTAACGCATGCTCCGGTTAATCATAGCCTTTTTAGAGGAACGCATTTTGTAAAGGCAAAAGTGGGGCAGCGGTGGGATTCGAACTCACGCCCCCGAAGAAACTTGTGCCTAAAACCAGCGCCTTAACACCACTCGGCCACGCTACCGACAGTTTAACTAACGCACGCTCCAGTTAATTATAGCCTTTTTCAAGGAAAAGTGTGGCAGCGGTAGGATTCAAACCCACGCCCCCAAAGAGACTGGTGCCTAAAACCAGCGCCTTAGACCACTCGGCCACGCTACCGACAGTTTAACTAACGCGTGCTCCAGTTAATCATAGCCTTTTTCAAGGAACGAATTTTGTAAAGGCAAAAGTGTGGCAGCGGTTGGATTCGAACCCACGCCCCCGAAGAGACTGGTGCCTAAAACCAGCGCCTTAGACCACTCGGCCACGCTACCGACAGTTTAACTAACGCATGCTCCGGTTAAACATAGCCTTTTTCAAGGAACGCATTTTGTAAAGGCAAAAGTGTGACAGTAGTGGGATTCGAACCGACACCCCGAAGAGACTGGTGCCTTAAACCAGCGCCTTAGACCACTCGGCCACGCTACCGCCAGTTTAACTAACGCGTGCTCCCGTTAATCATATCCTTTTTCAAGGAACGCATTTTGTAAAAGCAAAAGTGTGGCAGCGGTGGGATTCGAACCCACGCCCCCGAAGAGACTGGTGCCAAAACTAGCACCTTAGACCACTCGGCCACGCTACCGACAGTTTAACTAACGCATGCTCCGGTTAATCATAGCCTTTTTCAAGGAACGCATTTTGTAAAGGCAAAAGTGTGGCAGTGGTGGGATTCGAACCCACGCCCCCGAAGAGACTGGTGCATAAAACCAGTGCCTTAGACCACTCGGCCACGCTACCGACAGTTTAACTAACGCATGCTCCGGTTAATCATAGCCTTTTTCAAAGAACGCATTTTGTAAAGGCAAAAGTGTGGCAGCGGTGGGATTCGAACCCACGCACCCGAAGAGACTGGTGCCTAAAACCAGCGCCTTAGAACACTCGGCCACGCTACCGACAGTTTAACTAACGCATGCTCCGGTTTATCATAGCCCTTTTAGAGGAACGCATTTTGTAAAGGCAAAAGTGGGGCAGCGGTGGGATTCGAACCCACAGCCCCGAAGAAACTGGTGCCTAAAACCAGCACCATACACCACTCGGCCACGCTACCGACAGTTTAAGTAACGCACGCTCCAGTTAATCATAGCCTTTTTCAAGGAAAAGTGTGGCAGCGGTCGGATTCAAACCCACGCCCCCAAAGAGACTGGTGCCTAAAACCATCGCCTTAGACCACTCGGCAACGGTACCGACAGTTTAACTAACGCGTGCTCCAGTTAATCATAGCCTTTTTCAAGGAACGAATTTCGTAAAGGCAAAAGTGTGGCAGCGGTGAATTCGAACCCACGTCCCCGAAGAGACTGGTGCCTAAAACAAGCGCCTTAGACCACTCGGCCACGCTACCGACAGTTTAACTAACGCGTGCTCCCGTTAATCATATCCTTTTTCAAAGAACGCATTTTGTAAAAGCAAAAGTGTGGCAGCGGTGGGATTCGAACCCACGCCCCCGAAGAGACTGGTGCCTAAAACCAGGGCCTTAGACCACTCGGCCACGCTGCCGACAGTTTAACTAACGCATGCTCCGGTTAATCATAGCCTTTTTCAAAGAACGCATTTTGCAAAGGCAAAAGTGTGACAGTGCTGGGATTCGAGCCCACGCCACTGAAGGGGCTGGTGGATAAAACCAGCGCCTTAGAACACTCGGCAGCGCTACCGACAGTTTACCTAACGCATGCTCCGCTTAATCATAGCCTTTTTCAAGGAACGTAGTTTTTAAAAGTAAAAGAGTGGCAGCGGTGGGATTCAAACCCACGCCCCCGAAGATACTGGTGCCTAAAACCAGCGCCTTAGACCACTCGGCCACGCTACCGACAGTTTAACTATCGCATGCTCCGGTTAATCATAACCTTTTTCAAGGAACGCATTTTGTAAAGGCAAAAGTGTCACAGCGGTGGGATTCGAACCCACGCCCCCGAAGAGACTTGTGCCTAAAACCAGCGCCTTAGACCACTCTGCCACGCTACCGACAGTTGAACTAACGCGTGATCCGGTTAATCGTAGCCTTTTTCAAGGAACGCATTTTGTAAAGGCAAAAGTGTGGCAGCGGTGGGATTCGAACCCACGCCCCCGAAGAGACTTGTGCCTAAAACCAGCGCCTTAGACCACTCGGCCACGCTACCGACAGTTTAACTAACGCATGCTCCGGTTAATCATAGCCTTTTTAGAGAAACGCATTTTGTAAAGGCAAAAGTGTGGCAGCGGTGGGATTCGAACCCACGCCCCCGAAGAGACTGGTGCCTAAAACCAGCGCCTTAGACCACTCGGCCACGCTACCGACAGTTCAACTAACGCATGCTCCAGTTAATCATAGCCTTTTTCAAGGAAAAGTGTGGCAGCGGTAGGATTCAAACCCACGCCCCCAAAGAGACTGGCGCCTAAAACCAGCGCCTTAAACCACTCGGCCACGCTACCGACAGTTTAACTAACGCGTGCTCCACTTAATCATAGCCTTTTTCAAGGAACGCATTTTGTAAAGGCAAAAGTGTGGCAGCGGTGGGATTCGAACCCACGCCCCCGAAGAGACTGGTGTCTAAAACCAGCGCCTTAGACCACTCGGCCACGCTACCGACAGTTTAGTTAACGCATGCTCCAGTTAATCATAGCCTTTTTCAAAGAACGCATTTTGTAAAGGCAAAAGTGTGACAGTGGTGGGATTCGAGCCCACGCCTCCGAAGAGACTGGTGCCTAAAACCAGCGCCTTAGAACACTCGGCCACGCTACCGACAGTTGAACTAACGCGTGCTCCGGTTAATCATAGCCTTTTTCAAGGAACGCATTTTGTAAAGGTAAAAGTGTGGCAGCGGTGGGATTTGAACCCACGCCCCCGAGGAGACTGGTGTCTAAAACCAGCGCCTTAGACCACTCGGCCACGCTAACGACAGTTTAACTAACGCATGCTCCGGTTAATTATAGCCTTTTTCAAGGAACGCATTTTGTAAAGGCAAAAGTGTGGCAGCGGTGGGATGCGAACCCACGCCCTAGAAGAGACTGTTGCCTGAAACCAGCGCCTTAGACCACTCGGGCACGCTACCGACAGTTTAACTAACGCAAGCTCCGGTTAATCATAGCCTTTTTCAAGGAACGGATTTTGTAAAGGCAAAAGTGTGGCAGCGGTGGGATTCCAACCCACGCCCCCGAAGAGACTGGTGCCTAAAACCAGTGACTTAGACCACTCGGCCACGCTACCGACAGTTTAACTAACGCATGCTCCTGGTAATCATAGCCTTTTTCAAGGAACGCATTTTGTAAAGGCAAAAGCGTGGCAGCGGTGGGATTCGAACCCACGCCCCCAAAGAGACTGGTGACTAAAACCAGCGCCTTAGAACACTCGGCCACGCTACCGACAGTTTAACTAACGCATGCTCCGGTTAATCATAGCCTTTTTAGAGGAACGCATTTTGTAAATGCAAAAGTGGGGCAGCGGTGGGATTCGAACCCACGGCCCCGAAGAAACTGGTGCCTAAAACCAGCACCATACACCACTCGGCCACACTACCGACAGTTTAAGTAACGCACGCTCCAGTTAATCATAGCCTTTTTCAAGGAAAAGTGTGGCAGCGGTCGGATTCAAACCCACGCCCCCAAAGAGACTGGTGCCTAAAACCATCGCCTTAGACCACTCGGCAACGCTACCGACTGTTTAACTAACGCGTGCTCCAGTTAATCATAGCCTTTTTCAAGGAACGAATTTCGTAAAAGCAAAAGTGTGGCAGCGGTGGGATTCGAACCCACGCCCCCGAAGAGACTGGTGCCTAAAACCAGCGCCTTAGACCACTCGGCCACGCTGCCGACAGTTTAACTAACGCATGCTCCGGTTAATCATAGCCTTTTTCAAAGAAC
This sequence comes from Rhipicephalus microplus, assembly GCF_043290135.1. Lineage (NCBI taxonomy): Eukaryota > Metazoa > Arthropoda > Arachnida > Ixodida > Ixodidae > Rhipicephalus > Rhipicephalus microplus. The sequence continues at coordinate 157,960,550 of NC_134701.1, forward strand.
GCATTTTGCAAAGGCAAAAGTGTGACAGTGCTGGGATTCGAGCCCACGCCACTGAAGGGGCTGGTGGATAAAACCAGCGCCTTAGACCACTCGGCAGCGCTACCGACAGTTTACCTAACGCATGCTCCGCTTAATCATAGCCTTTTTCAAGGAACGTAGTTTTTAAAAGTAAAAGAGTGGCACCGGTGGGATTTAAACCCACACCCCCGAAGATACTGGTGCCTAAAACCAGCGCCTTAGACCACTCGGCCACGCTACCGACAGTTTAACTATCGCATGCTCCGGTTAATCATAGCCTTTTTCAAGGAACGCATTTTGTAAAGGCAAAAGTGTCACAGCGGTGGGATTCGAACCCACGCCCCCGAAGAGACTGGTGCCTAAAACCAGCGCCTTAGACCACTCTGCCACGCTACCGACAGTTGAACTAACGCGTGATCCGGTTAATCGTAGCCTTTTTCAAGGAACGCATTTTGTAAAGGCAAAAGTGTGGCAGCGGTGGGATTCGAACCCACGCCCCCGAAGAGACTTGTGCCTAAAACCAGCGCCTTAGACCACTCGGCCACGCTACCGACAGTTTAACTAACGCATGCTCCGGTTAATCATAGCCTTTTTAGAGGAACGCATTTTGTAAAGGCAAAAGTGGGGCAGCGGTGGGATTCGAACCCACGCCCCCGAAAAAACTTGTGCCCAAAACCAGCGCCTTAACACCACTCGGCCACGCTACCGACAGTTTAACTAACGCACGCTCCAGTTAATCATAGCCTTTTTCAAAGAACGCATTTTGTAAAGGCAAAGGTGTGACAGTGGTGGGATACGAGCCCACGCCGCCGAAGGGACTGTTGCCTAAAACCAGCGCCTTGGACCACTCGGCCACGCTACCGACAGTTTAACTAACGCATGCTCCGGTTAATCATAGCCTTTTTCAAGGAACGCATTTTGTAAAGGCAAAAGTGTGGCAGCGGTGGGATTCGAACCCACGCCCCCGAAGAGACTTGTGCCTAAAACCAGCGCCTTAGACCACTCGGCCACGCTACCGACAGTTTAACTAACGCATGCTCCGGTTAATCATAGCCTTTTTAGAGGAACGCATTTTGTAAAGGCAAAAGTGCGGCAGCGGTGGGATTCGAACCTACGCCCCCGAAGAGACTTGTGCCTAAAACCAGCGCCTTAGACCACTCGGCCACGCTACCGACAGTTTAACTAACGCATGCTCCGGTTAATCATAGCCTTTTCAGAGGAACGCATTTTGTAAAGGTAAAAGTGTGGCAGCGGTTGGATTCGAACCCATGCCCCCGAAGAGACTGCTGCCTAAAACCAGCGCCTTAGACCACTCGGCCACGCTACCGACAGTTTAACCAACGCATTCTCCGGTTAATCATAGCCTTTTTCAAAGAACGCATTTTCTAAAGGCAAAGGTGTGACAGTGGTGGGATACGAGCCCACGCCGCCGAAGGGACTGGTGCATAAAACCAGCGCCTTGGACCACTCGGCCACGCTACCGACAGTTTAACTAACGCATGCTTCGGTTAATCATAGCCTTTTTCAAGGAACGCAATTTGTAAAGACAAACGTGTGGCAGCGGTGGGATTCGAGCCAACGCCCCCGAAGAGACTGGTGCCTAAAACCAGCGCCTTAGACCACTCGGCCACGCTACCGACCGTTTACCTAACGCATGCTCCGGTTAATCATAGCCTTTTTCAAGGAACGTATTTTGTAAAGGCAAAAGTGTGGCAGCGGTGGGATTTGAACCCACGCCCCCGAAGAGACTGGTGCCTAAAACCAGCGCCTTAGACCACTCGGCCACGCTACCGACAGTTTAACTCACGCATGCTCCGGTTAATCATAGCCTTTTTAGAGAAACGCATTTTGTAAAGGCAAAAGTGTGGCAGCGGTGGGATTCGAACCCACGCCCCCGAAGAGACTGGTGCCTAAAACCAGCGCCTTAGACCACTCGGCCACGCTACCGACAGTTCAACTAACGCATGCTCCAGTTAATCATAGCCTTTTTCAAGAAAAAGTGTGGCAGCGGTAGGATTCAAACCCACGCCCCCAAAGAGACTGGCGCCTAAAACCAGCGCCTTAGACCACTCGGCCACGCTACCGACAGTTTAACTAACGCGTGCTCCACTTAATCATAGCCTTTTTCAAGGAACGCATTTTGTAAAGGCAAAAGTGTGGCAGCGGTGGGATTCGAACCCACGCCCCCGAAGAGACTGGTGCCTAAAACCAGCGCCTTAGACCACTCGGCCACGCTACCGACAGTTCAATTAACGCATGCTCCAGTTAATAATAGCCTTTTTCAAAGAACGCATTTTGTAAAGGCAAAAGTGTGACAGTGGTGGGATTCGAGCCCACGCCTCCGAAGAGACTGGTGCCTAAAGCCAGCGCCTTAGACCACTCGGCCACGCTAACGACAGTTTAACTAACGCATGCTCCGGTTAATCATAGCCTTTTTCAAGGAACGCATTTTGTAAAGGCAAAAGTGTGGCAGCGGTGGGATGCGAACCCACGCCCTAGAAGAGACTGTTGCCTGAAACCAGCGCCTTAGACCACTCGGGCACGCTACCGACAGTTTAACTAACGCAAGCTCCGGTTAATCATAGCCTTTTTCAAGGAACGGATTTTGTAAAGGCAAAAGTGTGGCAGCGGTGGGATTCGAACCCACGCCCCCGAAGAGACTGGTGCCTAAAACTAGCGACTTAGACCACTCGGCCACGCTACCGACAGTTTAACTAACGCATGCTCTTGGTAATCATAGCCTTTTTCAAGGAACGCATTTTGTAAAGGCAAAAGCGTGGCAGCGGTGGGATTCGAACCCACGCCCCCAAAGAGACTGGTGCCTAAAACCAGCGCCTTAGAACACTCGGCCACGCTACCGACAGTTTAACGAACGCATGCTCCGGTTAATCATAGCCCTTTTAGAGGAACGCATTTTGTAAAGGCAAAAGTGGGGCAGTGGTGGGATTCGAACCCACGGCCCCGAAGAAACTGGTGCCTAAAACCAGCACCATACACCACTCGGCCACGCTACCGACAGTTTAAGTAACGCACGCTCCAGTTAATCATAGCCTTTTTCAAGGAAAAGTGTGGCAGCGGTCGGATTCAAACCCACGCCCCCAAAGAGACTGGTGCCTAAAACCATCGCCTTAGACCACTCGGCAACGGTACCGACAGTTTAACTAACGCGTGCTCCAGTTAATCATAGCCTTTTTCAAGGAACGAATTTCGTAAAGGCAAAAGTGTGGCAGCGGTGAATTCGAACCCACGTCCCCGAAGAGACTGGTGCCTAAAACAAGCGCCTTAGACCACTCGGCCACGCTACCGACAGTTTAACTAACGCGTGCTCCCGTTAATCATATCCTTTTTCAAAGAACGCATTTTGTAAAAGCAAAAGTGTGGCAGCGGTGGGATTCGAACCCACGCCCCCGAAGAGACTGGTGCCTAAAACCAGCGCCTTAGACCACTCGGCCACGCTGCCGACAGTTTAACTAACGCATGCTCCGGTTAATCATAGCCTTTTTCAAAGAACGCATTTTGCAAAGGCAAAAGTGTGACAGTGCTGGGATTCGAGCCCACGCCACTGAAGGGGCTGGTGGATAAAACCAGCGCCTTAGACCACTCGGCAGCGCTACCGACAGTTTACCTAACGCATGCTCCGCTTAATCATAGCCTTTTTCAAGGAACGTAGTTTTCAAAAGATAAAGAGTGGCAGCGGTGGGATTCAAACCCACGCCCCCGAAGATACTGGTGCCTAAAACCAGCGCCTTAGACCACTCGGCCACGCTACCGACAGTTTAACTATCGCATGCTCCGGTTAATCATAGCCTTTTTCAAGGAACGCATTTTGTAAAGGCAAAAGTGTCACAGCGGTGGGATTCGAACCCACGCCCCCGAAGAGGCTTGTGCCTAAAACCAGCGCCTTAGACCACTCTGCCACGCTACCGACAGTTGAACTAACGCGTGATCCGGTTAATCGTAGCCTTTTTCAAGGAACGCATTTTGTAAAGGCAAAAGTGTGGCAGCGGTGGGATTCGAACCCACGCCCCCGAAGAGACTTGTGCCTAAAACCAGCGCCTTAGACCACTCGGCCACGCTACCGACAGTTTAACTAACGCATGCTCCGGTTAATCATAGCCTTTTTAGAGGAACGCATTTTGTAAAGGCAAAAGTGGGGCAGCGGTGGGATTCGAACTCACGCCCCCGAAGAAACTTGTGCCTAAAACCAGCGCCTTAACACCACTCGGCCACGCTACCGACAGTTTAACTAACGCACGCTCCAGTTAATTATAGCCTTTTTCAAGGAAAAGTGTGGCAGCGGTAGGATTCAAACCCACGCCCCCAAAGAGACTGGTGCCTAAAACCAGCGCCTTAGACCACTCGGCCACGCTACCGACAGTTTAACTAACGCGTGCTCCAGTTAATCATAGCCTTTTTCAAGGAACGAATTTTGTAAAGGCAAAAGTGTGGCAGCGGTTGGATTCGAACCCACGCCCCCGAAGAGACTGGTGCCTAAAACCAGCGCCTTAGACCACTCGGCCACGCTACCGACAGTTTAACTAACGCATGCTCCGGTTAAACATAGCCTTTTTCAAGGAACGCATTTTGTAAAGGCAAAAGTGTGACAGTAGTGGGATTCGAACCGACACCCCGAAGAGACTGGTGCCTTAAACCAGCGCCTTAGACCACTCGGCCACGCTACCGCCAGTTTAACTAACGCGTGCTCCCGTTAATCATATCCTTTTTCAAGGAACGCATTTTGTAAAAGCAAAAGTGTGGCAGCGGTGGGATTCGAACCCACGCCCCCGAAGAGACTGGTGCCAAAACTAGCACCTTAGACCACTCGGCCACGCTACCGACAGTTTAACTAACGCATGCTCCGGTTAATCATAGCCTTTTTCAAGGAACGCATTTTGTAAAGGCAAAAGTGTGGCAGTGGTGGGATTCGAACCCACGCCCCCGAAGAGACTGGTGCATAAAACCAGTGCCTTAGACCACTCGGCCACGCTACCGACAGTTTAACTAACGCATGCTCCGGTTAATCATAGCCTTTTTCAAAGAACGCATTTTGTAAAGGCAAAAGTGTGGCAGCGGTGGGATTCGAACCCACGCACCCGAAGAGACTGGTGCCTAAAACCAACGCCTTAGAACACTCGGCCACGCTACCGACAGTTTAACTAACGCATGCTCCGGTTTATCATAGCCCTTTTAGAGGAACGCATTTTGTAAAGGCAAAAGTGGGGCAGCGGTGGGATTCGAACCCACAGCCCCGAAGAAACTGGTGCCTAAAACCAGCACCATACACCACTCGGCCACGCTACCGACAGTTTAAGTAACGCACGCTCCAGTTAATCATAGCCTTTTTCAAGGAAAAGTGTGGCAGCGGTCGGATTCAAACCCACGCCCCCAAAGAGACTGGTGCCTAAAACCATCGCCTTAGACCACTCGGCAACGGTACCGACAGTTTAACTAACGCGTGCTCCAGTTAATCATAGCCTTTTTCAAGGAACGAATTTCGTAAAGGCAAAAGTGTGGCAGCGGTGAATTCGAACCCACGTCCCCGAAGAGACTGGTGCCTAAAACAAGCGCCTTAGACCACTCGGCCACGCTACCGACAGTTTAACTAACGCGTGCTCCCGTTAATCATATCCTTTTTCAAAGAACGCATTTTGTAAAAGCAAAAGTGTGGCAGCGGTGGGATTCGAACCCACGCCCCCGAAGAGACTGGTGCCTAAAACCAGGGCCTTAGACCACTCGGCCACGCTGCCGACAGTTTAACTAACGCATGCTCCGGTTAATCATAGCCTTTTTCAAAGAACGCATTTTGCAAAGGCAAAAGTGTGACAGTGCTGGGATTCGAGCCCACGCCACTGAAGGGGCTGGTGGATAAAACCAGCGCCTTAGAACACTCGGCAGCGCTACCGACAGTTTACCTAACGCATGCTCCGCTTAATCATAGCCTTTTTCAAGGAACGTAGTTTTTAAAAGTAAAAGAGTGGCAGCGGTGGGATTCAAACCCACGCCCCCGAAGATACTGGTGCCTAAAACCAGCGCCTTAGACCACTCGGCCACGCTACCGACAGTTTAACTATCGCATGCTCCGGTTAATCATAGCCTTTTTCAAGGAACGCATTTTGTAAAGGCAAAAGTGTCACAGCGGTGGGATTCGAACCCACGCCCCCGAAGAGACTTGTGCCTAAAACCAGCGCCTTAGACCACTCTGCCACGCTACCGACAGTTGAACTAACGCGTGATCCGGTTAATCGTAGCCTTTTTCAAGGAACGCATTTTGTAAAGGCAAAAGTGTGGCAGCGGTGGGATTCGAACCCACGCCCCCGAAGAGACTGGTGCCTAAAACCAGCGCCTTAGACCACTCGGCCACGCTGCCGACAGTTTAACTAACGCATGCTCCGGTTAATCATAGCCTTTTTCAAAGAACGCATTTTGCAAAGGCAAAAGTGTGACAGTGCTGGGATTCGAGCCCACGCCACTGAAGGGGCTGGTGGATAAAACCAGCGCCTTAGACCACTCGGCAGCGCTACCGACAGTTTACCTAACGCATGCTCCGCTTAATCATAGCCTTTTTCAAGGAACGTAGTTTTCAAAAGATAAAGAGTGGCAGCGGTGGGATTCAAACCCACGCCCCCGAAGATACTGGTGCCTAAAACCAGCGCCTTAGACCACTCGGCCACGCTACCGACAGTTTAACTATCGCATGCTCCGGTTAATCATAGCCTTTTTCAAGGAACGCATTTTGTAAAGGCAAAAGTGTCACAGCGGTGGGATTCGAACCCACGCCCCCGAAGAGGCTTGTGCCTAAAACCAGCGCCTTAGACCACTCTGCCACGCTACCGACAGTTGAACTAACGCGTGATCCGGTTAATCGTAGCCTTTTTCAAGGAACGCATTTTGTAAAAACAAAAGTGTGGCAGCGGTGGGATTCGAACCCACGCCCCCGAAGAGACTTGTGCCTAAAACCAGCGCCTTAGACCACTCGGCCACGCTACCGACAGTTTAACTAACGCATGCTCCGGTTAATCATAGCCTTTTTAGAGGAACGCATTTTGTAAAGGCAAAAGTGGGGCAGCGGTGGGATTCGAACTCACGCCCCCGAAGAAACTTGTGCCTAAAACCAGCGCCTTAACACCACTCGGCCACGCTACCGACAGTTTAACTAACGCACGCTCCAGTTAATTATAGCCTTTTTCAAGGAAAAGTGTGGCAGCGGTAGGATTCAAACCCACGCCCCCAAAGAGACTGGTGCCTAAAACCAGCGCCTTAGACCACTCGGCCACGCTACCGACAGTTTAACTAACGCGTGCTCCAGTTAATCATAGCCTTTTTCAAGGAACGAATTTTGTAAAGGCAAAAGTGTGGCAGCGGTTGGATTCGAACCCACGCCCCCGAAGAGACTGGTGCCTAAAACCAGCGCCTTAGACCACTCGGCCACGCTACCGACAGTTTAACTAACGCATGCTCCGGTTAAACATAGCCTTTTTCAAGGAACGCATTTTGTAAAGGCAAAAGTGTGACAGTAGTGGGATTCGAACCGACACCCCGAAGAGACTGGTGCCTTAAACCAGCGCCTTAGACCACTCGGCCACGCTACCGCCAGTTTAACTAACGCGTGCTCCCGTTAATCATATCCTTTTTCAAGGAACGCATTTTGTAAAAGCAAAAGTGTGGCAGCGGTGGGATTCGAACCCACGCCCCCGAAGAGACTGGTGCCAAAACTAGCACCTTAGACCACTCGGCCACGCTACCGACAGTTTAACTAACGCATGCTCCGGTTAATCATAGCCTTTTTCAAGGAACGCATTTTGTAAAGGCAAAAGTGTGGCAGTGGTGGGATTCGAACCCACGCCCCCGAAGAGACTGGTGCATAAAACCAGTGCCTTAGACCACTCGGCCACGCTACCGACAGTTTAACTAACGCATGCTCCGGTTAATCATAGCCTTTTTCAAAGAACGCATTTTGTAAAGGCAAAAGTGTGGCAGCGGTGGGATTCGAACCCACGCACCCGAAGAGACTGGTGCCTAAAACCAGCGCCTTAGAACACTCGGCCACGCTACCGACAGTTTAACTAACGCATGCTCCGGTTTATCATAGCCCTTTTAGAGGAACGCATTTTGTAAAGGCAAAAGTGGGGCAGCGGTGGGATTCGAACCCACAGCCCCGAAGAAACTGGTGCCTAAAACCAGCACCATACACCACTCGGCCACGCTACCGACAGTTTAAGTAACGCACGCTCCAGTTAATCATAGCCTTTTTCAAGGAAAAGTGTGGCAGCGGTCGGATTCAAACCCACGCCCCCAAAGAGACTGGTGCCTAAAACCATCGCCTTAGACCACTCGGCAACGGTACCGACAGTTTAACTAACGCGTGCTCCAGTTAATCATAGCCTTTTTCAAGGAACGAATTTCGTAAAGGCAAAAGTGTGGCAGCGGTGAATTCGAACCCACGTCCCCGAAGAGACTGGTGCCTAAAACAAGCGCCTTAGACCACTCGGCCACGCTACCGACAGTTTAACTAACGCGTGCTCCCGTTAATCATATCCTTTTTCAAAGAACGCATTTTGTAAAAGCAAAAGTGTGGCAGCGGTGGGATTCGAACCCACGCCCCCGAAGAGACTGGTGCCTAAAACCAGGGCCTTAGACCACTCGGCCACGCTGCCGACAGTTTAACTAACGCATGCTCCGGTTAATCATAGCCTTTTTCAAAGAACGCATTTTGCAAAGGCAAAAGTGTGACAGTGCTGGGATTCGAGCCCACGCCACTGAAGGGGCTGGTGGATAAAACCAGCGCCTTAGAACACTCGGCAGCGCTACCGACAGTTTACCTAACGCATGCTCCGCTTAATCATAGCCTTTTTCAAGGAACGTAGTTTTTAAAAGTAAAAGAGTGGCAGCGGTGGGATTCAAACCCACGCCCCCGAAGATACTGGTGCCTAAAACCAGCGCCTTAGACCACTCGGCCACGCTACCACCAGTTTAATTAACGCGTGCTCCCGTTAATCATATCCTTTTTCAAGGAACGCATTTTGTAAAAGCAAAAGTGTGGCAGCGGTGGGATTCGAACCCACGCCCCCGAAGAGACTGGTGCCAAAAACTAGCGCCTTAGACCACTCGGCCACGCTACCGACAGTTTAACTAACGCATGCTCCGGTTAATCATTGCCTTTTTCAAGGAACGCATTTTGTAAAGGCAAAAGTGTGGCAGTGGTGGGATTCGAACCCACGCCCCCGAAGAGACTGGTGCATAAAACCAGTGCCTTAGACCACTCGGCCACGCTACCGACAGTTTAACTAACGCATGCTCCGGTTAATCATAGCCTTTTTCAAAGAACGCATTTTGTAAAGGCAA